>NC_051430.1:20558340-20731178 GCF_001649575.2 Kryptolebias marmoratus | reverse complement strand
TCTCCCTCATGGCGGGCTTTTGATGTATTTGGTGTGTGCGCACAATTGTGTTTGTGTGTTAATTTGTTTGCATGTGTGCGCTCTACTGTATGCCCCTGTGTGTGTGTGTGAGAGTGTGAGGATGTGTGTTTATTTGTGATCGATGGGGCTCTGTCTCCATTTCCCCAGTTAGGGCCGGCCGGCTGAGCCCAGAGGCAGAATGAATGGCTCTGTAGATTGATTGGTGCTGTCTAGGGGAGCGGCCTGCTTTATTACATTAGATGGGCAGGGCTGGGGGAGGGCAGGGGAATCGATCAACGTGAGGCCAACCGAAGAGACACAGCGCTGTTCCCTTTTTTTTTTTTTTTTTTTTTTTAAAGCTGAAAGGTTAAAGCGGATGCAAAATAGCAAGGTTACTTGGGGAATTTATCTGTAACTGTAAATACTGTATGCAAATGAGGTCGCGAACAGTTCATACACACTAATGTATGCGCAAACACCGAAGGATAAACACGCTGACGCATGAGTGTACACAATTACTCTTACATTTCGAACGGTAAGGAGGAAGCAGTCTTCTTTTATACACACAAACACACATTTCCCGCAGGAGTAGTGCAGGGCTCAGAGCATTTACCAGTAATTACCACAGCTATCGACCAGTCAGACCAGAGGAAATTGGAGGTGGATTGGCTCGGCTACTTCACTGAAAGTAGAGGATGCTTCCCTCCCTCTTTCACACTCCTTCCCTTTAGTGTTTTTCCTCAGTTCCCCACTTCCTTTGCTGTTATTCTCTCCTTTTTATTCTCCTAAGTCCCCCCATCGGTTCTTCACTCTCAAGTTTTTATTTTATTTTTTTTACTTTCTTGTTTCACCAAGACCCCCACCTTCCTTTACCCCCTTCTTTTACTGGGCTCCTCTTTCATTTTATTTCCATGTGAAGCTGCTGTTCTTTCATTGTGAGGGAGATGCATGTCTGCCTATTGTTCACACGCATGTAAACACACACACACACACACACACACACACACATTAAAGCTCCAGGGGAGGTCATTAGCTTGGGGCTGCAGTTGTCAGAGCAACAAGCTTCTGTGGGCGGGCGGTACGGGGATACAGACTAACAACCCACCTCCTGCTGGGGGATGCATGAAGGGGGAAAAGTGTGTGTTCTGTGGCAATAATGCTCCAATTATATGTGTAATGGGAAGCCAGTTCCCTTTGAGAACATTGTACGTACAACTTTTCTTTATATCTTCAACTTTAGTTTACCTGTGGTCTCCATTAGAGAGCCGTCATCGATTTATTGTTGTTCAAAAGTAAATGCATAAGGTGTCATTTTGTTATTTATTTCCTTGAGAAGTTCTCAACTCACGGTTTTATAATGAAGCCTCACATGAGTTTTGCAACTTTGAGTGTGTTTGGCTTTGCCTGGTAAATTAGATTAGCTGGGATAACCTAATAGTAGCTGGTCAAACTATTCTCCGACAGCCTAATCCCTTAACTTTTCTACAAAGCTAATTATAGGCTTACAACAGGATCCTGCAAATGGATGGACATGTATAGTCTTCCTGAAATAGATCTTTACTTAAAGCTCTCTTTGCATAAGTTGGATGGGATGATGCCGTCCCTTCAAACTGTTGCGCTAACTGGACCACATCTTTAAGATCCCTCCTTCAAAATATTGCAGCAGAAAGCAGCAGGTGTACAGGTTGGTCAGCCAAAACCGTTTGTTGTATGGACCAGAAAAGAAATGTCAGTCTTCATAACGGGGAAACGGGTCTGCAGTTGAAGGCTGTTTACTTTGTTTTTGCTGCAGTGTATTGTAACATTAAAAACAGTGTTGACTTGTTGACAGGCTTAGTTGAATACAACAGTAAATAAATAATAGGGTTTTTTTTTTAATGGTTGGGTATTAAACCATTCTGACTGAAGGAAAGGTCCCCTTATCTTTGCAACATTTAAGAAAATGGAGATGGTGTCAAACTAGATCTTCAACATGGGAAGATCTAGTCCTCATAGATAAGGTGGAGATCAGCTGCTCTCTTGGTTAGAGGAGGACTTCTTTATTCCATCACACTGCTAAGAGAAAAAAAAAAGTGTCTGATCTAACTGAATACTCTTGTCAGTCATTAATAAATAAATCTAATTGAATAAAACTAAATCACTTCTCCAGTGGGCCTCTTGCAATTAGCTTTAAATTCCAAAATTGGAATTATAAGAGATACTGGTTGTTAGTCTACTTTTATCCTAAAAAAAATGCATCTTGAAACTTACCAGAACTGTTTATTCAAAATGTCACTTATTGACTGACTGGTGTTATCGCACTTCTGTTTTTCTTTCAATGCAAACAGCAAAGTAAAAAAAAGTCTAGCAATTTCAGATTCATTTCTTCAGATTAGTCCTGGAAAATAAGACGTTTCAGTTTTTTTGACGTTTTTTGTAACTTTCTGATGTATCTGCACTCTTTCCCCTGCTTGCCTTCGTGCATGTGGTTAAGTGACTCTGGCACATCCCAGTATTGAGGCTTAAACAGCATTTCACACAGCCTTAATCATGACTTCGCTTTGCAGTTTTATTTACTTTAAGCTTATTCACCTAACTACCTTTTTATTTCCCTTCTTCTGAGGAGAGTTGTTTACGATCTTGTCAAGAATGATCTCTTTATTTACTTCTAAGTATACGCCATATTCTTTAATAGGTTAAGCGCTTGTTTAGTTCGAGACTTCTGGAGAATACACTCGTTCTTGTTTAAGCTCGCTCAAGTACATAATTGGCTGAACCGTGACAGGGTCGGCAGTTTGGTGAGCTGCCAGGTGAGTGTGTGTCAGAGCTTTCCAATTAGGACAAGTATGTTTCAGCTTAAGAGGAAATCTCCTCTTCATTTTTTTTTTTTTAAGGAATCGTCAGACCCATTAAAACCGTTATATTTTTCAGTTATATATCAGTTGTGGGTTTTCAGGAGCTGGAAATATCTCAGCAACCACTAGTTGAGTTTTTCTTCTTTTAAAGTGACTTTCAGGAGGTAATTTGTGGCCGATGATATTTATTGTAATGTTTTACGTACTACTTATAGCTGTTTTGGGAGCTTTTCTATTTGTTATCCTAAAAAAAAAAGTAAAGATAATTTGTGTTGGTTGTACCCCCCGCAGGTGATACCTAAACATAATTTGATGACTACATTTTGTCTTTCACTTGAATCGTTTTTTTTCTTAAATAACATACCGCTAATATTTGTCAGATCATAATTACATTTCTGAACCATCACACTACAACAGATGGCCCTTTGAATTGTTCAGTCAACGTTCGTTTTTGTGTTTTTCTATTTATTTTGGGTGGGATACGCTTCCTGTTGAACCATTACTGCGTTTGATGGCTCCTCAGATTCTCTCTTCACGTTTTATCTATTTGATTGGACGATATGCAACTCGAGACCCTTTTATCTGATTTGGTGCAGCTGAGGGGCTATCTGGTTTCAGCCGATTGTAGCCACCTCCGGGGCTCCAGGGGGCAAACGGATGTGTTGGCATGGATACGAGGGGAGAGCAAACGAAGTTAGTAGGTGATTAGATTATGTTGAAGTGCTGATGGGAAGAAGGACACGAACACACAGGACGGAGGGAGAGCGAAGGAAATAAAGAGGAGAAGGAAACTTGAGATCACAGTAATGAGAGGCAAACCTTTTTTGCACTGAGCGCGTGTTTAGTAATGCTATAAAAACGGCTCAAAAATGAAATTTGTGTGCAGAGAAGAGTGGAGTTTTGTTATTGCATCATAGCCCGATGAAGGTGTGTGTATGCATCGAAGCAGGCAGCAGTTTCCTGCATCAAATGTGTGTGTGTCTGCTCTTGTGTTACTTTATTGGTGTAACTGAACAGCTGTCATTTGTAAATGGATGCAATTATGTTATTAACAATTGAATCTCTTTTTATCTCTGCGTGTCTCTTCCGTCATCAGACTGAGATTGCCAAGAGACTAAACACCATCTGTGCACAAGTCATTCCCTTCCTCTCACAGGAGGTAAGTGTGTGTGACTGTCTTCAAGCTGCAGATTGCCTTTTTTTTTTTTTTAACCACTTAGGTACTATAGTTATTTCTCTAATTTTCCTGACTAGCTGTGTGAAGCATCGTTCTGTCTGTATGTTTTACAGCATCAGCAGCAGGTGGTCCAAGCTGTGGAGCGAGCCAAACAGGTGACCATGGCAGAGCTAAATGCTGTCATCGGGGTACGTGGACTGCCAGGTCTTCCACCTACAGTGTGTATTTTTTTAATTTCTCCTCACTTACACTTGTTCTCTCAGTGTGTATCAATTCTTGTTGTACAAATGCATTTCTGTTCTTTCATCCAGTAGTGGTGCATTCTTAGGAAATGCTTTTCATAAAGACCCCAAAAGGAAAAGAGAGCACTTAGTCTTTCTCTTTATGTGAGGTTTGTGTTTCTGGATTTAAAAGTACTCAGTATGCTTCTTAAGTAAAAGCAAAACTGTATAGCCATAAATACATTGATCTAAATGTCTTTATGTTTACTCTGAGACATGTTGTTATTTCTTGATCTCAATTAAAGCGGCCTGAGGCACTTATGTTATACGTTATACTCTTGCACAATACAAAATGAATCTGGCAAATGTTGAAATGGCTTCTTACGGGTATGATACGAATCAAAATACAGCAGTTACATGGTTTACTTCTTAGTTTCAGATTCTTTAAAGACCTAATTTAAAGGATTTTAAGGTGAAATATTCTGTTTGAGTGGCGGAGGCCCAGTAGTTTAGATCTGATTGACTCAATAAAGGAAGCTTGACGAGTGAAGTCACATGAGGACCCTCGTCTGAATGCTACAAAACCATCTACTTTCTGACTGATCATTTTAATCTGGAATTGAATTGTCACTCTCAGATGTAAATGTGATCATTCCCTCTCATAACCCCAGAGTCACACAGAGGTGAAATGCTGGTTTTCCACTTTGTTAACTTAATTTGTATTTTTCAAATCTTCTACACTTGGAACGACTTTAATGACTCTTGACTGAACTCATAGTGAAGTGAGACGTGGAACATGTTGGAGAGGAAGTACAAAAACCCCCAAAAGTTTAGACAGAAGTATTTGAATATCTATTTATATTTATGTAAAAAAAAATAGATGGGTTGCTAATAATAATCTGTTTTCACAGTGTGCACGTACAAAACTCAGATATGCTTTGAGTTTTATTTATTTATTTTTAAAAAGATTTAATCAAACACAAGTGAATGACCAAAAACGAGTAGCTCAGGAAAAAAAGAGATGATCTTTTGGTGGTGATGACTCTTGAGATGGGAATTGAAAATATTTCAGCCGTCTACAAGCCGTGGGGGGTTGACGGGGAGGCGGGAAGGCTGTGAGTTTAGTGAAGTTTGAGTGTAAGGGAAATGTGGGAAAGACGGTGGGGGTGTATGTGGTTTTAGTGGGCGGTGGGATCAGAGGGTGGCTTGGTTAGATGTGGGGTGGGCTTGTTAGTTGGCGTGGACTGATGGGGGTCTCTGTTTTTTTGTGTAATGGGGTGAGATGGATTTGGCAGTTGCTTTTTGAGTCTTAATTGCAGGATTTTGGTGTTTGTAATGGGGGGGGGGGGGTCATAGCATTGCCCTCGCACACACCCCTCCCCCCCAGCTCCTCTCGTCTCCCACGCCAGCCTGTCATTCACCCCGTTTGTGAGTAAAATGAGTGTAATGAAGCATGTTGCCCTACCTCTACACACACACACACTAAATATATGTGCACACACTAGCTCACACTAACATCCCATGACAAACTGGGCTCCCCTTGCCTACACCAATACTTCCCCTCCATTTACTCCCGTCAGGGGTGCTTTTTGTGTAACTGTGTGTGTTTTTGCGTGGGTCTGTGTGTAGCAGAGCGTGCATTTCTGTTATCCTCCGAAAACAACATGCAGGCAGAAGTAGGATGGTTGAGTGAGGGTGTTTCTGCCTGCCTTGTTTATCTAAACTGTGTGTATACATGTTAGTGCGCTCAAGTGTGATGTGTGGGTGTGTTTGTTTCATTTTTTGGCATGCTCGCCAACTCTGAAAATTGCGTGTCAGGCAGCCATGGGGGCTAAAAGACTGTTCAGTTGTTTTGCTTTCGTTTATTGGGGGTGGAGGTGGGGAGCGAAGGATGGATGCAGAGAGGGGGAAAAAAAGAAGGTGGAAGCTCAGGGGGTGGGGTTGGTTAGTCAATTAGGTGAGATAAAAGTCGGTTTGACCTTCAGCACTCCTCCCACCCCCGCTGAGTTGCCCCCGAGTGCCCCCCTTTCTCCTCTTCTCTCCCTTCTTCCTCCTCCCCTCCTCGTGGAGAATCAGTGAGCTTGGATTCCCGCGGCTGCTGTCTGAGGAGGCAATAATGATGTTTTGGAACACAAAGACATTTCACGCTCAGACGAGCGCCTGATTTGGTGTGAAAGAGAGAGCAGGGCTGCCAGCTAAACTTGCCCTCCCTTTCTCTCTCCCTGACCCTCTTTACTCCTTCCCTCCTCTCCTCCATCCTCAGCCGCTTCACTCCTTCACAGGACCTGACAGTGCAAGCAGCAGCTGGGACTCTTGACTATCTCCCCTCCGTCTCCTCCTTCGTCATTCCTCTCTTTCCTCCTCGTCTCCCTCCCCCCTCCCCTTCTCCTTGTTCACATCCTCAGGCTTTGGGCTGTGATCCCAGCTGTCAGTATTGTTCAGTGTTTGACCAAAGACTGAGAAGTGTGTGTGCGCGCGTGTGTGTGAGGGAAGATGTGTTCACCCTCTTGCAGAGCGCAGCAGCTTGTTGTGTTGGTGTAAAACCCCAGACACTAAAGACACTATCCCATCTGTTGCAGACTTTAATAGGGCCAGAAGTCTTGATTAGGTTACAAAGTGTTATTGATTATTTTACTTGTTGGTGACTGTTTCATTTATAGATGCCTCTAAGTTTTGGAGTTTAGATGTCAATAATATGCACTTTTATGGCAGCTGAAAAATACACTTGATTTATGAGTTGGCAGTCTCTTTATTCTGTTATAATTCATATACATTTGCTGTTAGCTTTGCAGTGAAATTACCTGAAGTTTAATTAAAGAATTTTGTGCATTTTTCCTATTTTTTTTACTTTTAATTAATTTCAGTTTCTGTTGTTTTATGCATCATTTTAAGTAGCATCTACTAAGATGATTGGTTTTGTTTTGAATGACAGGGATGTGATCTGTTATCATTGAACTTTTACACAGTATGTTGTGTAAAGGTACACAATAAAGTAAATGTGTTTACTTTTTCATCTATTTTCATTTTAGGCTTTTATGTTTGTAGTTTGTCATACGTAGGATTTGCCATGTTTAATTTCAACTCAAAGGCTAAAAATAAATGTAAACTATTTCTATTTCCAATAGTCTGATATAGTGCTAATAATTGATGTCAATAATCCCTATTATTCAAAGTTTACCATACGTTACATAAAATGAGCAGACAAACACAATTTATTGCAATAACATCAGACAAACAATCCTCAACTAAGATCTAATGATTGTAATTACCTTTGAAGGGGTGCAAAACTTCTTTAAATTTGTCCTAATTCATATATACATTTTTCCATGTCCCCTAGTCTCACACCACTACTTAATGTTCGAACTCCTGAATGTTTGGAGTATTTTCTTTCAACTAAACACCTGTTTCATGTTCTGGTTTTCTTTAACAGCAGCAGCATCTGTCCCATAACCACGGTGGTGCTCCTGTGCCCCTCACCCCCCATCCCGCCGGCATCCACCCCTCCCAGTTAGGAGGCTCAGCTGGTCTTCTTGCTCTGTCAGGAGCGCTTGGTGCCATGCCGCCCCATTTGGCAGGAAAAGAAGGCGGTGAGAAAAAACCTCATCTAACTGGACCAGATTCTCACCCCGCAGGACCCGAGCACCTCAGAGGTAAGGATACACCCTGAAGCGCACAAGTTCAACTTGTTGTTATGACATTCATTTTGAACTATACATTTTATTTTTGATAAACTGTTAATATTGACCCAGATAAGGCTACGTTCACACTGCAGGTCTTAATGCTCAAATCCATTTTATTGCGTGGTCTTTCACAATACATTTTAATCAAACTCCAGTGTGAACAGTCTCCAGCACCCAAAATGATCCACATGTGCAGAATGACGTCACACTCCGCAAATATGGACGCTGTGAGTGTTAGCATGTTTGTGTTGATTTTGTTCAGTTAGGCCAGCTTTACGTCCAAATGGTAGAAGATAAAAGAAGATGGAGAAGGAAAAGAGTGCAAATGTTAACAATGAGCTTTTTGTTTTGGAGCTGTGGCTTCCACCTCTGAGCACAGGCATGTGTGGATGCAGAGTTGGAGCCAAGAGGGATGGGACTTTGACATGAGGGACCTCCGTCCTTTTATCCGACGTGAACATTCTCACTGCGGTCGCTTTGAAAACCGTCTGACATGTATCTGATTCAGGACCACATACTGGTCGGATGTGAAAAAATTAGATTTCTCACGTTTACACTGCCATGGGAAAAATCCGTTATGGGGCATAGGGGCAAAGAAAATAGGAAATGGGTCGCATTTAACTGCAGTGTGAAAGTAGCCTAATTTGGACTTTCTCTGAGTCTGTACTTTAAATGAAAGACAAGTTCAACTTTTGTTTCCCGTCTTGTGTTTTTCTGATGTGCTGAAACCCAATCCTGTGACCCCCCCCAACCACACGTGTTTTTCAAATGGCAACAGAGCGAGAACCTGGCACAGTAAGTACTTCCTCTTTCTGCAGCAACGCTTTCTGTTCTGCCTAACAGCTCAGTTCGTCGTCTTGTTTGCCTTTAAGAGATAGTTTGGTTTTGGGAACTTGACCTTGTTGTTAGATGTGGTTTGAATAAGATTGGTCTATCTCAGCTCAGTTGATTTACATCTATGGTTCAGTAAAATCTCCTGAACTTCATTCAGAAACCTGTTTAAACAGTCTAAGTAAATTGCATTTCATCACACAAAGCAGTTTGGAGCATCTATCAAATGCCGGCTGAGGCCATTTGATTATTTCACTTGTGATGTTTTATTGAATTAAAACTAAAGAGGTTGGCAACAAATATGAGTCGCACAAAGACTAACCCATGAAACCGTAAACCTATAATTCATTTAGATTTCACCTATTTCAACAACTCCTTATTTTATTTTATTTTAATAGTGTTGCATTTGTACCCAGTTCTCTCCTCCTGCAGTGACCCACTTTCCCCTCAGAGATCAATAAACTCATCTCATCGTGTTGTTAGGAAAAATAGGCATTTTGTAGATTTCTCCACTGTTTCACACCCAAATAGCTTTCATCCTCAAGTTGCATATTTTTGTTTGTTAGTTTAAAAGTGTGTGTGTTTGGGGACCTCATGGATAGAGAATTGGCCTGCCTGTTTAGTTCTGCCCTAGATCTGCTCTGAACTGTTAGGTTTTCTTTTCTCCTCCAAATGAGCTTTTTAACATGAGCGCACGCACACACACACACACACACACACTCATGCGCATACACACACTTCTCCAGCCTAGCCTGCATTGTTGTGCCTATTTAACACCTCAGTGAGCAGATTACCCCCCCCTCTCTCTCTCCTCCCTCCTCCTCCCACCGCCCCTGATCCCGCACTTAAAGACTCTCATTGTGTTTAATATCACCACCGCTGAGAGGGGAGGGCTTGGGAAAAGGTGGGAGTGCAGGAGCAGCAGTCATATGACACTGAGCTTGTGTGTGTGTGTGTGTGAGAGAGAGAGAGAGAGACACCATGCTAAAAGCGAACAGTGGGGAAAAAGATGGAAGGGGGTGCTTATGTTTTGCGGGTCAGTGCTTCTGTGCTCGGCTCACTAAAACCTTTCAATAAAAGAGGGGAGGGAGGTGGGAGGTGAAGGGGGGCTAAAGGAAGGGGCCTTTGGCTGTATACAGATTTTCACCCCCCTTTTCATGCCTCTCCCCCTTCGTCTCATGTCAACCTTTCTTTACCTCCATGCTCTCACACCCCCCTTCCACCTTTTTTTTTTTTTCCCCCTCTAATCTCATCTCCTCCCTCTCCCCCCTCACCCCCATCCTTCCCCATCTCTCTCTTTTAGCCGATCCTCCTTCATTTACCCTTTCCCCGCTCAGAGTGCTCGCTCCCTGGCTAGATGTGTGCATGTGTTTGTGTATGTTGGATGCACATTTCATTGACAGGCTGAGACTATAATGGACTCAACATGAAGCTTTAATCCATTAACAATAGGATCTGTTGGTCAGGAGGCCCTCTGTGTGTGCGTGCGTGTGTGCGTGCGTACGTACATGCTACCAAGGGACACTAGAATGTTATGCAAGCAATACACAGTCAGTCTGTTACACACTTGATCATACACACAGGCTTTCACAGTCAATTACACACCGTGCACACGCACACACACTGACACACACACACACACAGCAGCTTGTCAGAGCCAGGAGAGGGAGCACTGATAGATTTTGAGAGCCACTTAATGTAATCATCAGCTTCAGAGGCATGTGTTTGTGTTTGGCTCCGACTGGCTTTGGTCAAGTGAGAAAAGAGGTTGCCGTTAAAGCGTTAGTGCTGCCTAATTCATGCTTCTGTGAACTGTTAACCTATTTGCGAGCAAGAGTCTGTTTTTCTAACCTGCTCTACACATGACTGAAAAGCTCTTATAATTAGCGGTAGATGAGTCTGGAGGTTTAGCGAGTTCATGGAGAATGCACGCACAGCAAATTACAACTTTAATTGCATATGGCAAGATCTTCTCACTTTTTTTTCTGCTTTTTTTTTCTTCCCTACACTCCTTATGTCTCACTGTCCAATCTCCTCTTGTTTTAATGATTTCTGCACTTCTTCTCCTCTTGTCTGTCTGCAGAGTAATTCACTGCTGCCGGAAAGCCTCAGGAACACCGACAAGCGACGCAATGGTCCTGACTTTTCAAACGACACCAAGAAACGCAAGGTTGATGACAAGGACTCCAGCCACTATGTAAGAAATAGTTTTTATTTGGGTGTTTCTTTTTTAAAATGTATAAATTTATGCCTCTAAATTGTGTCTTAATTGATGATCTGCTTTGCTTCATTAGGACAGCGATGGAGAGAAAAGTGATGACAATTTAGTGGTGGATGTGTCGAATGAGGTCAGTTTGTTTTAATGTTTTATAGTTTTACAGCTTGGACTGATAAATGTTGGTTATTGACATACAGTCCATGACTTTTGTGTGTGTGAGAGAGAGATGTAATAATATTTAGAGATAATAGAGATAATATCCCACGTCACTGTTGTGCTGCAGTTTTGTTCTCAGGTTGTTCAGTTTGTTTGTTTGTCCATCAGGATGCAGCCTCCCCTCGTGGCACACCTCTTCCCTCCCCCAGAGAAAATGGCTTGGATAAAGCTCGTCTTCTCAAGAAAGACCCCTGTAGTCCAGCTTCCACCGCTTCATCAGCCAGCTCCTCCTCCCTCAAATCCAAAGAGATGACAGTGGTAAGAACTGTCACTTGTTTCACGATCTAGTTGGATAAACTCAGTAAATGAGCGATTATAAATACTGTATATTAGTGACAAATTCCTCATGTTCCTTTCTGTGTGGCAGCGAGAAAAGGCAGGTACACCAGGTCTAAAGTCGAGCACTCCCACACCTAGAGGCGACTCCACCCCAGGTCCAAGCTCCACACCTGGAATCCGACCAAGTCTGTCCAAACCCCCATCCATGGAGATACCCCATCCTCCTAGTACGTCCATTATAAATATTTTTACTGTAAATTAATTATGTTTTTCATCATAGAGAAAATTCTAATCAAAGATTAGTAGTAATGTGAAGTGAGTGTGTGTGTGTGTGTCATTCTCACTTCTCTCGTGTCTTCAGCTGCAGGTCTGAGAACTCCCCTTGCTGTTCCAGGTCCGTACCCGGGTGCGTTTGGTATGTTGCCTCACGCAGCAGCGATGAATGGGGAACTAGCCGGTGCTGCAGCCTATGCAGCTGGACTGCACAACATGTCGCCTCAAATGAGCGCTGCAGCTGCAGTCGCTGTGGCCGCATACGGCCGTTCACCGATGGTGGGTAGAAAAACAGAGTTCCTGGTCTTCTGAGTGATGTATATATTGTGCTTGGCAGAAATAAATCACGAAGATGACAAAAAACTATATTTAGTATGATTGTTTAAAATGATACTCTAAACACGACTTGTATACATGATAAACCTTTTGACAATGATTTGACGTTGTCTCATTGTCTTGTATAATCTAATAATTTTAAATTTGTTTAAATTCACAATGAAAGCAGTAGAATTTATCTACCCATTTTTATTAGCATGGAGCCTTTTCCCTCTTAGGAAATGCTCAATATGTTGTAGAGGTTCTTGTATGGTTTCCAAATTCCGTTTTTATTTCTGGAACTTGTAGGTTTTGACCGTTCAGACTGTTGCACCTTTCAGACACGAAGATTAAAATCCCTTGTCGCATCCTGATTAAACACGGGTGTCATCAAGGAGTTCATTTCTATGTAATATTTACTTGGTTCTGTTTGCAGTTTTACTTAAACAAATTGACTTTGCTCTGTCTCATTTCAACACTCACATAAAAAACAAACAGTTCAACGGTAATTAGGAGTTTGGATGTTTAGGGGTTCAGATAGTTCCTACAACCATCGAGCGTGTGATTCTGCGACGTGTCACCAAGTATTTAGCAGTATTTCTCTGCTCTTTGTGGCAGTATTTATACAGTGGCTATGCCGGTGAGCGTTACATTCAATCACCTCATCACTCTTGGCTGTATTTGCGTAGTGTTCATTACGCTGTTTAAATAGATTTAGGAGACTCACAGCTGTGTCTGGGCAACATTTGATAGCAACTCAGGTTGTGTACTCAGGAGCTGCATGAGTGTGTGTGTGTGTGTGTGTGTTGAACCAGTGTGGGGAAGTGGGCAGCACAAGCGCCAAGAGTTCTTTTCTGTGTGTTTGCTTTGTGCTCACGAGTGTTTGTTCTCTGTTCTACAGGTAAATAATGACCTGTCCTCGTTTTTCTTATTCCCATGAACATGTATTTGCACTGTGCTCAAGAAATATGTTTTCTCTTGTGAAGGTTGGTTTTGATCCTCACCCTCACATGCGAGTACCTGGAATGCCACCTAGTCTTACAGGAATCCCTGGAGGAAAACCGTAAGTGTGTTTGCATTACTATCTACAGTATTTATATATTAAAAAAAAGACTAATTGTTTCTTTTTTCCAACTTTACGACATAGCTTCTCTTTATTTTTATGCCATCAGGGCCTACTCCTTCCACGTTGCGGCGGATGGACAGATGCAGCCGGTTCCTTTCCCCCCGGATGCTTTGGTGGGACCGGGGATCCCTCGTCATGCCCGTCAGATAAACACGCTGAACCACGGCGAGGTGGTGTGCGCCGTCACCATCAGTAACCCCACTCGACACGTTTACACTGGAGGAAAAGGTTGTGTCAAGGTCTGGGACATTAGCCACCCAGGAAACAAGAGCCCCGTCTCTCAGCTGGATTGTCTGGTGAGTAAACGGTACAAGGAAGAAGTTTACTTGTCAGAACCTTTCAGACTAGATGTTTTGCAGTTCGTAGACACCTGGAAGAGTTTTACCTTTTCTGTTTATTCGTAAAAAAAATAAATAAATTGCAGGAAATTCTGCACAGTCCACTGTGAACTTATTAAACATTTTTTTTAGAATCGGGACAATTACATCCGCTCCTGTCGTCTCCTCCCCGATGGTCGAACTCTCATCGTGGGCGGCGAGGCAAGCACGTTGTCGATCTGGGATTTGGCCACGCCCACTCCCAGGATTAAAGCAGAGCTGACGTCGTCGGCACCAGCATGCTACGCTCTGGCCATCAGCCCGGACTCCAAGGTCTGCTTCTCCTGCTGCAGCGATGGAAACATAGCCGTCTGGGATCTACACAACCAGACTCTTGTTAGGTAAGAGATAAGACAGATGTGTTTGTTCAACAGGAACAGGCAGCGTGGGAAGTGGACTCCTTTACAGTGTCACTTTTAAATTTAGAAAAAAAAATTAAAGGCATCAACTATCCCTGCCATGACTTTTTTAACTTCCTCTAATCACCAGCATGAATTCTCCTAAATATAGAGTCCCAGTCCCGGCTCATGAGCGTTTATATTTTTTTTACTACAACAGCTGCAGCAGATATGAAACGCTGTTAGCCGGTTATTAACCTGCGATGTCCACTGACGGCTCCTGTAACCTGAGGCATGTTGTGTCTTCGTTTCCTCCTTTATTTAACTGAAAACCTACTCATATGTTCCACAGACAGTTTCAGGGCCACACAGACGGAGCCAGCTGCATTGACATCTCCAACGACGGCACCAAGCTGTGGACCGGAGGCCTGGATAACACCGTTCGCTCCTGGGACCTGAGGGAGGGGCGGCAGCTGCAGCAGCATGACTTTACGTCCCAGGTACACGCTCATATAGGTGTATCACCTAAAATACATATGTTTAGCACATAATGTCAAGTTAAGTTACTTTACAACAGCTGGTCTGATACTCCAACAGGATTGAATTCTAATAATAATTTCCGTCTGTTCCGTCCAGATCTTCTCTCTCGGCTACTGTCCGACAGGAGAATGGCTTGCTGTCGGAATGGAGAGCAGCAACGTGGAGGTTCTCCATGTCACCAAGCCTGACAAATACCAGCTTCACCTACACGAGAGCTGTGTGCTCTCCCTGCAGTTTGCTTACTGCGGTGAGGACACCGCTCCCTCAGTGTCGAGAAATGTGGTGCTTCCTGGATCGATTTTTATTTCATTCAGTTTAATCATCTTTAAAAGCAGATCCTTTTATTGAAAAGACTAAATAGATTAGTATATGGGTAGTCTGGAAAGAAAAGGGGCAGGAGGAGAAAAGGATGCATCTTTGGGTTGGAATTAAACCGTGGAAGTTTTGGTTCGGTCCAGAAACCTGTTCTTTGTTCATTCAGCTCGATTTCATCTAATAGCTCCCGTCTGTCAACACAAACACAGCCTTTTTTACTGTCATCAGCATTTTATTGAAGATGTATGCTCTCGTTTTTGTCCCCTGTGATTTCATATTGCTGTGCATTTATTTATATATGTGTGTGTGTGTGTGTTTGTGTGTGTCCACACAGGCAAATGGTTTGTGAGTACAGGAAAGGACAACTTATTGAATGCATGGAGAACACCCTATGGAGCCAGCATTTTCCAGGTTGGGACAATAGATCTCTGCATTCACTCTGTAATCTAATAAAATGTGTATCTTATAAAGCTGCAGCCCTGAATGTGCTGCTTCAGCTTTAAGAGGCCGTTTCCACCGGCGCCGTATGGAGCATAAAGAGCCACGTTAATAACTCTTTGTTGTATTTTAGTTTTAATCACGTATGAAATGTGCACAGTTACACATGCAGCGACTTCTCTTAAACTGTTCATCAAACATGTTGTGATCGCTACTGTCTTTGTAAACGTTTCAGCAAAGCAAATATGAAAGAAAGCACCAGATATATTTCACCTTAAACAGCAACTCGCACAGAAAAGCAGTTTCCACCTGTGATTTCCAGTTTTTTCCTCACTTTTTTTTCCTTTTCTTCCCCTCCTCTCCAGTCTAAAGAATCCTCCTCAGTGCTGAGCTGCGACATATCTGTGGACGACAAATACATTGTTACTGGTTCAGGGGACAAGAAGGCCACAGTTTACGAGGTCATCTACTGAGGACGTGGAATGATGGCGAGGACTTTTTCTCCCACCTTCCCACAAACTCTTTGAATATTTTCACTCGGAGCCAGAATTCACAGACAGAAGGGATCCTAACGGCACATTATTATTATTATTATGATTTTTCCTTTACATCTGCTGAAGAGACTTAAAGAAGAGGACCGACATGTCACCTGCACATGTGTCGTGCTCGTGCATCAGTTTGGGGATGTTTCGGAGCAGCTGGGACGTTTTGTGGAGACGCGGGGAAACGCGGACCAGCTGAGGTTCAGAGACCAAACTGGACTCGTTCTGATGAGATCTGATGGTTTACAGAACGTCAGCTACTTAAAAACACTAAAGTTGATGAACTTGGAGCAAACTATCAGACTCTGTTGGTGAGTATGTAAATAAAAGGCAATCAGAAGCAGGGAGCAGGAGAACCAAGAGTGGACAAATGACCGTTTTATAAACTTTATATGTAAAATATTTTGGGTATTGTTTTGCTTCAGACAGTGGTTGTTCTGTCAGCATGAACATTCTGACCTCAGTCTGTCCTCTGACACACCCACAGAGTCTGAAAACGTCCTCTTCTGTCTTAAACCCTCCTGCTCTTACTAACTGCACTGTAGTGGTAACTCCACCTCCACACTGTACTTTAACACCCAAGTTTAGGACTTGTCTAACGTCACACCTGTAAAAAGTTGACTTCGGAGGCAGAAGAAGTTTTACTAAGACGTACGAACTTTGAAGAGTTTTTCAAAAGTGTTGTTTGTAAAGGTTTAATGTGGTTCGTTGCGTAAAAAGCTCCTTTCTTCTCGTCCTGATTGAGAGAGCAGTGAGTGGAGAAACTGCTCCAGAGAAATGAATCCTCTAATTTCGTCTGTGCTCCCGTTCCAAGTCCCGTTTTAACAGATTCTTTTCCTCCCCGTATGTCAGGACTACACACATTTAAAGTTAACGTTTCGGTTCACCTGAGCTGAAAACAATCAGCAAATATGTGCTGTTGCAGCTCCTCCTCACCCTGCCTTGATCTGTGAAACACTTGATGTCTTATTGTTTGAAAGGTTTGCTTTTAGAAACTGATAAACTATAATTATCTGACAAAGCAGCTTAATGACCTTGTACTAGTTGGAAATCCTGCTGGACTATTAAACCCTAATTTTGTCACTTGTTTAAACTTGAACTGGGAGATTTGCTAAAATGCCTTTTAAGTGAAATAATCTAATGTTTGGTTTTTTTTTTTCACATTGCAAAGAATATTGTAAGACTTTAAGATTAAATTATTGCGGTCGTACTTCGGTTCCAGAGGAAGTATCATGTCGACAGGTTTAACATGAACTACATGAACTTGTTTTTATTTTTATTTTTTTGGTCTGTAAAAATGTACATACATTTCTTTCTTACCAGACATGCTTTAGAAATAACAGTTTTTTGTACATCTCTTACATTTATTCAGGAATAATTTTAAACGGTCTTAAGGTAGAAAAACTATGGACTTGTCTAGAAAATAAACTTGTCTTTTTGTTTTGTACATGGAGTCTAACTTTCTGGAGCAATGAGGAACTTTGCCTGCTAACATTTGGATTTATTAGTGGATACTCAGAGTTTGCAAACAGAAGGTTTTTGGACTCAGATTTCCTTCCAGAGCAGCCAGATTACCACCAAGTAAGGTTTTTGATTTTGTCTTATTCTCAAAACTCTGCCTCAGATGTGATGAAAATTACAGAAAGATGGGAAAGAATCAGTCTGACGTTCGTTAAACATGATGGAACAGAAATCCTCCAGACAATCTGACTTTAATTGCATATTTAAGTTAATATTTTAGTGGCTTTTTTTGCCCCTTAGAGGCCAAAACCTTCAAGCCACCCATCATGTTTTAGAAACATCCTTGGATTTCTACAAGTTAAAATACTCAGACTCAAAAGATTATTACAATTTAAGATTGAAAATGAGTTCCTGTGTTCAGAAATCAGCTCCTTATTTTTGCCACCATAAATATGCATAAAAAAACTGGAACTAACAGGTAGTTTATGGGTTAAATAAAGGGCTAACACATTTAATAGGACCTAAATAGCCATTAAAGACTAATTCTCTATATCATGTGACATTAAGTCACTGTTAAATAAATAATGACCTAAAATATTAGATAGTTGTAACTAGCAGCGTGACTGAATGTTTTATTCCTGCTTTCCATAACTTTAATGTTTGAAAATCGTCTTTGTTTTATATAAATACATTGAATCCACAGCAGAATTTAATTTATTTCTCATTTTAGTTTCCACTTCTTTAACAGTTTTTACCAAAAACAACTTCTCTGTAATCCTGATGATGGGAAAAAACAAAATATAAGACTTTTTTTTTTTTTTTTTTAAGTGAATGTTGACAAACAGGACCTCTTCATCATCAGTGCTGCATTCAGGCAGGTACTTCATTACTTTCCCTGCTAATGGTTTCACTCATAAACATGATGGCCTCGGATCTGTTAATTAACATCTTTATTTCATACCTGCCACTTATAAACCTGTTTAAAACTGTTATTCATGCAGAAACCAGTGAAGATGGCTGAGGAAACCATATAAAATGAGATCAGAGCAGTGAGCTTAAAGTCGGAGAATGTTTTTAGTTTCAGAGCGTCTTTCGGCTGCGTCTCAGACAAAATAAATAAATAAAATAAAATAAGGGTGAACCTGGTTTTGGTTTAAGTCCGACTCCCCTGGAATCAGTCTGGTTGCATTTTTTCCTCCTAATGTGGCGACACTGAAAATCCCAGACTTCCCTCTGGAAACAGCTGACCTCTCTGCGGTGTGTTTGAGCCTCCATGTTACTTTGTGTGTGTGTGTATGTGTGCAGTTGAAGAGGGTGGGTGGCCCGCTCAACTAGATGCCAGAGAAGAGGAGTTTTCAGCGGGGTGTATGCTCGAATATAGTGTTTTTCCGGCTGCGTTGTGTTTTTCTGAAGGTAGAGGCACAACGCAGCAGCTGTTCAAATCAACTGTGTGTTAAATAACTGAATCCAATCCCCTGCTTAGTCCTAACTCCGACAACAAACAGACTAGCTCCATGTCTTTCCTCTGATGTAAACTGTAAATCAGATTAATTACTATGAATATATAATTCTGTCTATCCCTGGCTCACACACACACACACGTAGCGTTGTACAGAATGAGGTGATTATGTGGCAATTACAGCCGTCACACTGACAGAATGAAAACCGATCCTTGGAGGAAAGCACGGGGAAAATGTCACTCCGAGTTTTTTTTTGGTGCACGCAGAGATTTCTGAGCTCTGAATCATCGCGTTCTCTTTTGATCATCGCAGCTGCTGCCTCTCTCTGATACACAGACGGATTATTTCCCCTAAATCTCCCAAATCCCTAATCCTATTTATCTCAACGCCACACACAAAAAAAAAGGTGCTCTCTGCCTACTGCTCAGCTCATGTGTACAGTACGGGTTTAAGAATGTCTACTTTTATTTCTGGATCTGTGAGGAGGATGTTTATGGCTGGAAATGATCCATTTGTGGATTTGAGGATGGAGTTTTGACGGAGATGTAAACTTTGGGTTCAAACTACTTCTAAAAAAGACAAACAAATCTGAATTAAAGGCCTAGCGTTCCTTGAAGGGGCTGAGTATCACCAGAGTTTTAGAGTCGGATCATCTTATGTTGGGAAACGACGAGTTAAAGTTGTTTGGTGTCCGGCACAGAGTCCTGACCTGAACCCGACAGAGACGGCGAGCCAGGCCTTCTGTCCAACATCAGATCTGACCTGACCAATAAGCTTCTGGAAAATGGTCCAAAACTCCCATAAACGCTCCTAAACCTGTGGAAAGCCTTCCCAGAAAGGTAGGAGCTGTTATAGCTGCAAAGAGTGGGTCAACATCATATTAAACCTTCTGGATTAAGAATGGAAAGTCACTCAAGTTCACGTGAGTCTGAAGGGCCATCTTAAATTGGACTAGCTCCAAATGTTAATCAGCTGTAGATGGGCCTCCAATAATTACTTTTTGAGAAGTTCGTTAAAATTCATCCAGTAGTTCATGAGATATTTTGCTAACAGACACATGGACACGCAAACGGACGTAAATGAAAAGGTGGGGAAGCAGTAATGCCTGTAAAATGTTGCATTTGTTTCGTCTAATTGTAGGTTAGGTAGCTGCAAACAAATAGTTCAAAAAAATGTTAAAAACCAGTTTAGAGGATCTGATTGCTGCATGTTTAGATACAAAAGAAATCTGAAAGGATAATCCTTGGCCATCTGGTGAATATATTTGTGTTTATGGACGATTTTATTTGGTTTTGTTTTGCTGTCATCATTAGAGTAACAACATTCTTGTTATCCTCCACATGGAGCAGGTTTAAAACAATAAATCACTGGGTTTTTTTTTCCCATCTCTATCAAACCTGCCACATCCTCCCAGATGAGGTCCTGATGATTCCTAACCTGGATCTCAGGAACGTGTCTGTCTGCATGTGGTGGTCGTTTCCTCGGCCTGTGAGGATCAGAGCAGGTCCGGCACACTTGGATCCCGCCGAACGTGTCCCGATCTGAGCCCGGGGTAACGAGTGCTGCTGCTGCCAGGGGGAAGAAAACCTTTACATCCTCCTAATCTGCCTCTAATCCCTCGATTTTTCTTTCCTCCTCTGTCTCACTGAAGTTTTCCTCCTCCTGCTGTTCTCCTTTACTCCAAAGCCTTTGTATGCAAAGATGCATTTTTCCTTTTTTTTTTTTTTTTTTTTTTTTAAATCCCTGCAGGTTTTTTGCTTCCTACTCCTCACACCTTTGTTTTCCACAAGTCCTTCTTTGTATTTGGTGGTAAAACAATTTCCTCTCTTCTTTTTCCCCTCTCCTCTCGGAAATGTACACTACCCCCCTCCTCTCCATCTCCTCCCTGAACCTATTTGTTTTTTTATGCTTTTCTTCCTTTGTGTGTGTGTGTTAGTAAATGTACTAATGAGCTTTGCGCTGTCTCCCTCCCAAGGTGAGGTACCAAACTGAGGTGATCAACACTGCTGGAGCTGCAGGTATCAACCACAAAACACCTGCCTGGTTGAGCACTACTGCACACACACATGTGCATCCCCTTCCCCCCCCCCGAAAACCTCCCACCCACACACACACACAAATGCTTAAAAGAAATAATTCCTTTTCTTCTGTCTCGATTGTACAAACACAAATGAGGAATAAATCCTTACTTTTCTGCTCCACACACAGTTTACAAACACACACAAATCAAATTCACTGTGTGTTTTCTCATCTGCACACACACACACACACACACACACACCTCTGAGTGCTGCACAGGGCCGATAGCTCGACTCTTTCCTGTCAACACACAGGATAATCAGCTGCTGGGGATTGTGGGTAAGCTGTAATAATCCCTCGCATGGAATATGGAAAGCATCAGAGAGTTATTCAATAGGACAGAGATAAAGGTGTGTGTGTGTATGTGTGAGTGAGTGAGGGTTTTCCATTTTTTCAGTATGCATTTTCACCTAAAACTGACTGCCAGACACAATACCAGAAAAACAAACAAATAAATAAAACTCTCTCTCTTTATATATATATATATATATATATATATATATATATACAGCAGCAGCACAGCTCAGTCCCAGAGACGCTGCCGCTGCTGAGATGATGATCCCTGCTGAACAGAGAGTGTCTTAATTAAGAACTACATCCTGAACAAGCCTCATTTAATCGAAGGAACGCTGCATTTGTTACATTATACTGTCAAGAGGCCAACTCCAGCTCACATTTTTACGCTGCGTTGAGGCGTTGCAATGAAATTCCAGTAAGTCTGCCTTTCTGTCAAAAGGTTAAAAAAACAACTTTTTATCTATGAATAATGTTCTCATTCAACTTAACTTAAACAAGTTTTTGAGAGATTAAGGGGACATGACTTAAACATACACAGCTTCAGACATTATAGTTCAAGTTAAAAACATTGGTTAGATTACGCACCAAGGCCTCGACTGCATAACTTTGAATGTTTTTCTTTTTTTTTTTTTTTTTTTCTGTTTCCTGAGTTTCTGTCTTCTCCCGTTAGATGACAAAGCCCCCGTCACCGACACCAACATCCCGNTTTTTTTTTTTTTTTTTTTTTTTTTTTTTAGCAAACTGAACTCATCCCGTCGTACAGATTCTCCCATCGTGTTTTTAGTAACAGATTTAATAACATAATTTGTATGCAATGTTAGTGGAGTTTGTTCAGAAGTAAAATCCAGAGCCCAAAGAAGCATCTCAGCTACTCATGTTTACTAGAACTGTTGCCACAAAACTTAAAAAAAGGGTTTGCTTTCATGTCATATATTTCCTATGACTAGTTACACAGCTAAGACAGTTTTAAGATGTGGCATCTCTACACCTTTCCTGGGTAATGTTCTCACTCTGTAGTGATCCGGACCCATCAGAGAACTGTACCAGACTCACTGCCACACATAAAGGTAAAGATAAAGGTCACTTCAAGTTTTCCAATCTGATGGGAATAACAGCTGAAAGTGATGGTTCTATCTTGTGTTAGGAGCTGCAGAGTCACAAACTGGTTAGGATGAACAACATTATGTGTATCAGAGCTGGACCACGGAGCCAGCTCTGCCTGAGTCACTTCCTTGAGAAGACACGGCACCGGAATGCTCCAACAAGGCAAACCGATGCGAAAAGTGGGATATGTTTTAGGCAATGTTCTCCAGGAAACCTTGGGATCTTCCATTGTTGTGTGGATGCCACTTAGATACATATCACCTGCCTAAACACATCACTGACCAACTCCACTAACATGTTACCTGATATTATTGGCCTGTGGGATACAAAGAGACCTTCCGCATCGCAAAAACGGGCCAAAAATAGTTGGCACAACAACAGGTCTAAAGGTGTTGGCTTGGCCTCCAAACTCTCAGATCTCTGTCCAATCAAGCGTCACGGGACGCACAGAACTACAGAACCCAAACGGCTTGGTTCCAGATACCACAGAGACCTACGGAGGACAGGTGGGGTTCACGTCAGAGCGGCTCAGGCTGATTTTCAGCTTGTTTTTTTGCGAGGAACTCGCTCGTCTCATCCGGTTTTAGTAAAAGTCAATTAGAAAACTGCTGAGCTCCTTTCTTTGGAGCGACACGCAGCTCCCAGACCACTTCCTTCATGGACTGAAAGCTCATCCGGTATTGATCATCCAATCAATAGTGATAAACAAGGTCTGCTGATCAGAGACATTGATTATTTTCACTGTGAATCACTTCCACCGATGCCAGCAGCGAGCAACTGAACACATGCTCTATGTCTCTCACTTAAATATCACATTTATAGACTTTAACAAGAATACCAAAACTAGTTTTAATCAACTTAATACAAAGAAATTAAACCTCCTCATCACAGCTTTTCAACATTTAGTTTTGCAAAACACATTTTTGTTCTATATTTATACAGCTGGAAAGCGCTGATGCTGAACACAGATCCTAAATGGTATTGGTCTCCCCCCCCACCCCCCGCCTCCCCACAAAGAGTCTGGCTTTCAATCAGTTAAATATGTGCGTAGTTACGTGTCTAATCTGCTGGTTAATCTCACTAACACTTTTTATGGGATTGCTAGCTGCTGCAAGGATTACTGCAGCACAGATCACGTCCTGATTTCCATGAACCTCCGCTTCGAATAAAACTCAGTTTGTCCCCCATCCCGTCCCTCTGCCGGGCGGGGAAGCATGCTTTTCATCAATAAGGCGTTTTTGTTTTAATCATACAAACGCGGCGTCACATTCTCTTTCTACTGAAAGATTAAAGTGCTGTAAATAAGGCGAGCATAGGTTTAAAAATGTTTTCATTTCCTTGTAGAGTCCAGCTTATCATAATTATAATCATAATGGATATTAAAAAAGGGGATTCTGATTGCTTCCAGCTTTATTTTTTATTTTTTTGGATTACTTTGCCATCAACAGAAACATGCAGGGAGAGGAAAGTTGTATTATGAACAAAAGGAAATTCGCTTTAGGTCTTTCTCTGAAGCACACATTTGGGTTGTTAAACAAGTAGTCTTTGAAAATATTCTTTTTGATAAAACTGTGTTTAATGAAGCCAGCGTTTCTGTGTTTCCTGACTGATTCATGTGACGTCTGTGTCAGTGCGCAGTAAATAGACTGATGTGAAGTTTGTTAAACCGGAGAAATAAAGTGAACTCGACATGATAGAAATACTTCTATTGGAGGTTTTCAGTGACAGATTAAATTCTTTAACTTTTTATGCAATATTAATGGTTTCACCTCTTTGTTCAAAGCTGAAATTCAGAGCATCTCAACCATAAAAATTGACTAAAATTGTTGCCACAAAATAAAAAAATGCTTACTTTTACATCAGATAGTTTACTTTGACCGTTTCACGTGAACCATAAACCAACAGTCTTCAGTGTAAAAACCTACAAACCTGCTGCAAAGGGTTTTAATCCCTCGCCACCAAAAGCTGAGGGCGGACGATCATGTTT
The DNA here is from genome assembly GCF_001649575.2 of Kryptolebias marmoratus. Lineage (NCBI taxonomy): Eukaryota > Metazoa > Chordata > Actinopteri > Cyprinodontiformes > Rivulidae > Kryptolebias > Kryptolebias marmoratus. Next base: position 20,707,070 of record NC_051430.1, on the reverse strand, counting down.
TTGCTCGTGTTTGTGAGACCCATTAACAACACATGCTCCAAGTGCAGCGTTGTTGGAGTCAGCCCTGTTTGTTAGCAAATCATTTCATGAACAGCTGTATAAACTTTAATGAAACTATTAGAAATTAATCATCTCGATGATCGCCTCAACGTTAACCAAAGCAAAGATGGCTGAAACTCAGTCAGTTACGCAAACGTTGAGCGGATGTTTCATCTGGTGAGCGCCATTCCCAACACATAACCCAGGGCACACGAGACTGCACAATTTATTTATGAAACACAGCTACAGCTGTGTCGTTTCTCAACGTAAGTCTGATCCTTCGGCGTGAAAGATGGCAGGCGATATGCATTTCCTCAAGGAATGCTGGGCCTTTCACAGGAGAGCAGTCGCTTTAAATTGCTCTGATTCTTTGGGGGTTTGAGTAGTTTTAATTGGCAGAAATCCTCTCCGTGATAGGCCTTGTGTCTGACCAGCTGTTAGTGTAAATCCTCCATGAGAGCCAGGTAAGTTACAGACTGATAACACCTCCAACGCACCACACTTCACTTCAAAATAAAATGCAAACTTCCCCTTTGACTGTTCATGCTGAGCAGCAAAAACAATATTTTCTTCAGTCTTACGCTGTCCTAAATCAGTATGTTAGGCTTCAAAGAATTCATACTTTCAGTTTACGCCAAGGAGAAGCAGCATCTAGTTGTGTCTGAGTATACATGTGTGTCTGTGCAACATATTTGCCAGTGTGATTTTCTTCTTTATCTCCTGTGTCTCCCTCCACTAGCCTCCATTTTCTGCTCCGAGGGTCCAGAGAATCCCCTCGTGTAGAGAGAGGCTATGATAAAGTAAGCAAGGAGGTGGAGGATGGGGGAGGGAGTGGAAAACAGGAGGAGAGAGGGGGAGGGAAGAAAAAAAAGGAAAGAAAGAATGAGGAGAAGGTTGTTGAAGGAGGAAGACAGGGAGTGCAGTTGGAGGGTGTGGCGCGGTAAAGGACAGCAGAGAAGCCATTAGCAGAACAGGAAGGAGAACGTGGGATGAGATCAGCTGGGAGGGGTGCAGGCCATCCTACAGTTGCTGCTTGAAAGAGGGGGTTTAACTGTATTACACTCTGGCAGCTCCATCTCCATCACTTTGTGGGTGAAATGCGTGCGTATTTACCCGTGTGTGTTCGCGAGTGTGTACGTGTAACACACCCACGGGGCCTTTACTCTGTCAGTGCTCAGCGATAATCAGCCTCTATCTCTCTCCTGATCCATCTCCACCTCTATCCCTCCCCTGCCACTATCACTCATCCTCTCCTCCTTCCTCCATTTTTCACCCTCTCCTCCCACTTCACACACACACACACACACACACACACCCACACAGGCAGTGTAGATTAATGTGTGTGTTTGTGTGTGTGAATCGATTCAGCCTCTGCCCTTTCTAAGCGTTCTACAAGCTCCATTGGCCTTTCGCTCTCCGCTGAGCAGCATCTGTTTCACACTCCATCTCTGCTGTGTGCCACATTACTCCATCACACCATCTCTCTGTCTTCATGTATTTGTCCGTTTCTCCTTGGCTGTCCACTTGCTGTTATCTTTTTGTGCTTTCCTGATTCTTTCACTCTGTTTTTTGAAATCTGTTTTTTTTTTCTTCCAGGCTCTTCTGCTCACTTTGCTTCAGCCCCACCCCCGCCCGTGTGGGCTGTATTGATTATCATTCTCTTGGACTGAGTGAAAAATGTCACTGTTTTCCACATATTGATGACGGACTTAACTGTTAGTTTTGATGGGATCGTGCTGGGATTATGAATGTACAGAGAATAATAGCTCAATAGTTTATTGCTGATCCACTTTACTGGCCTGATGGGATAAACTGTGGCTTGTGTTAAATGTATTCCTGCATTCCATACCATACTATACTATACTATACTATACTATACTATACTATACTATACTATACCATACTATACTATACTATACTATACTATACTATACTATACTATACTACACTACACTACACTATACTATACTATACTATACTATACTATACTATACTATACTATACTTCATCATTTGATGTGACTGGCCAAAAAGCTTATCAGTCACAGAAACTTTGGAGTTTTAGTGACCTCCAGTCTTGCTTTTTTGTCTGTTTTTTTTTCTGTCGGTATTGGAGCCTTCTCAGTCTTCTTCCATGAAGCCCAATATTATTCTAAAAGGACGGATGGTGTGATCAGAAAGTGACGTACCTTGACCTTGGAGCTCAGCTTGAGTTTGTTTTCCCACCATCTGCACCGATCTGATCAACATGGGGCTGCATTTCCTCTTGCATCCACGCTCCGGGAAGTTGGCCACAGCTGACTCCAGTTAATTTCTGAGGTGGTGCAGGTTGTAGGGGAAGCTACAACCTGAGGGTGTCAGTCGGATGATGAAACACAAATGTGGCAGAACGTTAACAGCCAGTTCTCAGTTATGGCAATTTAAACTTCAGGATTTATGTGTTCTCCCCAAACCACTGTATTGATTTCATTAGAACTGGTGAGGTAAAGCAGACTGCTGTTCTAAAGCGGCAGCGACAGAAAGGCCTGTTTTATTATCACGGTGCTGTCGGGAAGCACTGACTCAGAATAAAAGCAGTCAGTGTGCATCTCTAATTTCCCTGGGAGAGACCTCAGCACGGGCCGTGATTCACAGCTCGGAGAGGAGATAATTACTGTTTCCTCCTCACCTCTCCTCTTCCCCACCTCCTCCATCCCTGCGTCGACTTACTCCCCCCTTTTTTTTTTTGCTGCTGCTCTTCTTATACAGCTGAGTGATTACCCCTCATTAAAAATCAGAATAAAACATTGTTAGCGCAGATCGTTAGGGCGCTCACTCCCTTCTCTCCCTCACCCTCCACTCCATCGTTAGCACTCAGCTCCGGCACTAAACGAGCGGCCTTTGAGGAATGTTATTCTAATTCCAATTAGCTCTTCAGGCTTGGAAGGAAGCCAAGTCCCTGAGAAAAACACTAAAGCTACGGGCACGCCAACGAGAACCAAATAGGGGCGCACACACACACGCATACACGCATAAACACACTGAAGTGATGCGCACGCTCATTTTCAAGAGACCAAACACACACACTCAAGTGACACACACTGAATTTTCTGAGAACAGCAGCAACTAATGGCTTTGGCAGCACTGCACAGGGACCTGAAGAGCAATTAGGCTCCAAACTACACATTGTAAATCCCGTCTGATTACTTTCTGTCTGTGTGTGTGAGGGTGTGTGTGTACGTGTGTGTGTGTAAAAGTGTTTGTGTTAAGCGCTGTTTATCTGCCACCAATTACCTCGCCCTGCCACAAGAGATGCACACTGGATAAATGAAATCCATAAACATGTGCACACACACTGGGTGCACACACTCAGGTACACAGTGACACACTCACACACTTGCATGTACACACTCTTGCAGAGGAGCTGTCTTATCAGTTTATGTTGGTGTGACTGGAGGATTTAGTCACATGACCTGCAAGACAGGAGCAGCCAGGCGCCAAAACTAATTTCCACCTTCAAAGACTCCCTTATCTCCTCAGACGCCATGTGTATCTCTGTATGTGTGTGTGTGTGTTTGTCTGCAACTGTGTGTGTGTGTGTGTGTGTGTGTTTGTCTGCAACTGTGTGTGTGTGTGTGTGTGTGTGTTTGTCTGCAACTGTGTGTGTGTGCGCGTTTGCTCGATGATCTGATGTCCTCTGACAGAAAGACTCGCAGCAAATCATGTATCACTGTCTCATCTGCATCAAATAGACACACAGAAAGCAAGATAGAGACAGACAGATAGATGGGAAGATCAAGAGAAAGGACACACACACACACACACATACACACACACATACACACTTACTGGAGGATTGGAAACAGCAGCGGTGAGGGAACTGCAGATAGAGCAAGTGAAAGATGTGAACTGTGGACAGAGATGGATCCTAAAATAAGGTTAAAGGCCTTGAAGGAATATATATCGGCCCCCCCCCAAAAAAGTTAATGGTTGTATCTCCAAGGATTACTTTCTGAGAGTCTTATTAAATTCAGTTTAGAGGTTCCTGAGACATTTTGCTAAAGGTACAGGCAAACAAGTGCACATATGCACACACAGATTACGGCCAAAAACATCATCGCTCTGCCTTTGCCTTTGGCAGCAGGTGATAAGGGTTGCATCTGATTTACTCAGAGCAGATATATGAAAACATCTGGCCCCCACAAAGTCAAAGTTCAGGAGATAGAGAGATGCGAAAACAACCATCTTTGTCCCGATAGGGTGCAGCCCTGCTTATCTGACCTTATCCAAAATATCAAAGGTGAGCCCAAGCAGAAAACAACCACCTGAAAAAAGAGAAACACCTGGTTGTGTGAGCGTTTCAGGCGACTGCAGCGGCGGCGGCAGTGCTGTATATTTCATGGGCCTCGTTTGAAGTTACATTTTCCAGCAGCTCTTCAAAGGTCAGACTGCAACTGCGTTTCATCACCCCCATCTTCCCCGCGTCCCTCCCCATCTCCTCTCTCCGCTCCCACTGATGTTTCGCTCGCGCTGCATTCTCCCCGCTCGCCCTGCTCTCGTCAGCCCTTCCTTCTCTCAAATCAAGCTCCGGCGAAGTCAAATCACTTTTAATGCTCGGCGACAGGGCTGTGATGCTCAAAGGAGAGCAGATACAGGGAGACAAGTAGGAGAGCGTCAGGCTTCCTGACCTACAAGATAAAACCCCAAATCAGACAGAGATCAGAGGAGGAATATGTGCTGTAACTGAATGAAGTGGTTGACGCGCGCACGCAGAGAAACGCTCACGTTTAAGGGAGCACTTTTCCTTCCTAGTTTGATTATTTCCACTCAAATTGTCCAGCAGGAGTTATTTATGTGTAATCAGTTGTATAATGTTTCAAGGAAAAATGAGCTGATTAATTTTCAGGTGAGTCAGAGTGGTGTTTTTCTCCACCATTAGTGATAATTGCCGCACTAATGATATACACAAAGTCAGACAGGAGGTGAGTGTGCACTGATCTGGTGTACGTACAGGATATTCTTCTTACAGTATGTCCATGTGTGACCTATTTCTTTCTCTGTGTGTGTGCTGGCGTGTGTGATTTGTTGTCCACATCAGGACCATTAACATCCTCCTAACCTGGAGCTGTTCCAGCCAATCAGATTTTAGTGTGCTGTCAGCAGGTGTCGTCAGCTCGCTGCGAGATTTATCAAAGTGATGGAGCGCGCCGCACAGCACGACAGCGGCATTTATCTCCCTTTCTCTCTGTCTTGCTTTTTGTTCCCCCATCCCCCCCCCCACCTNCCCCACCTCCCACCCCTCCCTCTGCTCCACACGAGCCCACAGCCGCACAGGAACCACATCATCGCTTTTAACTGCAGCAGCAAGAGACGCTCGGAGAGAAGTCGTGAACCGCAGTCCCATTAGAGTTTAATGAATCACAGCGTGAAATTGTTATTAAAAAGAGGAGAGAAAAATAAACTGTCAAGTTGCAGTTTTAGATGAATGTTGATTAAAACCTTTAAGAATTAGGGGCCTAACGTTCCTTAAAGGAATGCATATTAACCACTGCCAGGTTTATTGTAAAATAATCAAATAATCTTTGGCTGGGGCTGTTTTAGTCAAACACTCTCAGCTACTACCACACCGAATTTTAGCTCAGTATCTGCAAAAGAAAACCTAAATTATAGTCATTTTTGTGTTTTCTAAGTACAGTCGGCTGCGGTGGCCATCTTGAATTTGGTTGACTCCAAAAGTTACATTTGAATTTCTCTTTTTAAGCAAGAGGTTACAGTTTAAAGTGTTAGATCTGCTCCCGACTAACAAGAATAAATCATGCAACGAACAAAAACTCTGTATGTTTATGTTAAACAGTCAAACCTTACTGGTTATTTGTTGAATGAACTGACAAAAACAAACCAGCCACACATGCAGCCAGTGAACTAACTTGTCTGTGTTGTGACTGTGGAAAGAAGCTGCTGGAGTAAGAACTTTGCTCAGAAAGCCTTCGGCAGGGATTTGAACCAGGAACCTTCTTGATGAGAGCTGACAGAACAAACCACCACTTTACTGTGCAGCCAGCGCCTCCCTCTATAGAGTTTAGCTGCAGCTGAAGGTTTTTTAAAGCACTAGAGAATGTTGTACCTTTAAATTTGAAGATTTACAATAGTTACCATATCTGTACCTTAATAGGTACAGAAATAAATCTTATTAGTATGTAGTTTGTGTCTGAGTTATTGATAATGACTGGGATGGTTCACTTGTTTTAGATGAAGACATCTTGTTGTCAGATCTCAGGGTTTAGTTGTTGTCATAATTAGTTGTTGTCATAACTGAAACATCAAGAATAAGATCCAAGTTGTTGTAAACCAAAATCCATCTGGAACTACAAAATCTGAAATGGTGATAAAAAGTGCTTCATGTAAAATTTCTGAAAGGTGGCTTTGATTAAGTTGAAAAAAAGATTCTATATATATATAGTCTGGTGTATTTACTGTATGTTGATAGAACTTAACTGTCAGAAATCCGTAAATGCGGAGTTACAAATCTGAAATGTTTAACTACTGCCTATAATGTAGACCCAACACTTTCTATTACATAATTTATACAGATGTTTTCTACTTCTCTGCTCCAATTTGAAACAAGTTCATCCATAAAATTCCTTTAAATGTGACCTCTTCCTGTATCTCTGGCATGTAAATAACTTTTATTTTGTCTAAGGGCTCACAAATTGTTCTCACACTGCAGGATCTTCCCCTCAAGACAGTAATATTGATAGACCGATGCCCTCAGACACACTGCACACCATTCTCCTCATGACCTTTGACCTTTAACTGTGCCACGACCCCATCATGATGATGTACAGCAGGCTCATCATCTCCATGGTAACATGAACTGGTTGCATCAAGCAGCGCCACGGGGGAGAGTGTGTGCGAGCGCGTTTGGAGCGTTTGTGTGAGTGTGGTGGGGCTCAATTAGTGACGAGGACACTCTCACACACACACACACACACAGACCCTAATGTGGCTCTCCATCTGTCTATGTAAATCAATTCTGACCTTTGTTGAACTCTGGTTGTGCAGTTTGACAGTTAATCACTTGATAAGTGTATTATGTAGATGTGTGTGTTTTTGGCGTACAAGTGTTTTTATTTTTTCTGTGTGTGTGTGGTTCTGCACGTTAGCATGCATGTGCGCATACATTAATATCACTTTGGGGTAACTGAGGAGCATCAAACTGCATGTTTACAGCTTATTGCACTTTAAATGCAGCTTTAAATAGGAATACAACTGAACTGGAAAAAATTCTCTGAATTTTTATTTACTATTTAAAGACACACACACACACACACACACACACACACACACACACACACACACACACACACATATATATAGGCATGGTAGGGTTTTTGCTTGTGTCTGCATGTGCACACAGGTTTGTGCATCTGTTAGCAAAATAATTCCTGAACCACTTGATGGATTTTGAGAAAAAGTTCAGGAAATAATCAATAGATGCCCATCTACGACTGTTTATCTTTTGGAATCAATCCAGTTCAAGATGGCTGCCGCGGCTAGTTGACATTAGCCATAACCCAGTCAGTTTTACAGATACTGAGCTACGATTTGATCTGGTAGTAGCTGAGAGTCCTTCCCAGGAGTTAATGTTCAGTGTGACATCTTGCACTATCTTGTGATATTAGACCTAATGTTATTTTTTTAAGGTTTGACCAAACATCAGAAGATCTTGATCTTAAACTCTGCTATAAAAGAGGGCGGGCGATATGCATTCCTTTAAGGGATGCTAGGCCTTTGATTGCTGCCGTTTTTGTGTTGTGACGTGAGCTCATGTTCCACCTTAAATTTCACCTTAAAAACAATGAAATGTACCAGGCAGTTCTGGCACAATGACTTCCTAACAGAATAAACAGTTTTATAGTTTTACGGGCAGCTCTTTCTTCAGAAAAAGAACCTACATTGAAGCTTGTTTCTCTGTGTGTGTCCATACCAGTTGCTCTCCTCTGTGATGAGGTTGATCAATATGTCACCATAGGAAGATGACGTCTCAATGCTGTGCGGGTCAATATCCCAGCAGATGCAGAAATAACAGAAACAAATGACCATGAACTGTCAATAGATTCGCTTGATTAGTGGAAGTCAATTTTTTTCTGTTTTTACTCTTCGGTGCTCCTGAAAGGTCACCTAAAATTCCTTTTGGGAACGCCGTCTGATAAATGACGCAAGGTGTCTGGATTCAGATTATAGCGAGGACACTATGTGGACACTGAGTGCAACCGGAGTTTACTGTCTTTGAATTTCATCTGCAAATCCAGGCCAGGTTGCTACGCGTCATTGAGCAATATATATCTGTTTGAATCATAATGAACAGCCTCAATGTAAATCGCAGATACATCGTCAACCACTCACACAAACATCCTCAGACAACTGGAGCTAATCTGTCAGATTAACACACATTATAAAATAGTTACTAATCCCTGTTTGTCCTTCTGCGGAGCTGAATGAGCGGTCACAGAGATGAGATAAGAACAAGAGCAACAAGAGTCTCCTCTTTTTATTACATTCACACCACATTATAGGTGTTTCACTGAAGTGACACTGGTTTCTGGGAGGTGTGACTTTCACAGAGACAATCTGTAAAGGATGCTTTTTAAGCTGAATTATTATTCCGTTCATCTGGTTTCTCCTTATAAACCACACCATCTTTTTTCTTTTAAGCAAAACATGTTAGATCTGTTTTAAACAAACTAACTGCTTGGATTTCAGCAGTTATTGGCTGGGATTTGTCAAGTTCAATAAATCATATTTTTACAGACAAATTAAAAATTACAAATCACCTTTAAATGATGAGACGCTGCAGCTTCAAATCTGCTCTGCAGTAGCACAAAACAATAAACTCCACTGCACAATAAAAGCCATAAAAGCATAAATAGGAGCTTGCTGCCCTCTTGCCTGCAGAAGTGGCATAACACAGCTGAATTTACACACAAAAGATCATAAAAATGGAGGGTTTTTTTCAAGATAGCTTGCATATAGACATGTTTATGAAAAGACAGCATGTTTCTTATATTAAGACATGTGATAATAATGTGTGATAATAAAATCAAAATAAATCTCACAAGATTTATGGCCATTAAAACAGCTCAAGTGAGCTTGTTTTATTTCTAACCCAAGAAAAGATAAAACTAACCCAAACACCATCATCACCTGAGTCAGAGCTTAGAAATGATTAAAACTTGTGTATCTTTTGAGTTTAACAAAACTAGACACTATGACAGACATCTATCTCCCATCAGACTGTGTGTGTGTGTGTGACACGAGCGTTGATTTGTCCCAGATGTCATCAGAGTGGGTCCTGTTGTCTGACCTTTGACCTTCCCAGATGGTAACACCCCTTCTCCTCCATATGTTTGTGTTTTTGTGCTAACGAGAAACAATCGTTTTAATTAATTTAGACTCAGGTTTGTCGACGTGAGACGGACACTGAGGACGTGTTTCAAAGGAACGGTCGATGCTGTGCTTCCATGTTTGTGTTTTCTTATTCTTTCAAGTCTTTTCTCTTCCCGTTTTTATTTTTGAAATGATAAAAATCAGATGAATTTCCAAGAATAATTTACAGGACGAGGACGGGTCGGGTCTTTGTGAGTTCATTTTCTAAACCCACAGAAGCAGAACAACAACTGCTTCTCTGCTACACTAATATATTCATTACTGTCATTAACCTTTTGGATGCACAGTCCCCTTATCTAATTATCCCCTTATTACTTCTAAACACACGCACGCACACACACACACACAGACACACACACACACTCACAGCCCATCCCCACCTCTGCTACCCCACATGTTGTTTGACAAATGAGTAGTCTCGCCTCATCAAGCACATGACAATGTAAACAGATGGGAAGTGCAGACAGGGACCCGTGCCAGCTTGATTGAACACACTCACACACACACGCGCACACCCACCCACACACACACACACACACACACACACTCTAATATCCTTAACATATGTAGTTATTCAAACACGTATTCGCTCAGAGACTCCTTCAAATGCAAAGAGAGAGCTGCCAACAGGGGGGGTGTTTAAAACAATCATCCAAGGAGAAAATGTCTGATTTAATGACTTGTTTCCTGTTTTGAGATTTCTTTTGACACTAAAGAGAAAAAAAAAAACAAAACAACTCATTTAATATTGCAGGATCAATTTGTCTGATAATGTTGCAGGACTGGTACAATATTTGTTACAAGTTTCTTTATAATTCTCCTCTGCTGTTTGGTAGTTTATTAAGTATATTTAAGAGTAATATTACAAATTTGTGAACAAAGAGGACAATTATAAAGACGTTTCTGCGCAATGATCTCACTCACAAATCAATCCTCATAAGCACACATGACTGACAATGTTTTAAAATCAGAATATTGTTTTATTATTTCTACAGTAATTCTTTTAAAAAATTGTGAAATTAAGTTTTTTTTTAAATTTAGATAGAACTTTTATGTTATTTTTCTTACTGTTTATTTTTTATGTTGTGAATCCTTTTGTGATTTTTATCTGAGAAAGGTGCTGAATAACTTTAATACCTCCAAACCAAGGAGTATACAACATTAGTCACAGTTCTGAGGTTGAGACATTTATTTATTTATCTTCATGAGACTTCATGTTTTCCATTTCAGCAAATGCTAACTCCTGAAAGTTCATTTCAGCAAATTTTTAGCTGGCTTATAAGACAGACAGGCTGTGTTTTTGTACACATTACAGAAGGTTTTCTGTCTCACAAGCAGGAAGATCCCAACATGATGTTTGTTAATGTTTACTGCGGCTCCTAAGGCTGCAGCACACTTAAAAAACAAAAAGAGTAACAGGTTTATCATAAAGACTGACAGTGACTGGTTCAAATCTAAGCCAAGCAGGCCGAGCAGCAGCAGGAGCCATCGCTCTGAAAGCCACGTTTTCTCCACACCTGCGCAGGTGAAGCCGATTCATCCAGTCAGGACGATAAATCAGATCTGAACAACGACGCTTCCTCTGCCAAAGCCACACCGGTGAGGGGACAAACATTTACCTTCAGTCAGATGATAGATTTTTACTTCCAGCTGTTATGTTTTCAATCAGACTTCTCTTTCTAATACATTTAAATTCTGATAATATGATTTTTTTTTTTAGGTTTCAGGTTTTTTAGTTGCATTGTGTGTAAAAAAAGGTCCTGAACTTAAAAATGAGTAACAAAAACTGATTCTGAACATCATGTGGTCCTCACAAACAGGATTGTGACGCATTCTGTTAAGCAGAGACACATTTGAGGCACATTTTGAAGCTGTTCAGTGGTCAGTTCAGTATCTGAAAAGCAGGGAAGCAAAACCACCTCAGTTCAAACCACAAACGTTTTTACATCAGACATCTTCTGAGAATTGGACAAACTTTTAATGTGAATCATTTTTACTGCCTGTCAGACACAGACAGTTAATAAAACATCAACATTAGAGTTTAAAACAAAGCTGTATAACAATAGGAGGAACAATTTGTCATATTAATGAGAAATAAAGTGTCACTCTGTGTCTGAGGGCTCTGCTTTATGCATAATGTCACATTTGTTATTGTTAACAGAAGGTACAATCAGTTTCTGTAGCATATGTGGAGATTGAATTGTCCAAAAGCATATTCTATAACAAAAAAAGCAGTAGGAAAAAAAAAGTAACACTGTTGTGGTATTATAATAATGAGAGTGGATCATGACATTGCACCTGAACTTGTTATAAATAAACAAAGAGATCTGCCATAAATCTTAGTCCTTGTTTTTGGCAACTGATGCTCTTCACATTCAACAAAGCCTGACTCAGATTTCCCAGAAGGGAACGTTTTAAATCGACACGAGGATCTAAAAGAGCAGAACACCCAAATGCTTTAATAAGTACATCAGTTTATAAGATTGTGATCATGGCAAATGTTCTGCACTCCGTCATGTGCAAACATTGACACGTGGCGTTTTGCCTCTTCTAAAGCGATTTCCTTCACTTTCACGGCTGGAGTCACAACAAGGATGTGTCAGTCTGGGAAAATACTATAAAATAAATCAGGAACTTCTGCAAATCGTGTAATCGCATAAACTAAAGTATCACTTCCATGGCATAAAGTTTGCACTGTTTTAGGGGATTTCTTTGATGTGATCTCTTGTTTCCTGTTCCTTCATCCTCATGTCAAACAGGTTTTGGTTTATTCACACTGATACTTTGTTCCTGTTGCCTCTCTGCAGATTTCTCCGTGTTCCTCGTTAAACTTGTGCACTCTTCACATTAATGAGTCGGATGGGGGAGAGGAGGAGTTTGATCAGGTGCAGCAGGACAGCTTCGGTTTGTTTCTGGGAGCGTCTAAATCCGGCAGCGACTGATCGGGCCGTTTGTCCTCAAACGCAGCGTGCTTCTTTACCAGCCTGTCAGGAGAAGAAGAAGAAGAAAAGGGGAGGAAAAATCTGATTTTCTTTTCTCATCACATGGTCTTTGGTGTTTATCAGTTGTTTACATTTTTCTTTTATTTGACAATCAGCTGCAGGTAGAGCACATTATATTAAATATTTATTTGTCTTTGTTCTTTCTTATAATGAAGATAATTCATCCCTTTGTTTCTCTGTTTTAGCTCCAGTTTCTTTAAAGCAACAAATTCAGCAGTCTAAACCTGGACTAAATAAACTGCATTTTGTTTAAACTTTGCCAAACGTGCTACAAATCACACATCACCCCTGTTGCTTTTCATATTTATGTATTTATTTATGTACAAACAAAACCATGTAGGTTGTTTTTGTTTGTTTTAATTTGCTTTATGAAAAGCTTTGGGCTTTGTAAAGTTGTAGCTTTGATTCAGATAAGGAGCTATGTTGCCTTAAGGAGGAAATTGAAAACCTAGGAAGTATTTATTAGTATTTATGTGATTCAACTTTTTCATCATCAACACCAATCTGCATTCATGTGAAACAGCTATTTCCTGGTTTAGCGAACGCAAAAAAAAGGGAAGCCCACAGGTATTTAATAACCACACCAAAGATTTTAAGATATTTTTTAGGAAGGCAGCTGATAGCACGTCTTAGTTGTTTCATCCAATCAGCTGTCAGGATCTCACCTGGCCAGGTGCAGCACGGCCTCCAGGATGTTGGATCCGTCTTTGGCGCTGGTTTCACAGAACAGAGTGCTGTACGTCTGACGGGTACAACCATGAGAGTTAAACGGCTTGTTTCGTTATGAGTTACAAGGCGTTCACATGTGGAGTCAATAAAATCTCCTCTCAAGTTTAGTGAGATAAACTACTTCATATTTTTTTACCATGGCGAGTTTTTCTCCATAGCTGGTAGGAACACAGTCCACTCCATCTTGTCTGAGGTCACACTTATTACCCACAAGCATGATGGGAATGTCGTCCTGGGATACATCCTGGCAAATGGAGGAGAAGGAATTCAGTTTTGATAACTCTACAGAGCTGTGACTGTGTCATTACTGTATGTGCAGAACACACACACACACACACACACACAAATCAGAAATAAGATAAACATCAACCAGTCCACACTGAACACACATTTATCACAAACACCGATCCAACCAGTAATAAAAAGATGACCACACGTGCACAAAATGAAAGCAGATCCCAACCTGCATGTTTTACACCAAACACTTACATATCTGCTGCAGGCGAGAGGAGAGAAACACCCACACTCAGTTTGACTTTTTCCACAGCATCAGAGTCATTAAACTTGCTTCGACTTTCTGTTTGTTTCTGTTCAAACGTCTGGAGAATCAGAGCGGAGTCTTACCTCAATCACGTCCACCCATTCTCTGATGTTTAGGAAGGTTTTCTCACAGGTGACGTCGTACAGCAGCAGCACGCCGTCCGCGCGTCGGAAATAAGACTTTGCAATGCTCCGAAACCTGAACGGAGGAGAGAAGAGACGTCAAACCTTTTCCTCTCTACTGTATGTTTTAATTAGTCAGGCCGTCATGGCAGCACGCACCTCTCTTGTCCTGCCGTGTCCCATAGTTGTAATAAAACTGGCTCTCCGTCGACAACAAGCGTCTTCATCTGGAAATCTACGCCTGAAAACACAAAAGAGATAAACCTGTCAAACTGTTCTGCTGGTAAAATGTGCTTTGTGGGCTAAAATATGGAGCAGACACCATCATTCTGGTAAAAAAACAGAATGTTTAATGGTACAGAAAGGAATCTTTAACCAGCCAGTTCACATTTCCCTGTTAATCAAGCACTTATTTTTAAGATCTAGTAAAGATTAGAGGAAGTAGTGAGACGATAGAAAGATTTCCACGCTGATTAAAGGGTCAGGCTTTGTTTGTTCGGCTCACCCAGAGTAGCACTGGAGTTCATCTTGAACTCGTTCTTGCAGAGGCGAAGCAGGAAGCTGGATTTGCCCACTGCTGCATCTCCAGCTAACACGATCCTGTAGGCCTTCTCCGAAGTCATGTAGCCGAGGTCAGCGTTCTCCTTGTCCTCGTTCTGCAGACGAGACAGAGGAGAGAGGAGAAGAGACACATCAGCCCCAATAATACCAGATGTTTTGTCAAACTGGTTTAGTCTTCATTTTACTTTTTCAGACGCAGCTTTTGTTACTTGTTTCTCTTTTTATGATCAGTGCCATTCACGAATAAAGAAAATAGTACAAATATCAGCTCTTCTTTTTCATCACACTGTGTAACCATTTAATATAGTTTTGAGAACAAAATATTTCTTTATGTTGTTATTTTTATGCAGCTGTAAGGCCTGCAACATGTGTTTTGGCAGGATGTTGCTGAAATAAGCAAAGTCCTGTCTGAGAAAGACGGATCAGCTCAGGCCCTCATTTATTGCTTCTGGTCCTATTGTTGTCAACAAAAGCCTAATTAGCTTGTTTTAATTTAAAAAAGACAAATATTTAATCAGTTTTAATATTATATATGATTCATTTTTTTATTTGAATTATGTATGTGTTGTTTTCAGTCAAATAAACAGTTAAGATTATCTGAAAATGATTGTATTTACATTTGGAACAGAATCCTTATTTATTAGAAAATAGGCCTGTAAACAAATAAACAACTGCTGATATCAATAACTTTCTTAAAATGTTCCTCACAAAAATACAAAAAAAATAAGAAATCTTGAAATTAATCAAAATTTGATCACAAATGACTAAATTCTAAAGTATTTTCCAGCTAATTGTTGATTTGGATTTGTTTTCTTCCCAGTTTTCCTCTCATCATTGGAAGCTGTCTTTACCTCACATTTTCTAATTCGTATTTCAGGCGGTTCTTTAGTTTTTCCTCCTGATAAGTTGAGTGAAAACCTCGATGCTTCTCTCACCTCAGCACTGATGGCACTGAGGGCTTTCTTCATCGTCGGGGCGGAGGGCGTGATGACACTGAGTGAGTCATTCGGCTTCCAGTCCAGAACCGAGCTGCTGTCCGACCCGATTGCCGACTCACCGTCTTGTGTTTCTGCTGCCTGTGACAGAAACACTCCGATAAAACCTCTGAACAAAGAATCATTATGTGAAAGATTGAGTTTTTATTAGCTCACCTCATTGTCAGAGTTTTCTCCCAGCATGATATCACTGTCCTCATAAACATGAACGAGAACCTTCGTCCTCGGCTCATCCTCCTCCTCCTCCTCCTCCTCCTCCTCCTCCTCCTCGTCCTCCTCGTCCTGAGCCTTGACATCGTGTTCTGAGTCGTAGCCGCCGTGTGAGCGCCTGAGCGTCGACAGGCCGCTGTCGATCTCCGGGAGGCTGTCCTCCTCGCACTCGCTGCTGTGTCGGCGCCGCAGGCCGGGGTCACAAATGGCCAGAGCCAGAGTGTCACAGCTGGGCCGGCGGCTGTACAGAGGGAAGTCCTCCAAATGCTGGCTGAGCCTGATGAGGACGTCAGGACAGCAACAACAAAAAGACAGTTTTGATTGTTTTCTTGCTTTACTCAGCTCGTTATTTACTCTGAGGAAAGTTCAGCTCATTTGGAGTGGGGTTCTGTGGAAAGATTATTAATAATTAATAGCTTACCTGATGTAGATATCTCAGTTTGGAGAAATAAACTTTCATTTTTATCGGACTGTTGAGCTAAAGGCTAGTCCAAGATTTTGAACCTCTTAAAAAATCTCCAATGTCAAATATTGAATTTGCTTTTGGCCACGTTTGAACTAGCTGTTAGCTCATCAATCTAATCAAAATTAAACTCTATTTCTCCAAATTGAGGTCATTCAAAGAGCTTTCTATAAATTCTATATTATTATTATATTATATTATTATAATATTCTATATTCTAATTTCTATAAATTCCCTGCTTCCTCATTCCGGGTCGCGGGGAGCTGGTGCCTGTAGCAGTCGCTGTGCGAGAGGCACTTTCCTTATTAAGAAACACTGTCCTAAAGGAGGTGACATCAGTGATCTTTGCACAACCAGACCCTTCTACATGTTTATGTGAACATTTAAACATTTATATATGAATTTTCACTTTGAAAGAAACACCGTAGACATTATTATTCTATTAATACTCATCATTATTATATTATTTAATGATGCAGCCAGAATAATTGTAGCTTCATCCTGTGCAGCAGATCAGAGGAGTTAAAACCTCTACTTCCATCCACTGTAACTTTACTTTGGAGACAAAAAAAAAAATCTAAGTTGGTCAAGAAATACATGAAACTGTTCTGCTCAGAACAGGCTTAAAGAAGTGATATAAATGATAAATTCAACCTTAAACTCAATCAGTCAGTATGCTTCTCTTAAATATGTGCATTTTACCTGTCTATCAATGCGTACTGGGATGTGTAGCAGATGCTTTTACTTCTGTTCCTCTCAGCTTCTCCCGATGACCCACCTGTACCAGACTGTAACACAAAACAACTCTTTTTTTTCCATCTTTTGCCTTTTTGGTTTACGTTTTAGTCACTTTAAATTGTAACAGAATGTTCAGTTTTCACTTTAAAACCAAGCTTGGATCAATAATTTAGAGAAAAAAATGAATAGTTTTTTTGTCCTGGCTTAACAAAGCTGTGTTTCAGTGCACAGGTCAAGTTTATTTTCCAGTTAAGAGCTTGTAATTTGAAGCAAGTTCATGAAAAGTCCAATTCTACCCTTGGGATCTTCTCCAGAGCAGCTCTCAGCCCATCATTGCTGTCGTGGAGCTTCCTGTTGGCTGTTCTGTCCACACAGGGAAAAAAAAAACCAAAAACAGATTTGAATGCTTTTGATTAAGATTTGTATAAATTTAATTAAAGCAGATCCCTTCAGAATGAGCGTTTTCTGTAAAGGGGGGGAATGCCACTTACTGCAGAATCTCGATCTGCCGCTCCAGGATGTCTCGTTCGTCGGAGAAATGTTTCATGAGCTCCTCGTCTCTGCAGAGAAACACACTTACTGAGTGTGAAAAGAAACACCTGTTTATTCATGAAAAATGTCTGAATTTGTAGCTTCGGAGTCATGCACAATGCTGACTTGACTTTTATTCCTACACCTGCAAAAGATCTACTGCAGAGACAGGTTTAATTTGAATTTGATGCAGTTCAGCTCATATGTGTCCATTTATGTCACGGTTTTATGATAAATAATGTAAAACTTTAGGCTAAAAGCTAAACATTTAGACTTTAAATCAAAGAGGTTCTGCGTTGCAGAGTTATGTCACATCTTAAGACACGATTATCAGACAGTTTAGTGTCCAATTCAAGACACAAGAGAAGCTCTGGTGTAAGAGCGCATTTATTTTATGATCTTTTATGACACTTATACATTTTATTTAGAAGGGTTATACGGGATGGAACAACAGATCCTTTCTGTTCTACACAGGCAGCAAATAAACTTTCACCTTAAACTTGGTGAAATATATTTATTAAACTGGTCTTCTGATTGTTTTATTGTCTCTGAAACTGTGATATTTATGACTTATTCTTGTCATTTTGTTTCTTGTGAATCTGAATCTGGTTCTGATTAAAATCAGTCTGATCTTTAACTTGTTCTGCACAGCATAGCGCCATCTAAATACTGCAGCTCTGTTGGAAACTTTGATCTGTCCCGACACAACAACACTCTTTAAAAAACAAGAACAAAAACATAAAGTTGTGATAACTTTAGCGGCAGCATCACTTAGTTTCCATCAGATGTGACAGCCAGTTTACGAGCGACCCCAAAACACCTGAGAGATAAAGAAACGACCGATGAGCTCGTCCGTGCCGGCGGGGCGGCTTCAGCGCTGCTGGCTCTGTTGCTTCTGTTGCTAAGCAACCCTTCTGAGGAAGGTTATTGTGTGTGAAGTCGCTCCAGGATATCCTGTTTCGACTCGGACAAAACAAAACCTCTGGGGGACAAACTGATCGAGGAGGGGCCTCGATGTCTCACTGTGTCTCTGAGTGTCTCTGTATCTCTGTGTCTCTGAGTGTCTCTGTGTCTGTCTGTGTTAATTTACCGCTCGGAGTTCATGCTTTGATCCGTTAACTCCGTCTTCAAAGAGTCCATGTCGCTCTGCAAGCAGGCCACTTTGGTCTGAGACTTCAGCAGCTCCTGCTTTAACCTCTGGTTTTCCTGGAAAAAGACAGAAACAGTATCAAAAAGGAAAAACATCAGTAAAAGACAGCAGAAACCCTGTGTCAGACGTATCGGTACTCACCAGCGTTAGCTCGTTGATCCTCTTCTTCAAAGCTGCGCTCTCGTCTTTCACAGTGATGTTCCTGTATTTCTCTTCTATCTGATGAAGGGGTTCAAATATTCAGGATTAAAATGATTTAATCTTAAATTAAGGCCACTCTCACAATGTTATACCACCTTAATCAGCTAATTCTGTCTTAACTTTAGTGGATGCTTGTGTTTCTATGATGCTTTTAAAAAGAAAAACTCAATAAATACATGATTTACCATCCTGTGAATGTCAGTTTTACAACACCAACAACTAGATTTTAAAAATCTGTTTGTTTGTGTTTAACTAGATCAAACTTAGCTGGTGCTTCATTAAGATGCAGCAATGAAACAGTTGATGATTGTACTTTCCTAAAAAGGCTTTAATCCCACTGTAAAGTGAATAAAATCATTGCTGATTATTGCTTATTTATGACAAATGTGCGCAGCTTAGTCTGAAAATAAATAAATTAAACCCAATAAGAGCAGAAATCATCTTTTAACAACAGTTTATGTGGGAAAAACTTTAAGTTACTGGGAGAGGTGCAAAGAAAAAAAGGAAAACTTCAACAAAACAACAAAAATACCATCTGCATCCTCTGGATTTTACACTGCAGCTCACACACTTCTGTCTCAAAAGATCTTCGTAAATCATTCAGGGCCGCTTCTGTTCGCTTCTTCTCCTGCAGAAACACACACAAGAAGCCCACGGATGAACAAAATTACATCACTTTTAATAAGATAACAGTCTGCCGTTGTGTTTTATTAAAGCCTGTATATGTGTCTGTTTGTCCACTTTAAATATCCCCTCTGAGAGATTTCTGAAGCACTGATAAAAGGGAGCTGGAAAATCAGCAGCACCTGTCTGAGTTCAGGTCTGTAGAAAGAAGTTCATCAGACCCCGACTGTCTGCTCATATGTCACAATGCAGGAGGACACGGGCGAATGTCCTCCAGTCTCCTGGGCTATTTTAGGACTGAACAAACAGCAGCTGCCGAGGGAGAACATTTAGATAACACGCCGGCAGAATTTATGCTCCTGCTCAAGTTTCATCAGACCACTGGGAACAAAGATAAAGCGCAATCAGTTCAGTTAAATAAATAAAATGTTTTATTGACTGCTTCTGCAAGTGTTTAATCTTTTTTTTTCTTTTTTTTTAATTACCAAAAGGCGGGCGATAAAGTAACTGCCTGCGTGTGTGTTTATGTGAGCGTCAGCACAATATCTTATGAATCAGTGGATGAATTTTAATGAAACTCTCAGAAAGTAATCACTGATTGCACATCTACAGCTGACTAACTTTTGGAGCTGATTTAAGATGGCTGCCATCTTAGATTTGGTGTGGTAGTAGCTGAGAGTCATCACCAACACACGCTCCAAGTGTGAGATTGTGCAAAATGTTATTTCTAAGATTTCTCCAAAAAAGGCTAAAACTGTGTTATTTTTCAAAATAAGAAGGTCTTAATATAAAACTATGGAACGCAGTGGGCCTTTTACTTCCTGGTATGGATTAGTAAGTAATGTTGTCAAAGTTCATCATTTCTTTTGAACAGGAAGTTTTATATTTTAAGGTGTTTTTGAAACACCCTGTTCCTGTTTTATTTTGAAATGTCAGAACCCCTTGTTCGCTGATTTCCTGTCTCTGTTTCCTTCTTGGATTGTGTTACTGAAATCCACTGAGCTGTAACACATTTGTCATCACCTCCTCAGTATTTAGTCTATCTGGTATTTTTTTCTTGTGCTTGTTTTACTTCAAATTTCATTTCCTCCTCTATTTTCCTGATGTGGGTTTTGTTTTTCTGAAAGTTTTTTTTGTTCTCCTTGGGAGCATTAGAGACTTGTAGTTTTCATCTGGCTGCAATCTACTGCAAAACCTACAAAGAAATTGAAGGATTTAATAAATTTACAATCCATTCAGTCAAACAGGGCAGAAAGGTTTGTGTTAAATGGCTTATTTTAAAAAGCATGCACAATATATTCATTTTATGTGATTTTTCTTCACCTTTACTGTCAAAATTAAGTAAATTTGCTTGTATCAACTCAGTAAGTCAACAACGCAGTCTTGCCTTTCCATTTAAAGACGTGTGTGCTCACATTAAAGGGTGGTGTTGGCAGCAGGTGACCAACATGGACACGGGGTGACATGTTTTCACAAGAAAGAACAAACCAGTTTTAATAAATCCACAGAATTTAAACACAACGCGCAGGAAGTAACACCACTGCTGCAACCAAACTCACAAAGCTTCTTCTTTAACGCCGTCATCAATGTACAACTGTAATTACAGTTATTACAAGTTTTTACAGGCAATCTGTTTACTTAATGCTTAATTTTGGCTTTATTCTTTCGAGTCTAACAGTGTTAGTAGTGACTAGTGTCAAGGGAAAGCAGAGAGGAAATATTAAAGCACAACTCCTACTGTCAACTGGACGTTCCTGCTAATTTTATGTTGAAGTTATCAAACCGACTTGACAAAAAGACTTTTAAAAAGTGCAAGAATCTCTGAGAAAAACAACATAATCTTTGGTTTACTGAGTCGAATGAAACTTGGGAGATTATCTCAATATATTATAACTGTAAACATAAACAACCTTATTAAAATGCTCAGAATTAACTAATAATTCACCTAAAGTTTTGTTGTTTTTCCCCGTTCTGATCCATATTGATCACTATCATTATCCTTTTTTTTCACATGTCACTGAATCTTATCGCAGCAAATGTGCGCGGCCTTATCATTTGAAACTGGACGACTAAACATGCTCCACCGCCTCCGTCTGTCTGCCAGCTGGTTCATATCCACAGAAATCCATCTGATCGTCAGGCGTGTCTGAGTTTGGATGAGTGAGCTGATATTCGGCTGTTTGTTTGACATGAGGGAAGAGCTGAACAAACCCAGGCCGCTTATCGCCACACAAACCCCCAGAGGAAGAAAAAAACTAACAAAAAGCTAACAGCAGCCAGCGCCGAATACTGAATCCTGACCACACAAGTTAGATTTTCTGTGTGTCTTGAAATGTTGGAGGAGTCTTGTTTGGTCCCACCTGCTCTCGTGTTTTTCTCTCGGCAGCCTGAATGCGTTGGTCCATCTCCTCCTCCATCTCGCTGAGCTGCATCGATGCTTGGTCCTGGGCTCTGAAAAAAAACAAAACAAGCATTTCACAAACAGCAAACATCACTTACAGTTTACTCTGGATTCTGAAGTCAACTTCAAGTGTTAAAATGTAACTAAACTACATGACCTGCAGGATAAAAACAAAATATTTATTAAACCTGCGACTGATCACGACTTTTCCCCGACATTTAAACCAAATCAGACACATTTAAAATATAATAAAACCAACGTTAAAACATTTAGCTTCATAGAAACTGGAATTTTATGTAAATCTACGGTGAAATAAAATTTCCACAAGTCGTAGCAGCATTAAAGTTTTATATTTTACAGGTTTAACGCTGCTTATTGAGTCAGTTAATATTGCTTTACTGAAGTACATTTAGGGTTAAGACAATGTTTTGACACTTTAACAATGACGGGCTTTTAACTCTTGTGCAAATAATTAACTGTTCCTGCAGCCTGAGTGATATTCCTCTGAGTTCCTTCAGCTCCAACAGCTCGGGGTTGTAAATGTAAAAGGTTAAGATCTAATAACAATTAAAGCATATCTAATCTTTTAAAACTGAGTGAAAATAATCCTGAACAAAGTTGAACACTTGAATAAACAAAGTGAAGAATACGAAACTCCATAGTGTCCTGTAATTTATAAGTTGATAAAAGTATTCAGGTACATATTTTTTGGAGTATTGTTAACTTGTGGAATTAAACAATAAAGTAATAAAACTACTAAAATAAAACTAGTCCATGTATCTGAAGAACAGTGGAGCTTTGTAATGACGTCCCCATAAATCACATTAAGAAACAATCAGTACTTGTTGTTTTAACTTTTACTTTTGTTACAAAACAATCTAACACTGATGTCAGATGCAAACATTGATAATTCTTGTTGTGCGAGTGTGTGTGTGTGTGTGTGTGTGTGTGTTTCTCACCGTTTGATGGCGAGCGCCAGGTTCTCCATCTCCACGTTCTGCTGCCTGATCTCTTTGCTGAAGTTCCCGATGACCTTCTCGAGCTGAGGGATCAGTCTGGGCTCGGTCAGGCTGATGTTCTGGTACAACGTCGCTGCCTGCTCGGGCCTGGAAGAACATCGGGACATGGCTTCAAGGTCAGGGTTCCCTTTGCCCCTTAAAAACAGATCACCTGCAGCCGACCGAGGGTAAAAACTGTCCTCTAATAATGTCAGACAGGATGGGAAATATTCTGTTGTATTTGTGAACCATTACATCAGTGTTTGACTTTATAACTTTTACACTTTTATACTAAATATTAATACACACGGAGGGAGATAAAACCCTTATAACAAACAGCAGAGACCTGTCTGGTCAATCAACTATGCTGCTTTATTGTGTTTGACCCAAGAAAACAGGAAGTTTTAACTATGAAGAAGAAGTAGAAGAAGCAAAACTTCTACTTTTGTGTCATTTTTAAACGATGGTCCCAAAACAATGTGTCGAATTGACCTCAATGTCTGCGATCTAAGCACACAGCTGACCCACCGCAGGTCAGTCTGAAGACATAATTATATAACAAGTTGTGCGTCACACCAGGAAGTTCACATTAGCCTGTGTAAGCGTGCAGAGTGTGTGTTTGTCTAGTGACTGTAATCCTGTGCATATAGACAGTGTGACATTGAGTCGATGCCTCCCAGTGACACACATCTGAGTGCTGCGTCATGCAGAGTCAGACAGAATAAACACAAACAGGCAACAATAATCCAGAATCAGACGTGTGAAGGTAAACGAATATAAACAGAGGTGGTTGCCAAGAAGACGTCCATAAGATCTAAAGTTGCAGAAAACAGCAACTAGACACTTTTATTCAGTATGTGTAACTTTATCAAACTAACTGGACTAATAAATCCAATATAAGCTCCATAATAACAACATAAAAAAGGATATTTTACCTTATTGTAAGTTATTTTTTTTAAGTAATCTTTTTTTCTAATACAGTAAAAATGAAGGAAACAAAATATTTTTTTTTCTTTTTTGTTTGAACCTAAACTTGACTGCTGGAGATACACACCAGCTTCCCTGCAAATATGGTCTAAAAAAAAGCAGGTCTAAAAAAATGGTTGAATGGATGAGATGAAGAATAGGAGCGGATGGAGGAAAGTTTCAGGAGTGATTTGTGACAAAAGGGTGGCAGCAAAAGTCAAAGGAAAGGTTTACAAGACAGTGGTGAGAGCAGCCATGTTGTATGGTTTGGAGACAAAAAGACAGGAGACAGAACAGGAAGAGGCAGAGCTGAAGATGTTGAGGTTCTCCTCGGGAGGGATGAGGATGGACAGGATTAGGAATGAGGTCATCAGAGGTGCAGCACAGGTTGAAGGACTGGGAAATAAAGTTAGAGAGGCCAGACTGAGATGGTTTGGACATGAGCAGAGGAGGGACAGTGGGTATATGAGAGATGCAGCTGCCAGGAAAAAGACAAAGAGGAGACATATGGATGCAGTTAGAGAGGACATGGAGGGAGTTGGAGTGAGGACAGAGGACACAGAAGACAAAGTTAGATGGAGGAGGATGACTCTCTGTGGAGAACCCTGAAAAGGGAACAGCTGAAAGAAAAAGAAGAAGAAGGATGGATAAAATACATGAAACCAAGCTGAGGAAAGCACTTAAATGAGCATTTTATACACACATATACATATTTAACTTATCTGTTAGTTTACAGCCTGAGCACTTATTAATCTCAGTCAGCTGAGAGGCAGAATAACAACTCATCTTATTATGTTAGTCTAAAATAAACTAAAAGGGCAAATAATTGATTTTTTTTGCTCCTGATGTGTACTTAATTTTCCAAATTGCCATCTCTGATCTGGCAGGCAGGAGCAGCGACTGTGAGGGTTCAAAGATAAGGAAGTCTTTTCACCAGATGGCACCACTGTAATAATCAATGTCCTGATGCCACAGCAGAGCAGCGCGAGGACCGGTCTCATGGCAGGCCTGAAGCCACACACACACACACCTACACACACACACACAATTCAAACACTGTAACATGTTACTAACATAAAGTTAAGGTTTCCAAAATGGTTCCTCTGTTTAAACAAGTTCTTGGAGCCTCAAGGTCGGCCTGCTCCATTCTGCAAATCTGTTCCCAGCAAACAGATTTAGATTTAAGATGTGAAAGACATCTATCAGCTGTAGTTATGGGAGAAGGATCAACGTCCTGCATTCAGCAGAACAACCAGTTCAGTGAATTTGTCTGTCACTGCCGTGTGTTACTCTAATGAGTTTCTCTTTACACACCATGAGAAATGTTTGGTTTTTAAATAAAACAATTCATTTATATGCTTCAAGGTTATAAACAATATTAAATTCAGTGAGTGTTTGTAAAGGTGAAGCCTCTTTTTAACAGACTCCCTAAAGCCACAAATACTGTTTAGTTTTTTTCTTGTTTGTTATTTTTGGGGTGGTAAAATCCTCATTTTGACACTGCCAAACCATTTTATAAAAAAAGATTCACACAATAACATCACAAACTGGTCGATAAGTTCAGATCATGAACAAATCAGTAAAATGGAAGAGAAGATGATAGAATTTATAAATAAGTTATTAAACCCTAAAGCTGTGAAATATAAGAAACTACTGAAAACTGACAGAAATGTAGTTTGAAGTTCAGGGGAAAAAAGTAAGTGCAGAACATGCACACACCTTTATGGCTTTAAAGGTTGTGGGACAACTTTTTAACACCGTCTGGACTGAAAACACATTTGACTGAATGTCCACTCCTGCAGTCTGACAGCTGACATTCAGGGATCAGCCTGCAGGACGTGTGGACTCTTAAACAGCAGAATTTTATGTATTTCTTCCTTATTTTCAGTCCTTGTAGCTAATAATAAGCATCCACCGTCCCCCCGCGCGGAGATAAAGTGCCTCTATCATCTTTACGCACACTGCGCTCTCTGTTGGACACGCTCCTATCTCCTGAACATTTCCATATTTAAGGCACGCGGCCGCGGACAGGTGCGCGCTCTCACCTGGGGATGTGCCTGGCCTGCTCGCCCAGTCTCCTCTCGAAGTGCTCCCAGGCGACGGACGCGCCTCTCCCGGGCGCCTCCATCGCGTCCTCGCCGTGGCGGCCGTGGAAGCCGCGGAGGAACTCCCGCAGGCTGACGGTCCCGTCCCGGTCCGCGTCCAGCCGCTCGAAGATCCCGTCCGCCTCCGCCGCCGACACCTGCAGCTCGGCGCACACGGTGAGGAACTCGCTCCTCTCGATGCGCCCGGAGTTGTCGGCGTCGTAGGCGCGGAAGAGGGCGCACAGCCGGTCCCTCTCCTCCGCGCTCATGCCCCCGATGGGTGGCTGGGGCTGGCTGCTGGGGGGGAGGGGGGGAGATGGAGGGGCAGCGTTTCACAGAATTATTGACTCAATGAAGCCCAGGAATCCGACAAAAAAATGGCAACTTCCAAAACTCGACCCCCTCTTGTCCAAACACTTGCTGCGCAAAGGTTTGGATGAATTGAAGCGATTAAAAGAATCCAAAGGGCCGACTCCTGTTCCTGCTGCAGCTTGGAGCAGTCAGCTGTGTGGATAGAAGCTGCCGTGTGACTCAGGTAACACACCTGACTTCAGTACCTGAGTGTGTGTCACAGTGTGTTTGTTCACTCCTCCCTCCGCAGATAGAAAGGTGTGGATTCAGACTGAAACTGACCGAGTGGGAAGAGCTTTGACTTCAAATTAAACTTTATTAAACAAGGTTTCACTTTAAATTACATCTGTAACCCTGCTGATAGTGAGTGTATCCCCGTATACAGGCTTTTAGATTTAGATCATCTAAAAACATCAATAAGTTCTCAAGTTTAAAACTGGACATGTTCACTGAGCAGCTCGGTGTCCCTCTATCCTTCACTCTGATCTGATAATGTGAGCAGAGTCTGAGCAGATACAGACATGAATCAGAAAAAAGAGCTTTAATGCAAAAAATGGCCTCAAATTTAGGTCAAAATGTAACCCTGTTATCACTGATGTGTATATAACCTAAAATAACCCATCACTGTTTATTTTCACCATTCTGCACTTTGGGCTTTAGGTTTAGGTTACATCCTTGTAAACAACTTACTTTAACTTTTAAAAGGAGGTTTCGTGTTGATCTGGTTTGAAAACAGGAGGAGCAGACATTAAAATGTAAAGTTGTGTTGGTGCATTTTTGGATTATTTAAATCTTAAGAGCAAAATAAGTTGTATTTTAATAACTTCATACCATGTAAACATTTCAAACTGAAAACATCATACTGTACATTATGTATTACAGCGGTAAGTTTTTAGTTTGTCTTTATCAGCAGATCTAAGATGTTTAATTTACACCTAAAACCAGACATTTTTATAACACTTAATGAAGCGAATCCAGTCACAGCGAGCAGGTATTTACAATATTTTAGTTACACTCAACTAATCTAAACTAAAAATCTTCATTTGATTCATTAATAATGTAAACATTGTAAAACACTTTTTGTTTTGCTCTCTTTAAAATTTAATAATGACCTGAAAGTTGTTTTTTCCTTCATGTAACTTCATGTGAGATTGTCGAAAAAACTGTATTATTATACTCCCTAAATTAATTATGAACTAATTACTGTATAATTACTGTTGCCGTGCAGTTACTCTAGATTTAATTGTGAAATAGTTTTATTTGAAGAGCGACCTTTTTGCTATCCTCAGTCTAAACATGAAACTCGAACAACGCCCTCTCTGTTTGTGATGTGCTGTCTGAAACACCACCTCTGACCTTTGACCTCTCACCTGGTGACAGCCTGTCCTTTGCTGATTGATGGTTCCTCCAGAGTTGAGCGGTTCTCGTCTTCTTCCCCGTCATCTTCCTCGTCGTCTTTGCTGAGGGCCTCCTCTGACTGGTTGTCTTTGTCCCTGTCCAGGCGGTTGAAGACGTCCTCAGCTTCTCGGCGTTCAGCAGAAACTTTATTCTTCTCCACGTCGAAGGCGTAAGAGAGAGAACTCAGGTGGGTTTGTTTCCCTTCGCTCCTCCGTTTCGATGTTGCCATAGTTTTGCTTTTTCTGTGTTTTCAGTGGTGTCTTAAGAGGAATGTCCCAGTCAGGGGGAGATAATTAAAGGCAAAGTGTTAAAGTCATATTTACATTTCCTATTTGGTAAGAATTAGTGCTAGCTATCAGGGTGGAAAGCAGACAAAAATGTCATTTTATGTCTTCAAAAACTTAAAAAGCCCTTTTTTTAAAAGACTGTTTCTCCAGAATAATGCTCAGTCCTTCTGCTGCCTCACTTTTATATCCTGTCTCCTCCTCCTCTATCGCTTTAATTTTTAGTTTTTGTTTTTTTCAGCTTGGATAAAATCATTTTCAGGTTCATTATGAATGCTGTTAAAACCATGACAGGAATCAAAGTGGAAAAACATAAAAGAGAAAAGCGACGGGCACTGGCTGCACTTAATGAAATACATTTTTGTTTACAAAGATTGGAGATGAAAGAATGAATGCCCTGCAGGTAGCGGAGCTTTAGGATGTAAGGTTAGACAGCAGTACACAAAAAAACACACGAACAAAGACACACAGATCACCTAATGCAGGTTTTATTAATCTGATCCCTCTAATCACCCAAAAGATATGAAAACAAAACACTTTCTAGTTTACTGTCCATGTTGCACATTTCCTCTGCCACAATTTCCTTTTTTAAAGAGTCTTTGAATAAATGAATGATAGCAGGAATGTCGGCACAGAAGATGGAAAATCAAATCCCTAAAAATATTTAAAAACAACCCCAAACCAAACATGCTTCAGTCGATGTCTTTATGCAACAGTTATGACCCTGACTGATTTCTGACATTAGACACATTTACTATTTTTGTTCAGAAAGTCCCTCCTTTAACTCTTCCTGTTCGAGCGTATCATTCAGATTCTTCACAGCAGCAGCAGCTGATCGTCAATGTTTTCCAGAAAGTCTTCTCACACAGTTGCTTCTTGTGTTGATGTCTGCAGAGTGGATCTTTCTAGATTTTACCCTCTGCTGCTCAGCAGGAGGCCCAGCCTGATAGTGGTGACAGTCGTGTCTGTAGTTTATTTTATTAAAGAGGTTCAGGCAAACACACTGAGCTGTGTTCATCCACATGGGTCCATCCACATGTGTCCATCTGCATGGGTCCATCTGCATGTGTTCATCTGCATGTGTTCATCTGCATGTGTTCATCTGCATGGGTTCATCTGCATGGGTCCATCTGCATGTGTTCATCTGCATGTGTTCATCTGCATGTGTTCATCTGCATGGGTCCATCCACATGTGTTCATCTGCATGTGTTCATCTGCATGTGTTCATCTGCATGGGTCCATCTGCATGGGTCCATCTGCATGTGTTCATCTGCATGTGTTCATCTGCATGTGTTCATCTGCATGGGTTCATCTGCATGGGTCCATCTGCATGTGTTCATCTGCATGTGTTCATCTGCATGTGTTCATCTGCATGGGTCCATCCACATGTGTTCATCTGCATGTGTTCATCTGCATGTGTTCATCTGCATGTGTTCATCTGCATGGGTTCATCTGCATGGGTCCATCTGCATGTGTTCATCTGCATGTGTTCATCTGCATGGGTTCATCTGCATGGGTCCATCTGCATGTGTTCATCTGCATGTGTTCATCTGCATGTGTTCATCCGCATGTGTTCATTCACAGGTTCAACCACAGGTCCCTCTGTCCGTCCATCCATCCATCCATCCATCCATCCATCCATCCATCCATCCATCCATCTGTTTTTAATCTGTTCTCTGCTCAGTGATTCTGTTTGTGACTCTAAGTTCAAATGTTGAAGACTTTACATCCTGAACAACACGTTTGGTCATCTTTTAATAAACAGAACTTAAAAATCTTTAACACATTAATCACTTCATCCCAACCAGAACACTGTGTGAAGCCACCCTTCTTTTATATGAGTGTGTACACATGTCTGATTCATTCTATGTAACAGCGGCACTGTAAAGACCAAACGAATGTTCCTACAGCTTAAATAATCTAAACAGAAAGTAAAAACTTCGTTCAAAGGGGAGAGTGAGGTTAAGGTTTGGAAAGCGGTGATAAGAGACTCAGATAACTTTTCAGGAAATGAATGAAGGTCGACACAACATCCTCGGAAGTGTTAGAAACATGAAGGTGTGTGTGTGTGTGTGTTGCACTGACCCTGTCTGTACCACAGTATCTCAAGTATCTCATACCTTTCCTTCCTGCCTCTGCTGGTTCAGGCCAGCTTACACCCCCAGAGATCACATGATTCCACTTTGGACCAATCAGAGATGGCGTCTTATCACCACGGAGAGCGAGAAAGCACAACTTGTGACTGAGTTCCTGTAACTAACAGCGCCAGCAAAGAAAACTTCTCGAGAATGATTTTGCAATATTTAATTTGTGTGCTTTACGCTGGGTAACTCAGCTGAAGTCGTAATCATACACACAAAACCATGATGTAGGAGACAGTTTCCAAAATACTTTATGCGTATTTTATGTTTTAATGACCCTGACAGCTGACAAATGTTTAAAAACGGTGCCAAAACAACTAGAGATAATTCAACACATTAGAAAATTCCTGAAAATTAGGAAGTTTTATTCATTCCCTCCCAAACGGAACAGTTTATAGAGATCAACAAAGTTCACTGATCATGAGAATCTAATAAAAATGGTCCAATGTCACATGTCCAACACAAAGAAAACAAAACTTCTCAAACCCACATGACAGGCAGCCTCACATTTATTCACACATAAACTACAAAGATGTCTTTCCTCACAACCCAAACTGGTTAAAGGTAGAGTTATATGTTCAGTTTTTGTAACTTTAAAAAAAAAAGAGTCAAAAAGAAAGAAAACAGAACCCTGTATTGTTTGTGTTTGTTGCTGCAGCTCAGAGATCCTGGCTCTGGCCCGCAGATTGTGCGCAGGTACGACTGCCGTTCTGGGATATCTTTTGTTTGTCCAGGGAGTGGTGCAGCGCGTTAATGTACTGGAAACACTTACATCACGAGAACACGCCATGTGCTGCTGCTTGGAAAAGTTTCCGATGCCACTTTCACCAATTACAGGTTTGGTCGAAACCTTTACCAGCCACCGGTGGGCGCAGAGGGCGTCAGGGCGCAGATCCCAGAGGTGGAGCGGCCCCGTCAGTGGAAACGGTCTCAGACAGGGACGCCTGCTGGCTGACAGCCGCTGTGGTTCACATGAACAGACACTGGTGTGCTTGTAAATGCAAAGATCTCTGTGGGCATGTTCACAGAAACAAAATGATTTACTTTAAGTCAGGGGTGTCAAACTCCAGGCCTTGAGGGACACTGTCCTGGAAGTTTTAGGGTTTTTCTGCTTCAGCACACCTGATTCAAACGGTTTAATCACCTCCTCACCAAATTATCAAGTTCTCCATAACTGGACAGTCATCCATTTAAAGCAGGTGTTTTAAAGCAATAACATCTAAACCTGAGGAACAGTTTGACACATGCTTCAAGTTCAATTTTGATTTATGTTATAAGGCTAGTTCCTCCTATGTTCGTCTGTTATTTGTGGACAAACTACCATCTCCAAAGGAAGCCTTAAATCAGATGTCTTGTTGCACTTTGACACCTTATATTATGTTGAGAATTTGGGAAGAGCTTCCTAAAATAATTCAGCTCTCTGTTTCTCATATAAATACCAATCTTACAGAAAGCCCTGCAAATTCTACAATAATTCACCTGCAAAAAAAAAAACTCAAACAAAACACAGGTTTGCCTCTCTTCTATGCTGTAATTGATTTCCTGATTCTTCGGGTTTACCTGCAGAGACAAAAATCTGCCTCTACCTGATGTGATGAAACCTCATCATGCCGGCTCCTCAGCTGCTCGGCAGGTGTGTTCACCAACTCATTGGCTTTTTGCACAAAATCAGCACATTTGTCGTCACCCCGGGTCTAATTGTGTCGCACTGATGGGGGGTATTCTTGCAGCACAAACGTTTGATTCAGCCCCGATGGCTGCAGATGTTACCTTCAGAGTCAAGTTTTCACAAAATCTGCTCTCTTTATGATCCCAAAATGTGGACAAGTTGCTCCTTTTTTTTAGATGGGGAAAAAAAAGATCAAAAATAAATGTGTTTTATCGTTGCTCTCGGCAGCTGTAACCCCTTTTGCCTGATTAAAAGCAGTTTTTTTTTTTAAATGTCAGGATTTGTGGGAGAAGATTGGGACGTTTCATCAGAGGCCTTTTGTCTTTTCTTGTGACTGTGTGAGACATCCTGTGTTGACGCGTTGTCCTCGTGTCAATCTGAGAAGGTGAAAGTTACCCACTCCCAGCTGCTCCTTTACAGGTAAAGTTTGATCCATCTGCTGTGTCTCGTGTTTCTTTTTCCCAAGGTGAGACCCTTATTTCTACTTTTTGGTATCAATTTTGAAAGCTTTTATTCTTTTCTCCCCATTCTCTCCTTCCCATCAGCTTCTCTTTCTACATTTCTTTTGTCTTTCGATCATTTTTGCCTTTGACTGAGCTGCAGCCGCCTCCTGAAACATGTCAGAAAGCTCAGTGCTTTGAGGATCTAGTTGTGAGGCGTTCGTGGCAGCACTGAGAACCTTTTAGAAGGGCTGCTGTGGATTCTTTGATCCAGTTTGTTGCAGAATCTGATGTAAGTGATTTGTCCTGCTGTCTAATGTGTCTGCAGAGTGCCTTTGATAACACACACACACACACACACACACACATATGTGTGTGTGTGTATATATATATATATATATATATATATATATATATATATGAAGTACCATCGGAAAGTCTCATGGAAGATGTGAATGNTATATATATATATATATATATATATATATATACACATATGTGTTGTTTTCAGTTTCTCTTAGAAGCAAACATGCAGATCATATTAGTGGGGAGGTTTGTAGCTTCAGCTGTGATGTTTTTGTTTTTTTCATTACTTTGATAATTAGTTGACTTGGGTCCTTCCAAACCCTCTTGTACCTCTCTGGTTCTGTCTGTCATTTATGGTAAAACTCTGCCCCAGTTTGGAGGAAGCAGTCAGTCGGCTCCTGCCTCGGCTTTTGACGCTCACTGAAGAGGGAGTCAGGGAGAAGATGAAGGCTCAGCTTCTGGTTCAACTCACGGTTTCCAGCTGCCTGAAGGAAAAAAAACAGAACAAACGTCTTTTTCTTGTGATTGAGTGAGTCTCCTCGGAGTTTATGCTGCTCTTGTTTTCAGATTTATCTTGTTTTGGGGATTATGCTTCGTTGGGTCTCCTCTCACTTTCTATTCCCTCGTTAGTATTTTCTCTTTTAACCTTATAGGATCTGTGGGAGATATCATAAAACCATATATACTGCAAGTTCTGACAGATGATCTTGTCACCTTTAGGATGCTGTGGAGGCATCAAGTTGTCTTTTTTCTGCTCCAGGAATCTTCTAAAATTGACCTTTCTTTTCTACAAACAAACAACTTCCAGACACATTTCAGAAAGTATTTTTGACAAAAGTCTTACTTGTTAATTGTGCTAATATCCCTTTAAAAGAAATTAATCTTTTGCTTTTGCTTGTCTTAAAGGTCTGGTTATTATATTTCATAAAAACATTAAATCACTTGAAAGCCTCAGAAAAAGCTTTAGAAGACATATCTTTGCCCTCATCAAGTCGTTCAGCTTCGGTGTAACTCTCTGCCTACTTTGGTGCATTTATTTAACCTCTCTATGAATGATCAAGTATCCGATTTCGTTAATTAATTTCTCGAAATAATTTGTTTTGTTCCGGTTCAAAAGCAAGATGTTCTTATTAAAAACATTCCTTCCCTTCTTCCTTTCAGTAAGATAAGATCGGAATCAATAGAGAAGGTTTTTTTTATTTCCTAAAAGCATATTACCACTGACTACATAAATAAGAACGTCTGGTTCTGAAAGTACATTTTTGAGCACTTCCTGTATCAAATGAAACAAAAAATAAATAAAAACAAAACATCAGTTTCTACTTTTTAACACATGCGGGAGACAAAGCTCTGAGAAAAAACAAATGTTATACATTTTCAACTCAAAATGTTTCAGAAGAATCCACACTAAAGTGATCCTGGCCATCGGGGATCTTTATTGTGGCAGTATTAACATATAAAACAACCCAATTTTTTTTATTTTTACAACATACAAACATTCAAAATTTTTACTTCACAAAGATCATAAGGCTTGGTTGTCTCTTTTATTTCCTTCTCTTTTTATTTTTTTCAGATTTATTTTTAGAGCTCCCCGAGAGGCTTATGCAAAAAGGACTAAAAGAAAGAAAGAAAAATAAGAAATAATCTAACAAATTGAATACAAAACAATCTTTAAAAACACCACAGGGACCGTGCAAGAGAATCTGCTACTGTACAAGCCCACATAACACTGAAATAATATACACGGTTTTAGTTCCTTTTTTACTTATTGTTCAGCATTTTTGCATATGTTAGACCTGAGTTCAAATATTTAAAATCTTAAATAAATGAATTAAAAACTTGGTGGTTTTTTTTATTACATATATTTCATTTTTCTTTGATTTTAAAGACGTGTCATTCAATTTAAGGTTTGTAAATACTTGACTCATTTAAGAAACTTAACAACATTAACTCATATGTGACATCAGAAAGTGTGTGGGTTTTTTTCATTTGTGTTTTAGTTGTTTCTTTTAAATCACAGTTGAAATACAAGCAACCAAAGCTGCACTTTTAAACCATCTAGTTCGCCGCTTGTCAAACACAGGATCTCAGATTCTTTCGCTCAAGGCAGAGCTAAAACTCAGAATAAATAAATATCTTAAAAGATGCAGTTAAACTAATAAATGAGCTCTAAACTCATATAATGCTACAGTGTTATGTCAGCTGGACCATGATGTGTTGATCTCAGAACAAAAGGCCTTTTTTCTGTTAGCATCGAGCTAATGTTTCGTTTTTATGAACTCTGAGCTGGAGGTTTTGACATTTGGTTTCACAAACTGAACCTTTTTTTTAGCATCCGGTTAACAGCATGATAACTAAGATTTTGTTTTAATGTTTTGTTTTTTCAAACTGAAAGCGTATGAATCCCAAGCCTGCTTATGACAGCTGACATGCAACCATTAGCGCCGACATTTAGCTTCAATGGCTCATAAACACATAGCAATAGCATGAGGATGCTATTATAGAGCTGCTTTTTTTAGGAGACTAAAAGATTAAATGTTCCAAAAAAGCCAAATCATTTTAATAAAACATAACTTTAATGGGTAAACTGAGAGGACGCTATTGGAGACTTAGCAACCACACGCATGACTCTGGTCGATTTTATGCCTAAAGTTAAAGCCCAGTTTTGATTGAGAAAACAAAAATGCTTTTCATTAATATTTTGGACATGTTTTGTTTTTTTTCTTATCATTTTTTTTTTCAGATGGCAAAAAATCCAAAGAACATGCATTTATCTAACATGGTTGAGACAGCCAAGCCTGTAACAAGATTGCTTTACACAGACAAGACACACGAAGCGAAGAGAGAAAGAAAATATTCAGCTTTTCACTGTTTTTTTTGTTTGTTTGTTCATTTTTTGTGTCACAGCTAAACACACAGTATTTACAGATGGGGGCATGCAGTTTGCATGGAGGGATTATGAAGCCAGAAGAAAGACTCCCCTGTTTACTTAGAGGAAGATGAAGCACAAAAAGTCAAAGACTGAAACCAGTGACAAACTTTAAAGCTGTGTTTACATGACGCCTTTACAGAGACTTGTTTTTATTTGTATTTTTTTTAGCTGCGTGGAGTATTCCCCACACTTTAGCGCCTGTGCATACAAGACAAACATTTAAAGACATAAATATATTTAAACCCCATGTTTTATGAGAAGATGGGTGTCATTTAGCAGTCGTACACAGAGAGGCAACACTTAACTCAGATGATTTGGGCTGCTGAAAGCAAACATCATGATTTGGCCCTTTGCTTGGCATCGCCTTTGAAAATCAGTGCATGTGCTGTAGTAGGAAAATAAATGCTTTGTCTTAAATAAGTATGTTTCTGTTGTTACTGCATATTCTTTATATGCATAAAGTTTGCAAATGCATAAAGTCTATATGTTAGCTGACAGAAACGAGCCTCTGTGTGAGCTCTGAAAGGGATCGAACAAGAACGGCTCAATTACTGGCCACAAACATGAGTTCCTTTTTTACTAATATTCCTATATGAGATGGATGCATACATAGATGATAAAAGTAGACAGGCGGGCTGCAGTCATTTACTGTATGTTTGACTCATAAAAGCATAATGTGACGATTATGGATAAGCCAAGAAGACGTTGTTAATAGATGACTTTTTTTTTGTACTTTTTAGACCCTTTTTTTAAAATTATGAACTGAAATTGCTAACACCTTTCCTGAGAAGTTCATCAAAACTAAACTACTTTTTGAACACAACTACTTTTAACATGTTTGATCTGAAGTAAATGTCTTTTTTTTTATCTTTCATAGCCACGTTTTTCAAAAGTCACTTTTTGAAGTGACTCCCCTACTTCTCTTTACTGTCATTGTGCATCAGCTAATGTCCCGTCGAACACATACCATCACACTCGAATCACACTTGGCTCCAAACGCTGAATCAGCGTAAAACAGCTGGCATCACTTTGCACATCTGCATAAAAAAAAACACCTCTGGAAACCTCAACAGGGACAGCAGTAAAAGGTGAAACATGACGTTCTCGTAAATACTTTTAGATCCATGGCAACAAATCATTTCTAGTTTCTGTCTGTGATGAGCACACTAACTGTTTCGTCTTAAAGGGATAGTTCAGATCTTTTGAAACGGGGCTCCATGAAAGGAGTACGTTAGCGCTTTGAGAAGTCTCAGTTTGAAGAAATATGGATAATTTACTGACTGGACTAAATAGGTTACAGACAATCTGAATGGGGCCGAAACCAAAGTGGCAAACGCTCTTTTACGCCTCTTTTATAAACCTTTACACTGCTGTCAATTTTACATTATCTGGTTATTCTGGCATACATAAGTGCTACAGCTAGCTGCAGCTGTTAATTTTACCTATTAATAACCATAAACTTCTATGTTAGTAACAGATTTATGTAAAACTGATAGATTTTTTTGTTTGTTTGTTTGTTTTTTGCAACCTAACACTGTGTCCTGTTACAGACACAGTGTTAGATATGACTTTTGTTCCTCCTCTTTCCCAGTGTTTCTCTTTTATTCTCTCTTTTTCTTATCTAATGAATTAGGGCAGAGCCTCCAATGGCTGCAGCCTCAGGCACCCTGTCTCCCCATGTTCTCTGTTATTTGTTTCTTCTTTGGACGGGCTGTACTGAAATGTAATTTCGTACCACAAACATGCAAATGCAAACTGACATGACAATAAAAGATCCTTGAATCCTTGAAGAGTAAAGGCTTTTAGAATCGTCCTCACACGAATCACTATGAATTTGGAGATTGATCGTTCAAAACCTTTCCACAGAATCCCACTTTAAATGAACTGAACTGTCACTTTAGCGTCTTCTGCACCAGGAAACTACTTGCTTACTTGGATAGATGACGCATCAACGCCTCATGTGTTTCTTTACGTGCCATGGACTCACTGTGCAATTCAAAGTGTGATGACTTGTTCAGATTTTTTGCAACATTTTCTTCCATTTCCACTGAGCTCCTCCTGAACTTTGACCTTTATTCAGCAAAACAACAAACCTCAAGTTCAGACTTTCTACTGATCCACCTTTATGAAAAATGTACCGGATCCAATAAGCTGACAAACATCCAGAAATTCAACAAAACACACAATTCACTGTCACAAACAAGTTTCTTTCTAGTCTTCCAGTGGCTTCCAAAATGACATCAAATAATCTGAAAAGCTGAAGATTTGTGCTATAACCTCTGTAAGAATAAAACCAGGTTACTACCAAAAACAACAAATGTTGATGGCAGCCTTAAAAAAATAGTTTAAGTTTCTCAACGACCATCAGCCTGATAAACTGCAATAAAATAGCTTTTTTATTTGTTTTTTAAATATTCTTTTGTAAACTCTCAATTTGAAAATAAGCTCAAAGTAGATCTTCTGACTGAAAAATTCCTGAAAGATCTGGATCACATAAAAATGTACAAAACATTAAAAACTTATTTAACATCGCAACTTTTGATATCTTTGCTCATTTTCTTCATTTTTTTTTTCTTTTTTAAATGTACGTATACCGTTGCTGTGGCTTTCATTGCGTTTACTGGAAAATAAATCCTCTTTGTGCTCCTTCTCGCTCCGTCATGACTGACATGGCCTCTACCCAATCAGATGATCCGCTCTCAGGACCACAGCCAATCAGAACCTCTGCTTGTCAGCATCAGGAGTGAACAGGTCAGTAAAAGATCCAGTAAAATAACTACTTTTGCTTTTATTTCTGACTTCTTTTTTAAGTTCTGTCAAAAGTGTCTATCCTATCAAGTGATTGAATTATGAAAAAAAAAATCCTTTCCAGTTTTTCTTTTTGTTTCATTTGATTCTTTAAAGTAAATCCTGCCAAAGAGGTAAAAGAATTGCCCTCCATGCTGTGTCATTTAGGCAGAACTGCCTTTTTGGACTCACCTTGCTACAGTTCTAGGAGTCATCAGATGTTTGGCATTAATTAACACAGATTTATGCACATAAGTGAAATTATTTCACCTCAGTGGCAGTTTGATTCTTTTCCCTTCGTTAAGACAGCAGATAATATCGAACCACGAGCTAAAACAGACATTTTGACAGGTGTCATCGTGACCCTCCTCTGCTCCTCGCCTCCCTCAGTCGGACGACAGGTTCTCCATGGCCATGCTGATCTTGCACAGAATCCAGCGCCGAAGCGGGCAGTAATATTCGTAGTGGAACTGCTCGAACTCTGGCGTCTGCCGGATCTCGTGCAGGAACGACACGTCGATGTCCGACTCCAGCAGCAGCAGCAGGGTGGGCACGGTGACGAGCAGGACGCCCACTACCACGGCGACCAGCCGGGCCAGGCCCAGCACGCACGTGTTGACCCTCTCGTTGGACGACAGCAGGCGCAGGCTGCTGGTCAAGGCTCCGCTTATCCCGCCCGCCGCAGCCAGGCGGGCGCGCTCGTACGCCCGCTCCCGCTCCCTCTCGGCCTCCAGCTGGGCCTGGATGTCGGGGTCTGCGTGGAGCTCTCGTAGCAGCCGGGCGGGACTCTGGACCGGAGAGGAGAAGAGCAAGCTGGCGCCTGCTTGACTGTCGTCCACCGGAGTGGGAAGCATGCTGGCACAGGGGCTGCAAAGAGGTGAGAAGATACACAAACACCCTCTTTAGCTCCAGGCCATCAATTAAGCTTCCTTAGAAGAAACATCTAGAGTTTGCCACAACTGGGCCTGAGGCGTCATGCTGCCAGCAATAATAATCTAGCTCTACTCTGCACATAAACAGCCTAAAAAAAAAACAGATCAATAAAAGCAGCCACAGCAAATGTAAGTCTGGGTTCATTTAAATATGTAAAGTTTAAACTGGAACAGCTGACTGCCAATTAAGTAAACATTGTTCTAAAAGAAAAAAAGGTCAAGATGGTTTTTCACACAAATTTGCAGAGCTTGTTAGAGACCTGTAGGAAAGCTCAGAAATGGTGAGCGCCTCCTCATCTTCCTCAAGCCTCTCTTCAACTTTGGGCGTTTGAGGTCGGAGATTTGAGGTTTCCATGGAAACACAGTGAGACTGCAAGTCATTGCTCAGACTCGAGTTTTCTCCCTTTGTACTTAGCTGCTCGGTGTGTGCGGGAGCAGCCGGAGGCTCCAGGGGAGACAAGGGAACCGGGTCCTTCACAGCCACCACACCTGGGGACAGAAAATGAGAGGTTTTAGCCATCAGAGGGTTCGACTGGAAGACTGAATCAAAACGCAGGCGTCAGGCTAGAGTGTTCCTGGAGAAATGCAAATCGCAATTTTATTTTCCACACCGTTGCTGTAGTGGAGACTAAAACAATGATCCACAGTCCTGTTGGCTTACAGTTTGGAAAACAGGTTTGGAGTAAAGTCTGAAGCTGCTGACAGCCTGGGTAGTTTCTTCATATGTTTATCTTTCAGTGC
This sequence comes from Kryptolebias marmoratus, assembly GCF_001649575.2. Classification (NCBI taxonomy): domain Eukaryota; kingdom Metazoa; phylum Chordata; class Actinopteri; order Cyprinodontiformes; family Rivulidae; genus Kryptolebias; species Kryptolebias marmoratus. Next base: position 20,667,309 of record NC_051430.1, on the reverse strand, counting down.
AGAATAGCACTGACTGCTTTTACAATCTAAACATTACATGTTACATATATAAAACCAGTCATCTTGTACAGGAGCTGCATTTTACACTGCAGTTCAGAACATCAGCCACATGATGGCGCTCCCATCTTAGTTTAGGATACAACATATGCCGAAAAAAACGGAAAAACGACCCACTCAGTGAAAGTGCCTGGCCTTGAATCAAACTTGAACAAAGTGAAGGCAGTTCTGTAACATTTTGACATGATATGTAAAGGTTGTCATCAGCTTGGCTCTAAGGGTGTTACAATATTACAATACTGTGTCAAAGTCAGCAGGGAACAATAAGTGTGAGACATTCAAGGCTATAATGAACTTTGTTGTGTTTGTTTTCATACTTGTTGACTCTGGTTTATAACTCAACAACCTTAAAATGTTATACTGTTGGCATTTTATTCTGAATGATTCATCCTGGTCCTCTGAGTTTAAACCAGTCTGAGGCGTTGACTTAATGATAACGTTTGAGACCTAATTGATGAATTTGAATTTGTGCTATGTGTGTGTGTGTTAAAAATAAAACCAGCTGCCTTCCTGCTGCAGATTAAGTAGAACCCGGGAGGGGAAAAGGACAAATGTCCGCTGACGTACAAACCACTCAGCTAGTCGTCAACTGAGAGTCTCTATCTTGGCGATTTGCGATCATACACACGTCCATGTGTGAAAATCACAGCCAGAGCTAATGACCGAGGAGCGAGGGGTGACAAGCACAGTGGAAACAGAGTCAGAAAAATGACAACTTGTGTGTGAACTCATTGAGGAAAAAACAGAGATGAGTTACGAGCTAAAATTATGGAACCAGAATTACAGAAGCTGGAGGAGGGTAGATTAAAATACACGTTACAAAAACGTTAAAGAACGCAAGACAGGTTGATGGCACTTTTACCATTATTAACCTGTGTAGTTATTTATTACACTAATGTGTCATAAACTGACCTGTTTTACTAAAGTTTCCTCTTTCCTTCTTTTTTAGATAACACCACTGATCCAGTCTAAACACCAAAACATGGTTGGAAAATAATTATTTCCCACAGTTAGGGTCTTTAAGATGTGAAAATACTTCATTGTTCACATTCTCCATGAATTTAAGTCACCAAATAAATACTTTAAGTGTTTGAGCTACATGGTTAAGAAAAAGTTACCAATATCTAAAAATGGTAAAAATACATTTATTAAAAACCGACATGTTCAGTTCAAATTGTAGCTGAATAAATCTAAGACAAACACATATTATTCTGCCAAGTCAGAAGCCAGAAATCCCGAGACGTGACATTTAAATAAAGACTGCTGCTCCTGTTACTAATCCTGCCTGTTTTCTGCCCCACAAGCTCAGATGAAAGCTGCGCCACCGACGAGATGAACAACTCGACAGGGTGCAAGATTCCTCTGTGGCCACAAACACACACACACACACAGAGAAGCGTTTCCCCAGTTATAAACGTGCCGACAGGCTTATTCGTCTTTGCTGAGCAACTTCATTCTCAGCACTGAAACACTTAAAGTATATATTTATCTGCACACATGAGCACACGTACAAAGATAAATATTCAGTCACTGTTTTTTTTTTTAAATATTTTGCATTGTTTAAATTTGTCTTTAGGTGCTTCAAAATGACATTTGTCTGTAAAAGAAATGTTCTTGCCTGATTTAGAAAAGTTAAATAATGCGTGTTCTGCTGAGTTTTAAAGTATGGTTTCCATATTTGCCTCAATATTATTGAAATCTACCCGTTTAGCCACTATTATCGGAGGTGTAGATCACTTAAATACACTTCTTTTTGCTGAGGAACCTCCTTGAGTTTAAGACAGCAGTTAAAGAGAAGCATCAAACCTGCTTTCACATTATTTAATTTCAGAAAGAGCAAAACTTCTAAAAGAGTCCAAGGAAGGCAGCTGCCCACCTTTGGTGTCTACATATCTTTATATATATATAGCTATAAAACCTGATTTAAACACTGAAAATGTAATTATTGTGGTATAATTCCTGTCTGTGTTGCTTTCCAGATTTTTCACTCTCAACATTTCAAACGTCCTCCCTGAACTCTTCGTCCTGCAGTTTGGTGTCTGTTCATCTATCTGTGCTGCACTGGAGGTACGAAGGCTTGCAGCTCATTCAGTTTTTCCTTTTCTGATCTCGTTCCACTTTAATTACATGAGTGCAGACACACACACACGGATAAAAACTGATTCACGTGATGCTACATTTACGATTTCCACCAGACCCCATCAGACCTGGAGACTGGGCTTCAGAGCTGACGTGAAGTGTGGAAACTTTAAAAAGTCCCACTGCACTGTCTGTACTTCTGTATGCCACAGTGTTTCTGCCCTTTGAACCCAGCTTACTCTGCTCCAGCGTGCTTCTCTGGTGTCCCGCAGTGATTCCAGCGACGTGTCCCCCGTGCCCCACCAGCCTCACATAAACGTCTCGTGTCGTGTGGTTAGCGATGCGTAAATGGAGGCTCCGCCGTGTTGTGATCTTAACCTGACACGTTAAAGCTTCAGCCACCACCACTGATGATGACGCCGATGCTCGCTCTTCTGCGGCCTCCCCTGGGTGGAACAGCTCGAGAGGCCCGGCCTGGCCCTCCTCCGTCCCTTCTCCATGTGGTCCCTGCGGCGTCGTGTCCAGACCCAGTCCTACAGTCCTGCTCTGGCTTCTACTGCTTCCATTGCTGCCTATGTTGGGATGGTCTCTTAGTCCGAACTCCAAGCTGCTCTTCACGAGCTCGCCTCCAACATCGCCGCTGTTTCTGTGCTCAACGAGCTCCATGACTTCGGCCCAGCCGCCTGCAGAGAGAGACCCCCACACCCTGACTGCTGCTCACGCCTAAACATAAGCACAGCGGTAGACGCCACGAGACTTTAACCAGACACATGCCCTGACTGATACACATGCCCTCTGTGATATTAACAAAGAGTTGAGGGGGCATTAGAGGAGGATCAGGCCCAAAGCTGCAGTTTCTATAAATAACCCGGTGGTCCCAGCTGCAGAGGGGCAGCTAATCTAACTGTGATTACAGAAGGGCAGGCCTGACCTGCAGTGGGATGGGGATCACTTTCTTTTCCTTTACACGTGTCTGTTTTTATCTCTCTTTCCTCCTAAGATACACTTTGATCCATTAAAACAGCCAAGGACCAAGCAAACGTTATTCGCTGAAATCCGCCACCCGAGCCCCCGATTAACGAGAAGAGACGTCACATCCACGACTCGAGGCTGTGCGGTGAGACACAAATACAAAGATATGTCCAAATGAAGCATCTAAGACAGGAAAAGTGTGTGTTTGTGTGTGTGTGGGGGGGTTAGTGGATAAGAAGGGAACAGGCTGTTCCAACAGCACAAGGTCAGGACTGACCTTGGGTCAGCTTCCTGTTTCTCCACCTAATGGTTGAGATTAGAGCTCTGAATATAGATGGTCCTAGACCACCTTGAGGACACTTTATCCTGAAGTCCTATCAGCAGCTTCTTGAAGCAGTCAGCATTTTCCAGTTTAAAGATCCATGAAGTGAACCGGTTTGTGTTTTGGCTGTGGGATTTCTAAACTAAAATAGGTAACACTAAGTGTGATAAAACAACTTATTCTAGTTCAAATTTTGCATTACGACTTACTATTCCTAAAAAAAAGTGTTATTTTCTCTTTGACTAATTAACAACTAAAACATTAAATATTTATACTCAGCTGTTTACCACAGAGCGTCATGAACCACAGAGGGAAATAAAGCTTTTTTTAAATGAAATTAAAGTCCAATACTCCTCGTGCATTTTGTCAATAAGCCCTTGGTTTAAGGCCCACCTCTTTCTGAGATGGATCTTTGACTCTGAGCTACAGAGGAAATAATTAGATTGTGATGAGGGGGAAAACAGAGATCAAGAAACAGAAGGAGAAGCCATTAAAGTGAGAACACGGCTGACAGCATAAGGAAGATTACATGTCAACAGCTTAAATAAAAGGAAGTTAAAGCATCTTTATAAAATCATGAAGGAGTAAAAAAGCTGAATTTTGAGGTTTTTCTGATATTTTGGAGCTGTAACTTACTTTATTTACTTTCTTGTTTTCATGTTTTGGCATCAGTGTTTCAGTTTTCTTGTTCGTTTTCAGCTGTTAGTTATCGGCTGTTTGTGTTTCCTGTTACCGGTCTGGTCTGACATTTTTAGGTTTTGTTTTCCCTAAGCCATTCTGTCTTGCCATGTCACACACATCTCACTTGTGTATCATCAGTAAATAGACAGAAGCTCCTTGTGTGCATGTCCACTTACTGTTCAGTCCTGGTCTTTTGATTCCCCTGTTTGTTTGGGTCACTTTTTTGGGTTTTTACCTGCTCATCTGGACTCCTGGCTTCTCGATAATGATCGTTTCAGATTTAGAGGAGGAAATAAATGAGAAGAGAGGGGGCAATGAGATGAAGGGGAAGGTAAGCTGAGAGGAGGGGAGCAATGTTGGTGAAAAATGGACAATTAAGGTCGTAGCATGAATGGATGGAGCACCAGAGCAACGGTCACGGAGTGGTTCTTTACTGGAGCGATCAGACTTTTCTGGTAACAGCTTCATCCTGTCTTTGGTGTCGACTTAGTTCAAGAGGAGAATTTATCAAAATATGAGGTTTGAAAAGGTACTTCCACCTCATGCTGGCAGAAAACTGTGACACTGGCCATGTCGTCCTAAATAAAGGACTGGACATCGGTCAGAGAGGCAGCAAAGACCGGTGCTGGTTGTACTTTTAGTCCTCATGATCCGATACATAAACAGCCTGGAGGCAGCGTGTGGAAACGGTTTAAGCATGAGTAGGTTCTGCCCTTTATATTAATTAGTTCTTTTTAATTGAATCACATCTGACTGCCGCCTTCCTTTACGAACACTTCTTGAACACGACTTGTCTCCGTATTTTTATAAATTCAGTTTGTGTAAAACGACTTTCAGTTTGTCCCTAATTTACTTTCTGTACAGCCTGAATTCACGATGAGCTCGTTGTGTAAACTCCTCCTTATGTTCTTTTCATTTTCACCTCTCTGCTTCTGTCACGTTCACCCTCTCCACCTCCACGCTCTTGTACTTCACCACCACCCAAATCCCATTAATGAGATTTAGGCTTTAATGATGTGGGTTCCTATAATGGACAATAGAAATTTGCCAACTGGCATCAAGGGGCAAAAAAGAAAACCTGATTGATTGTTTGATTTTTTTTCTTCTGCTCTTCGATATCACCTCCAGAGGAACAAAAATAAATCCTGCTTTTCTACTCTGAGATAGAACATTTAAATATTTATTTATCAGCTTTAAGATTAAATAAAACATATTTCAGTACTATAATACTAAAGGAACTAAAAATAGATGAGAGAGCACAGCTGATATGTGGGACATGGTGCTGTTTAAAAAAAAAAACTAAACTAAGTGAATTGATTTGAGTTCACAATTCAAACACAATTCAAAAACCTTTAGTCCTTTTCATAGCAAATCAGCTTAATGAGGAGAAACAATATTAGACCTCAGCTGTAAAATATTTTAAAATCTAAACCTAAAAATGACAGAAATGTTGGTTTTTACCACATGAATACCCAGCAGTAACAATAACCCAACATAAATTTGCTCTAAAATTTACATTTCTGATCATTTTCTTATGAATTAGGAACATTTAATGAGGTCTTTTAAGAACTGCTCTATAAACTAAAAAAGTGTTATGGTTGGTTGTCTGTAGTAAACTTATATATCTATAATAACTAATGTTCTTGTGTTTGATTTTATGATCTTAAAGTTTGATATAAAAACATTAACTTGAATTTGTGTTTATTTCACCTCTATTTAATGACGCAAAGAGCTTATATTGTTATATTATCGACCTATTATGTGCCACCGGACGAACAGCAGCCCGAGCCCACACACGCAGATGTTTATAAGGAGATAAACGAAGAGTCGAGCCAAATGCAGAACTCTGATTGAGTTCTCCTTAACGACTCGGCTGCAGATGTTGGGCGTGTGGCTGTAAAAACACGCAAAGTCAAACAGACAGACACTCAGAGGCACGGTGGGATCCTCGGGGAGGATCATGGGAGGGGTATTTTTAGCGTGCTGCAATTGGCGTCTCCGGGGAGACGAGGCTGATGGGGGGAAGGAAGCATCAGCTGCTCAATTAACTCTGTCTGAGTGTTGCACATGAGCTGCTAGTACACAAGGGAGACCCAATGTGACTTTCCAGAGCCCTGTTACCGGAGGGCATGCGTGTGCGGCTGTGGTGTGTGTTATCTTACTGCTGTCCGCCGCCGCCGCCGCCTCTTCGTACTCGATGGTGGAGGGCAGAGCGGGCACCAGAGGCTCCATGTTCATGATGAGATTTTTGTGGCTCAGAGAGTTAAAACTTCGACTCTGACCAAACTGGGCTCTGAAAACAAAGAAAAAAAATAAACAACCATATGACTGGAAAATCAGGAAAGGTTGGAGCCCATTTTGATCTTTTACACCAGCAGGACATCAGGCAACATCTGTATTTGCATTTATTTGTTTTTTGTTTTTTTTAACTGAACATTTCTTCATCTTACCTGTGAACCTCTGGTGGGTCTCTCTGGATCTTAGAGCTGGCCTCTATCACTTCTTTAGCTACTTTTCCACTAACGAGAGGAGAAACACACATTTGTTTCATTAAAAAACTGCTTTAAATAATGCAACAATCATGAGTCAGTTCTTGAAATAATTGACAAAAAGCTCATACAATAAAAAATAAAGCAAATAAACATCCAAGAATTAAAGAAAACAAGCAGTCAGAAAGAAGAACCGGTGAAGTTCTTCATTTACTTTAACTCAAAGTCCTGTTGCCAAGTTATTATTTGTAAGATGTATTCAGAAATTATAATTAATTGCCAGTTAAAATGTACTATCACTAGAATATGCTTCTTTTTTGTCTTTATCTTTGTACAACTGAAAATAAATTAGTCGCAGTATATTAATCTTTCCTATAATCAGTGATTTTTCCGACAATATCCGTCTTTAGTTCCAGCAGTCTGATGGGTGAATAACAGGAGTTTATGGATTCTGACTCTATTTCAGGGCCAGCATTCGCTACCATCCCACTCATTAGTCTATTGTTCTTGAAATTGTTGGTTAGGTTGTAAATTACAGGGTAAACTAAGAGATCTGTGCAGCGCATTCAAAGATCAGCGTTAGCTCGGTAAATGTGACGAAAATGATGGGAATCGGCTGGACTGAGGACACGTTCTGCCTCGGTCTGTGAGGTTTAAAGCTCCCATATTTCAGAACAAATTCCTTTTATACACTATTACTCATCAATAAGCATCTAAGGCAGCTTTGGCAAGCTGATGAAATGGAGCTGTGTAAACTGTAAGCCTGGTAAAGAGCTTAGTCTGACAGGAGAATTGTGACTAATCTGGCTGCAGAACCAGACTTTCTTGTGATGTTGAGATCAAAATATTAAGTTCTGATGCTGTTTGAGATGCAGCATTTGCAGCATTGCAATGAGCCTTTTGGATATTCTGTCCAAAATTTATAAAATCGTACACAATGTTTGTCATTTTGACCATAAAACAGTTGTGAAGACTAAAAGATGATGTGTTGATTTGCTTGAGTTCAACCCTTTTCTTTGTCTTTCACATGAATTCTTCGTGCTTTTTACCACATTTCCCACGTCTTCCTTCACAGCTCAGAAAATACACCAACGCAGACGACCACGAACGTCCGTCTCACCTGTATCTGAACCTGCTGCCTTTGAAGAAAATGTTACTGCTCGAAACAGTTTTTATCTGACTCGACTTTGCGCACCTGTCGGACAGAGAGAGAGAGAGAGAGAGAGAGAGAGAGAGAGGAAGAAACAAAAGGAATCACATGCAAAGAAAAGCATTGCTACATAACTTTTGTAATATCCACTGCACAGCACTTTTCTGGATTCAGCAGTAGCTAGGTCCCCTCAGTAAGCTTTAGATTTCAGGAAATCAGGGTCAACAGCCTTAGCAGTAAAGGCAGGTGGTTAGAGAAGCATCGAAGCTGAGTGTCACACCCTCACGCTTCATCCTGCTGATTTACGACATGAAACTGGACTCCAGAGCAGCAGAGATGGTGCCACAGCACAAACCTCTGCTTGGCAGCCGTTCACAAACTCAATTTCCTCTGATTTGATTCTGCAGCTCTGATGCTTGTCTGACATCTGAGCTGGATTTCTGCCGCTCAGAGACACGCGGGGCATTAGGAAGTCAGCATACACGATTACAGAGGCTGGGCTGTCATCAGAAGGCTTAGGTAACAACATAACCTACTCCAAAAACTGTACGATTTTTACCACATTTATTTATTTTGATACAAACCTATTTATTAAAACAAGAAAGACAATATAAGAATAACCATTTGAAAGTATGAACAAAGAGAATAAACTTCGTTTACAGGCAAAGGTAGACCTTCAGACAGTCTGACAGTGCGGAGGAGGAAGGCTGCCATCTTCTGCTGGCAGAAACATCTTGTGTCAAACCTTAAGAAAACCTCGTCTCCTCAAACTTGACTCATAATACATCTTATGCCTCTTCACAGTTTATGTACATATCCTTTGAAATGTGGTATTCTCTTCATTTAAAGGGTTGTAACTTTCTTATCATAAATACAGTTTTTAGGGCCAAAAGTAAGCTTTATGAAATCATTTTTACAAACAGAAAACACTACGCCCTGATCAGATTTCTCTTTGCAATAAAAAAGTTTACAGTCAGGGACATTTTTTTCAGTTTTACAAAGCTTGTAAATGTGCAAAAACTTCACTGATGTCATATTGTATTGTTTCATAAAGTACTGCAGCATAATGTCACTGACAAATAAACCTAATATAGGCTTTGTACAGACTGCAGGTAAATGTGGCCCAAATCAGATTTTTTTTTGCCCATATATGACTCATATTTGAGTCTGAACACCACAAATATATTTTATTTAATCAGAGTTTTTCATATGAGGTACTAAATTGAATACACATCCCATGTTTTTTACCAAATGGATTCAAAGTTACAGGGGCATCTCTTCCTCTCTTTGGTTACGACGGATTCAGGAGGGTTAAAGCCACCTCAGTCTGAAGGGTCATTTCATCCAAACTTTTCCTAACTGAAGTATGGGTATGCGGATCGATCCAAACATTCATATTATCGATACCAACTTTGGTTTTGAATTGTATCAGTACTAACAGGATGTGTTTTTCTCTCCTCTCCTTTCAGTACGTTGCTCCTGTTCCAGATGTGTAATTCTGCTTCAGAGCAGCAAGATGAAATGTAAAAAAGGAATAAAACAAGCATGGCAGATTGTAATGTAGGCTCCGACTGCACAATAATTTCAGAGCTCACACACACACACGCAGCATCCATATTTACTGCCATAAACACAGCGTGCTTCGTGGTACGTTACGTTTAAATGATAATGTGACCCGCAGTGTGATCGCAACCTAAGAGTTGTTTTCTCAATTACACATTACCACGAGGTATTAATTGTGTTTTTGCTTGAAACGATATTCACAGTCTCATCTCCCAGCAAGACGAGCTCAGTCAGCATAAAAGTGTGTTTCTGTGAGCAGACGCACTTGTAAAAGGCCTGATTCTCCACCCCACACTTCCATAGGTGCTTACACGCTGCAGGGGTCGAGGTGTGAAATGTCAACACCAGCTTTTTCTGCACAGAAAAGGACAGACAGAGAAAGAAAAGGTAGGGGATGATTACCAAAACGGCGTGCGAATCAGTAGAAGTGCTGAACATAACGTGAGGGAGCTGCACAAAACGCTGACCCACAGGCCAAAAGCTGTGAGCTTAGCACGATATGAGACAGATATAGTGATCTGGCCACAGCGTTCGGCTATAAAAAGGGCTTGTAGCTTGCAGAAGATGGGTCTTTATGGGCAAGGAGGGTGGATTTATTCCTGCAGAAGTGTAATTTTCAGCCCTGCGTGTCTGGTAACATGAGATACCAGATCAATTTGGCTCAGAGGCGAGGTTGGAGAGGCAGAAGCAGAGAGGAAACAGCAAAATCAATAACATGGGAGTGAGTTACTGTAACACAATATGATGCCTGACGTCACAGCTCTGAATTCCCAAAGCCGTGCAACTTTGATGTAAAATTTGAACAGTTTGTTTTGTCTTTTTTTTTTTGTTGTCTCCAGGTCACTACAATGCACAGCTCCCTCTTTATCACACATCAGGTGTATCAGGTTTGAGACTTACACACATGCACTGCAGCATGTGTGTGTGCGTGGTCGTGTGTGTGTGTTTAGGTGTGTGTGTGAGAGAGAGAGAAAGAGAGAGAATGGCAGAACTGCATGTTTTTGAAATCCTGACAAATTGACTTTCGTCCCACTTTGGCTGACATGCAAAGAGGCTTTCGCAGCATGATTTATTTTATGAACAGTTTAACGACCAATAAACTCATTAACAACAGATACAGAAATAAATATATCTTCTTAATGCATATCTGTTTGAAGGCTCAGATATAGTTTTGAATGATACTGCAGGAAGTAAAATCTGAGAACGCAGTGACTCTCTAGTTTTGATGTAGTCGATTTGTCTTTATGTTGAAAGATAAAAATGTATCTCGTGTTTTTATTCTTTTTCTTGAATTTCAAGCAGCATGGTTCCTCTTTTGAGTGTAAATAACAGTAAAAAAAAATAGCTTCTGAGCGCCACCACTCAGTGAGAACTGATGATAAAGTAGATTAAATCAAAGGTAAAAGAAATTTCAAGGTTTTACATTTTAAAGTCAATACAAGTTGCCATCAGCCCAAAGTGGGAAAGATAAACACAGGTGAGAGCAGGAAGTGAATTCATGATGAATAACTCTGAACAGACATCAATAAAGAACAAACACACACAAACACACAAAAGGATTTAATAAAAAAAAAAGACATTAAGAGATTTTAAACAATGTGCATGAACTCCACAGAAAAGGTGATCGATTATGCATCATTCTGGTGCATAATCTGCAGTTCAATGAAGCTTTGAAGCTACATTTGATCATGTTGCCATGAAGGGATCTAAAACTAAAATATATCAAATGAACATTTTAAAACAACCAATAAGAATGCATGACGACTTGACAAAAACGGAGACCAACAATAACATTAAAACGTACAAAAAAACAACAACAAATAAAAGGTTTCTCCAATCATGAGCAGAGGTAAAGGCAGGACTGCAGGGAGAGGTGTCAAAGTGAGGATTTAATAATACTTTGTGCCACCATTATTACTTATATTTACTCACCCGGGAAGACTATGTTTAAACAGAGAGAAGAGACAGAAACACAAAGATAAAACTACATCTCAAGCTTTTCATGAGTAGCCGAACAAACAGGAGCAGACTGACATGCTAAGCTGGGATGGAAGAGCGCGGTGAAGCTGTAATGAAGAGAACAGTTATGAAACCAATCAGCTGACTGGTAGATTAAAATGATAGTTCACATCTGTTGAAGTGGGGATAGTTATAAATAGCCATTTGAACAACCTCAGTTTGGAGAAACAGCTTAATTCCAACCAGATTAATCAGCTAACAGCGGGTCTGAGGGAGACCAAAGTGGATTGCTGTCGTCTTAAAGCAACTCCAATCTCAAGAACGTCACGGCATTTTATGAAAATGTTCTTTTGTAAGCCTTTACATCTTTGTCAATACACGAATCCCAAAACGCCCTTTAAGTTTTTGCCTATCGCTCACTGGGGAGCGTTTACGTGGCAAGCGTGGAGCTCTTTTAGACAAAATATCTGTTTTCATTACGTCTGTTGCAACTTTTACAAATGCGCTTTGCTGCTGAACAAAGAAATGCTGCCATGTATGGCACAATTTCAGAAAGTCTCACATCTGTGCATATTTGGGTCATCGAGATGCATTATAGCTAAGAGACAGGACAGGAAGGCAGAAGCTGAAGCCACAAAGGATGAGTGCGCCCTAGAGGCAGTTCGATTTTTCAGTAATTTTAGAAGTCGTTTAAGAGAATAGTCACGTTAGACTGTGACTGACCTGTTAGGGTGTAGTGAGGGTGTGTAGGCGGGACTTTCATGAAATACAACTAGGCGGCCCTCGCCCATCTTTAAATATGTCAGTGGTTGGTGTCGTACGTGCAAATACAAACCACCAACGCAGAAACTAGACCGCCACAATATTCAAAAATTGATTCAGAGGCATTAAAAAACTGCAGATATGGAAGAAATATCTGCAACAATGCAAAGAAAGTCTAGGCAAAGACCACTCCAGGACGTCAGCATCACATTTCAAAACATGGTGGATATATTTCAAGAAGTAGTGCTCATCACCGTGTAACTACGCTTCCATGACTCCTGAAGGTCTTTGCTACCAGTGATAATTAAGATTTAAACAGTAGGGTTCACATTTATTGTTTTTCTCACTGACAAAGGCAGCAGAACTGGTCTTCATCTCTGAATGTCTGGAAGGTAGGGGCTGCACAGTTCATGAAGCCACTGTTGCACTTCCTGTGCAGACCGAAGCACTCCCTGCAAGAACGTCATACCAGCTGAAGTTGTTTAAGAAGGTGAAAATCCACTTAGTTCACCGGTCCGATCAGAAATAAACTCTGTTCCTCCAAACTCAGGTTGTTTGAGAAGCTATCTACAACAGGTAAGATAATGCTTGTTCATATTGTTTCCAAAGAACCCCACTTCACACATCTGAACTATCCCTTTAAAGAGCAAACTTGATTACAATTCTCCCAAATTATTAGCAAAATAAAGCACATAGGATGATTTAAACCAAGATGAAGACATCGGCTGCAGTAAGGTCAACTTATGAGGTCATAAATAACTACGATGCACAGTCAGACACCAAATGGGAGCGAGGAGAGTAGTTGTAACACACCCACCATCCTGTTACAGGGAATCCTGCCTGTTAAGGAGATCTGAAACAGCGACACACATATAGGTTGTGTGTGATGGTGGACAGGATTACAAACAGTACAGTTTATCTGACATTACACAGATGGAGAGGAGGAAGAGGGGAGGAGAGATGGCAGAGGGCGAAAGACGGAGAGTTAAGTTTGAGTTCACAAAAGACACAAACAACTGTGCATCTGAATCCAAATCAGTCACTTTTTTTTGCAGGATTACAAATGTTGGCAGTAGGGATTATTGATTCTGCATGATGACAATAATGACTTGTGCAATTCATCATCATGATGAAGCGAATCACACGCCACACGCTACTCATCATTTTTAACCTTTCAGAGACAAAACACTCACCTCTTTCTGGATCCCGATGACATAAAAGGTTTTCCCTTCAAACTTCAGCTTGCTGACGTCAGTCCTGCAAAAAACCACAGAGGGAAATATAACAACAACAAAAAAAATCTATTCATGATTAAGCGTACAAAAGAAAAAAAAATCATGAGATCAAAAACATTAAAAAAACAGCTGGTTTAAAGTGGTGTCTGTAGTGGTATTTATGAAGGTTACAGTGTATTAAAAACATCCCTAAATGTTGCTCCATGATCTTAACGAAAGCAAGTTTGACAAATTGTCGTAAATTATTCTCAAAGATTACAATTTAAGACTTTAAGCTGTACCATTTGAGGAGGTGAATCCTCTTGTTTCCCTGGAAAACCACAAAACCTGTGGCTGTGAAACCCAGAAAAGCGATTGCACCTGTGAAGTCCTGGAAAACACACACACACACACATTGTGTGCCTTACGGTGGTTTAACAGCAGGGTAGTAAATGCTAAAGTAAAGGCTTCACGCCAACGCAGAAATCACAGGATGCTTTCAAACTTCAACATCTGGTTGCTGCGAGCTTTCAGAACGTACAGAATAAATGGACTCGCTTCACGTGGCGAGGCGAAATGAAACCAACAGCTCACAGCTTTACAGTTTCTGAATCTTTTCTCCCAGGCGTCTCTGTAGTTGAATACAAATCGCCCTTTTTTTGTTCTGTTGTTCACAGTTTGTCAGTTTTGTTCTCTGATCTCCACATCTCTATAAGTTCCCAAAGTCACAGCAAAAATCTGACGTTAAACATGACAGTAGTGTGCTGGATTAGCAACAAATATAATTATAACATTTCTTTCATTATAACAAAGAAGATCATGACCGTTATGAGATGCTTCAGTTCTTTAAAACACTGTTGGTAAATGGATAAAAGAGAAATTACATTTTCACACTTAATTCACAGTAAGTTCGTGTTTTACAACAGAAGACGACAGTAAAGGTGGAAGTGTGACATGAAATCACTAATTTATGCAAATTTACATCCACTAAACATGACAATAGCTTTACTGAAATATGGTAAATAAATTGAACATTAGAAGAGGATAAATGTCACTTTGACCATAAAATGCATCATTAATTAAAGGCCTATTAGTCCTTGAAGAAACTCCTTTCACGCCAAAGTTTTAGATTTTTGGAGTTGTAGCCCTTTTGGTCAAACTTTAAAAATAACTTTCCTGGTTTGTGACGTATTTTGCTAACAAACAAACAAATGAACACACACACACACACACACACACACAGGCTGAAGCATTATTTCCTGCCTTTCTGTGGCAGGCAATAATAATTATTAGTCTCAGTAAATTCACCTTGCATGGATGTGGGTCGACTCCATACGTTTCCAGGGTGTATGCTCTTTGCAACATGTTCAGCTCTGCGAGTGCAGCACACTGGCCCCTGAAGGAGAAGAAAGTAAGGTTGAGACACAACAGAAGGGTGCACTTTCTACTTATTAGTGGTTTAAATCACCTGATATTATATACATAAAAAAACCTTTTATTTAGTAGAAGCCAAAAATCAAAGGTCAACCATGTTGTCGAGCTGAATCACTCCTGATCAAAACGCCACACAATCCATTTCATCAACTTATGCTTAAAGCAAATTGTTTCTTATGTAAAATATCTTGGCTGTGGAAAACACCTGCAGTCTCCACAGCTCAGTGTTAATCTATACGCTGTTAATCCTGTCAGGGCGGACAGGGGCCACTCGTGAGGGATTTGCCTTTGATGCGCTCTAATCTTCATGAGTGTGACGGTCACAAGCCCCACAGTCATTAATCACAGGAGATACATACAAACATCCCAACAGACATCCCAGGGGAGAGGCTTTACATGACGCTATAAAATGTAATCTTATAATATAGGCGCTTACTCTGTCCAAACAGTACCAGAGGTTTGATCCATTATAATGCTTTGTAATTTTCTTTAAACCATCTTTAAACTTCTGTCTGAAAGAAGAACTTGTAAGTATTTTATGCTCGTTCCTCTAAAGTGAATCTCTTCTGAACCCAGTGTCTGAAATGTGATAAAACATAAATTTCTGGGTTTGTCTGCAGTCGGGATGAGAGACGAGCCGAGCATCACAGGAGCGAACAGCTGCTGTCATCCACCTCACACGGATAACGAAGACCGTGCTCCCGACAACAAACAACTCCACCAGTCGTACGAAACACTTTCTTTCTTTTCTCCTACCTGAGCTCATTCTTGTGGATTTCCATAATCTTCCTCTCCAGCTTGAGGGATTGTTTAGGGAACAGTTTGAAGTCTCTGATGTAGTCGGATGGGTGCTCCTCCGGGTCGTAGTCTCCAAGCTCAGCTGGAAGAAAAAATAAATAAATTAAAGATTATATCAACTATATTAGCCAGACGCAAAGGAGATCAAAAAAATTTCCCAGATTACACAAAGAAAATACTGTTCATTTAAGCTTTTCTTAAATTATTTTGCTCAGAATTAATGTTTGGGGAGTTTCCGTGAGGATTTAGACCTAATTTTAGCACAAAACTAAAGTGGATAAAAGTTACAAATAATCCGTCCATAACCTCAGAGAGTGGATTATTCAGTACAATCAGTCATAAAATTATTTTACAGAGACTTGAACACATTATTGGGATTAAAGGAAATAATTCAAACTGGTTTAAGACACATTTATAAAGAAGATTACAGTTTCTTGTTGAAAACAAATGTATCTTTTTCACTTATCAAAGTCATGGAGTTCCACAGGGTTCTGCATTTGTTCCCTTTTACTTTACCAGACACAACAGCATAAATCTCTATCCTATTAGGCAAATAATATTCAGTTATTCTACCTCATGAATCCATGTGAACCCAAATGACCTTTCAGGTGACATGCTTGTCTTGGAGATAAAAAGGCCTGCATGACTATCTAAATTCAGAGAAAACAGAGGGGTTGTTGGATTTGTTTTCCAGCACAGATATTATAGGGAACTTCAGAGATTAAAAAAGATGTTTCTAGCAATTGTTTTTGCAACATTGCCAAATTGGGAACATCTAGTTTGAAAGTGACACAGAAAAACAGTTTTTTTGTTACATCTCGGCTCGACTTTTGTAATTCTTTATCATCAAGATGCCTCAATGATGCAGCTGTTATAAAATGCATCAGAGAGTCGTAATGAGGATCAGGGAGAGGCCATAATTCTCCCGTTTAAGCTTTGCTTCATTGGCTCCCAGTTATACAGATTTAAATTATTCCTCATCACATTTACACTTTTAATCCCGACCTTCACTGTTTTCTAAGGTTTTTGAGTTTTTTTACCCGACAGGGCTCTTTGTTCTTCTGGTTTTTAAGAGTACAAGGGGAAATAATAAGTAGAGCTTTCATCTATCAAGCTCCTCTATAGGTTCATGAAGCAAATACCTCCTAGAGCTTTAAAATGAATCTTTTTGGTGGAGATAACAGATAAGATTGGCTTGAGTTACCTTCTGCTCCTTGGACAATATCTATAATACCGCCTCTCCTGGTTTCTGGTATCTGGTTAGCTACAGAGCCCCGTTCACAAAAACACACACACATAACTTGTTTTTATTTTACCCGAGCTTAATCTGTTGTATTTGCAGAGTTTTCATTTCCAGATTGAGGTTCTGTTTGAAGAGCAGCTGAGCAAGAACCATTAGCTGCACCGAGTCAATAATGTGAAGCTTATTCTGCAGATCGTCACAAAGAGCAGTGCCTGATAATGACTTTTCCACTGATAAATGTGTTCTCTGATTGTGTATTAAATATAAAACGATGTAAAAAGTCCTATACATGATATATTGATTTCCACAGAAGAAGAGACTCGTAAGACGTTGGTGTAAAAAAAAAAAGAAGAGAACTGCTCATTGGATACAGAACAAAACCCCAGAGAGACAATAATTTTTATATTCATTCTTAATTAATAATGATAGCAAAGGTTAAATAAAAAAAAAAAAAAAAAAAAAAAAACTGGCCTGGAGTTTAATTAAGCAGTAATCCTCAAACTGTTCTTCAGCTCTCTAATCAACACCTTGACAAAGTGGGACAGGGACCCGTCCTCATTAATCCGAGCAACACAACGAGACATGGCAGACACGCTCGGGGTCGAGATAAACCAGCCAGTCACACTCAGCTCTCTGAGGAGACGAGTTATCTTAATTTAACGGTTTGTGTAACAGCCAGGAGGCTTCATTTATATGATAGAGCCTCGTAATCCATGCTAAAGAAAGTAGCTCAGCACTCTGATTTGACATTTATCTTTTAGGGCTAATTGAGAGGGGAGAAAAAAATTTTTTTTTATCCCTGTTCCCAGATGTTCACAAACATCCCTTGGTGTTTGAAAATGTGGGATTATAACATCAGTTTGATGATTTGAAATTCAGCCAGTTAATGAGCCCCGGACCAAAGGGGGCGACTGATTTATTGATCAAATAATGCACAGATTGTGCTGTAAACCTGCTGCCTGTGCTTTGCTCAAAGTACACATCTTTCTGCAATTGTGTATAAAAAGCAAGCAGGTTAACAACATTTTTGCGTCTTTTGTAATATGTAAACACTTGAACGTTTTTGTGACATGAAATTAATTTATTTTCCATACAGATTTCCTGTTAACGAGGAGGAAATCTGGTTTAGGCCTCACCCTGAACGATACAGGCTCCCAGGTACGCAGCCTCGGCGAACGGACACAGGAGGCGCCCGTGGTAGATGTCTCTCTTCAGCTGGAGGTACAGCAGATACCTGACATAACACGCACACACGCACACACGCACACACGCGAACACAGAAACACCCCATTTAGATTGAGAGTTAAATAAGGCAAAACATCAGTCTAGTTGTGTGAATGCTGATTCAGTATTTAAAGTTGTTTTCCTGATTTGTTTGTACGTTTCATCACATTTTAGTCAGTTAGGAATAGTGAACTTTTCACTATTCGTAACTTTATACATTTTTAATTATTCAACTTTATTTACATACATCTTCTTTAAAGCAATACAGGGAGATTTCTTCAATTTATTTTCAAAAACATAGTTCTTCGAAACCAACTTCTGCATACTTGCTTTATTTTTGTCTTCCTATGCTTCTTTTTAGCTTTTAGCTACCGTCTTGCTAATTTTAGCTTTTAGCTCTGATTTTGCTTTATTTTTAGCTACTGTTTTATTAAATGTTGATTTTAGCTACTGTTTTGCTCATTTTAGATACTGCTTTTCTAATTTTAGTTACAGTTTTGGTCACATTAGCCTTTTGCGTCTATTTTGCTGATTTTAGCTTCTCTTCTGCTGTTTTACCTTGAACAGTTCAGTAAACGATTCATTCTTCAGCTAATCTCAGCAAACTCCATTACTCTGAAATGAGCCTTGATTATAAAATCTGTTGCCTTTTGAAGCAAAGTGACACATTTCCAGCTTCACAATGACGGCTCCAGTTAGTTTAGCAGGAAAGCCCACAACTTTAACCCAGAACTTAGGATTATCTGGCTAGATTTCTGTAGCAGTTCTTGAAATTTGTCAAAAGCGACGTCGAACATACAGCAGAGAGTGGCGCCGTCGTTACTATGGAAACAGGCGAGTTCAGGCATGCTGCTGACACGCTGATTCGTCTTGTGTTGGTTCGGAAGCCGGGGACACGTGTTGCTATGGATACAGATGAATTTCCAAATGAGATCACATGAACCATTGAGTTTTCAACTCGTCTTCAAACTGGAGAGGAAGGAAGAAAACGAGCTTTCTGCTGTAGTTAAATCAGCTAAAACCATTTAGGAGTCCTTCTCAGCTGTGTTCGACTGACATCCTCTCCAGCTTTTCCAGTTTTTGTTTCAGTCCCAGCTTTATCTTTCACGTTTTTTTCTCATTACCCAAAATCTTTTGTCACGCCTACAGATCCAACCTTTATATTCCTCTTCCCCTGAGCAACAGAAAGGTTTAATCAGTTTATTTCTGCTTTAATTGATGTGTGCAGCATGTGTGCACTTTGGGTTTTAAATAACAATAAATGCAAACTTGAATGTTTTAAACTCTTTTTCCTCCCCTCTGGTCCTTTTCCCTCACTGTCATCTGTGCTACACTGTAAAAAGTCCACATTCTCTGAACTGAATGCATTAATGTCGGTACTAAATGGGAGATAAAGAATCAAAGATTTGTTCCTTCAGAATGTATTATCTAGTTTTACATCTATTACAAAATTTTGGGGGAAATAAAGATTAGAAGAAAAATAAGCAAAGTTCAAATAGCACATGCAGATTAAACATATTAGCTAATACGTTTTTGGACAAATATATATCTCAATACAAAGGACTTGATGACCTATAAATAAGCAGTAAAGTTCTCAAGAAACACATAGCCCTTTAAAGTTTGAAATGTGTCTATAGTACAGTCAGGAAACGGAGGATAAAAACAATCAGGAAGTGGATATTTGAGAAACAGATTAAACCTATAGTGAAAAGGTCCCTCCAGGTTTTTCAGTTTTCTGGCGCAAGATGACAGAAAGATGGGAGAATTAAGGACAGGAAGAGAAAAACTGTGACTGAAGGAAAGACGCACAGAGTCTGAGATACAAAGCTGCTCAGTTTTTGTAAAATAAATAATAATAATTCAGTCATTCTTTTACATAACAAAAGTATGTCACTAAAACTTTGCAATTAAAGTCTTCTTGTCTGTGATTACATGGACCTGAAGTGAAATTATAGAGTAGGTGGGAGAAGGAGAGGATGTGAAGACAATCTTACAGCAGGCGTTTCACTAAATTGAAGACTTGTATTCTTTCCTGTATTCTGCTTGTTTGGACAAAATGTTTGCCATCTTTATAGGATATTAAATAATTACATTCGTTCTTACAGTTAACGGGACACAAACTGCACAATAATCCTGCAAACTATTATGGAGCAGACAAAAATAAGCAGATCCTTAATGTACAGTATCCAAAAATGTCACCTTTTCACTCAGAATGGTCTCATCCTGTGAAAATACATGACTGAGTTTCAGAGAAAAGTTACAGGTTACAGATCGCAATTCTGTTCACAAACAAGCAGGCTAAAAGCAAAAACTGTTGTTTTTCTTCAGTTTTACATTCTTTTCTTTAGGCACCTTCTTAGTCTACCAACCCCAAATATTAAAGTTAAAAAAAAAAAACCTTCATTAGTGTCAGTTTTTACCTCGTCAGCTCCTCCTTTATTTTCATTGGCTCGTGGGGGTAGAACTTGACCCGGAAGCACATGGTGTACGGCTGCTGAGCTGCTAAAAGGCAAGAAGACGAGTTCAGAGAGAAATCTGCTGATTCCCTGCCTACATGACAAAGTGTCCTGATATGATAACGAATACAATAAAGAATGAAGTCCCTATGAAGAGGACAGGAGAAGGGAAGGTAAAAAAACAAAACAATATAAGCTGGTAGAAACTTACTGATATAGTGAAACACCAAACAAAGTTTAGAGAAATAAGAGAGGGAATTAAATGAAAAATAATAATAAGGGTTAAAGAAAAAAGGGAGACAAAACAGAAATCCCAATATGTCTCAGTTACTGATTAGTCTTTAATAATGGTGCACATGCTCTTTCATCTGAGTCCCAAAAGTTTCATTTGTCAAATATTCTTTGTTTATAAAGGCTTAATGTGCACATGGATGTTACAAAAGATAAGCTGCGGAGATGTAACAATAAAAGAGCATTATAGGAAATATATATATATATATATATCTTCTAAGCAAAAATAATCACAAAGCCCCTATCCCCCTGCCTTTAATGGCAGGGGCCTTTGTGGTGTTATAAAAAAAACAGCCCACATCTCCATAATACATGCTGAGCTATATGAAAGACGCAATCCTCCCACCTGCTCCTAAAGAACCGGAGCTGCTTATTTTGTTCGGGCTTCAGGGACGACACTGAAACCATTTTGGAGAAAGTGAATCGTCTCAGTAATAGGGGAACGGTCGGATGGAGGTGGCGTCACAAAGCTGAGAGGAAGGGACTTCATGAAACGAGAGGCACAAAAACACACATTAACCTGATTTGGGAGAAAATCCTGCCACAGGGAGAAGTGATGTGTCACATCTTTCCTCCATTCCCTGCTTCTCTCATCTCAAACCGTCTCCCCAATTTGCTCTTTTTTTCCTGCTCTCCTCACTAATCTGCCTTCTGTCTTTAGCTACATTATCAGTCACTGTCTCCAGATCGTTCTGAATTACTTCACCAAATTTTTCCACTTTATCACTCCTGTCTTGTTCCCTTTTACTTGACTCTCACATCAGTTTGGGGTGATATCTGCAGGCTTCCCCCCCCTCATGTCCTCTCACAGGGGGTGGGGGTGGGGGGGGATGCACCACTAATAGCTCTTATTAATTTAGAACAGGACAGAACGAACAGGACGGTCATTAAAAGGGTGGTTGAACTTCAGAGAGCAACACAAAGAGAGGGGAGAGGAGAAAACAAAGCAGAATTCAGATATAAATTAAGAAACGTGAAAACTTGGGATGCTGTTCTGTCTTGTCATCTGTAAGGAAGATTTCAAACCCCCCCGAAAAGTACAATTTGTCTCCAGCTTTTAGGAAGCAAAGGCAGATTCAAGCCCTTGATGTTATTTTAGTTGCTCTAAAATTAAATATCTCATCGTTTGCCGCAGCATAGTTTGCAGCTCTTCTTTGAGGACAAAGAACTGCAGACAAATCCAAATAGGAGTTTATAAATTCCTTAAGCAGAATTTGATTTGGGATCATCATGTTGTTTTCTAGCGTGCTAAAAAAATAAATACAATACACCGGCAGGAAACAAGCTCCATAGAATGACTGTACAAGCCGTTTGTTGTTTGACAATCACTTTGAATAATTTAATAGATGCAGGAGAGCCTCTAAGTGTTCCCCCCACAGTTTGAGTCAGCGGTTCCCCACCCTGAAACCAAACGCAGCTCGGGACGCCCTGCTCTTCCTTTCTGACTTGCCGATCGGTCCGCCCCGAGTTTCTCCGAAGTCAGCCAAGATTCCATCTCCTCCAAATTTCCCTCCCACACCTGAGCGTTAGATTCTGTAGCCAACAGAGCTGGAGCCCCTTTTGGCCACTTTAGTTACGTCAGGAGACCCCTGAGACCCCTGAGCTCTAAGACCTTCAGCTTGATGGCTTCACCAACCAAGTCCTCAGGTTGCAGCCGAAGGAGGCCCCAACAACTTTCAGACCACGGCTCTGCAGGACAGGTTTTAAACACGGCCAATTTAGGTTTCATGTCTCCGAAAAAATCTGAGGCTTCAGTTGAGAATCTCAGAATCAGGAGCCTCTGTCCACCCCAGATTATCCCATAAGTGTTTGATAATTTATATATATATATATATATATATATATATATATAAAGTACTTAGAGTATGGATTTATTATTATTATTATTATTATTATAAAGTCTGTTGTTGTGAGTGTTTGAGTTGTGAGGTGGACCCAAAGGTGCAAGTAAGAAGGCAGCAGGCAGACATGATCCAAAGATTTTAATCTAAAAATAAAAAGACAAACAGGTAGAAGCATGACAAAACCACACGAGTATCTGACAAACACTGAATAAGACCGAAAAGCTTACTGATTACACACCGGGAGGCAGGATTGATGAGTGAGAACAGGTGAGTTAATGAGCAGATGAACAACACGTGTGTGTGTGGCAGAGAGTACAGGAGAACTTAGGTAGCAATTGCTGGGAACATGAAAACAAATTTAAAAAACTGTCATGATTGGTGGAAAAGGAGGAGTGCAGACTCATGGTAAAAAAAGAAACTAGTTTATTTAAAATAAAAGAAAAACAAAACGCTGACAAGGGAGCAAGAAGAAAACTAAAACTGACTGGACATGGGCAGGAGACGAGCAGAACCAGACATCGGGGAAATAGACAGACGAACCAGCAGTAAGTGGAGGAGATGACCCGGTTTTAAAGACACAGGGTAATTAGGTGAAGTGGGCACAGGTGAGTGATAACGAGGATCAGGTGGAGATGGGCGTGGCAGGAAAACAAAAGACCGACTGAGGAGACGTGAATAATGACAGGAAACAAAGACACGAGGAACAAGAACTGAACTACGACCAGACTAACAAAGATAACTGAATAGAATAAACAATAAACTCAAACTGAAACATGAAAACAATAAAAGTAATAAACTGAATACAAAAACCCAAATCCTGGCAAAAACTAACTAAACTGGGAACAGAAAACAGACTGATAAATGAGGCACTAAAGGAACCCAAAAAGACAAAGCTACAATCCGCCACAGAAAGCCCACGATGTGACAGCTGGACTGATTAGCTGCAGTGTGTGAAGAATGTGCGCTTCATCACTTAACAGCTACTTTATTACATTTTTATCAGATTTTTTTTGTTATTATTGTAATCCAGCTCAGCCAAAACAGCTCTTGAGTGAGATTTATAGAAAAGTCAGACAAACTCCCATCAGAACAGAAACCATCACAGCTGAAGAACAGTCATTCATCCTCAGTTTCATTCAGCATTTTTCTGTCTGGCTGTTAATGGGGTTAAAATGATTGTCTCTCCACCTTTTCTGTGGCGTTTCAAATATTTATGTAGACGTGCACTAAAGCAGCCTACTTTCTGAGCTTCGGGTTGGTTTCCTCTGTGGACCACTGGTACCTGCAGCCATCTTCGTGCCTCTGAGCGAGCCTCCTCTTGTCACGTTGTCTGTCGTCACTGTGTCTCCGTTTGTCTCCCTGAGGTCTGTCTGAGGAGACGTCTGACTTTGTCAGATCACTGTCAGCGGTTCCAGCAGGAAGGATGGGCGATATCACCTCAAACCTCAGATCTCTGAAGCTTGTTTGTGCGTCATGAATTATACATCAGCGGAGCAATTTTATTTATACGCAGGAAGTTTTATATACGTGCAACTCTCTGAATATTCATTGTGCTTGTGTGTCACTGTATGCAGATGATGGTTTGACCTCGCTACAGTCCCTGTGGGGGTGTCTGCTTGGCCTTCATCAGATCTGAATGACCCCCGGGAGACAAATGCACAAAGTGCGTCCACACACACACGTTGGCTTCTTGTCAAAGTTACAAACACGACGATGTAAGGCAGAAAAAGAAGGATCACTTACACTTCATCTGCTTCACCACAGGCTTATTTGGCTCCAACCAGTGCTGAAAGAGAGAAAAGGAAAAAGGTGGATGAAAGACGGAAAACTAAACACTGGAGACAAACCGTCCAGAGCTCAATGCATGACTCAAGGAGAACAACTGAATTTGATTAACTTAACTTTGAAAAGCTTTTTTGTTTGCTTTTCTATTTAGTGTTTCCTTTTACTTAAAACTACTGTATCACACAATCCAACATTCTTCTTTTAGGTTTGGGTTCACAGCAGGAACATATGTTTTTGTTAAAACTGCAGCAGAATAAACCCCTTTTCTGTCTCCCACCTCTCTTGAAGCAACAATAAAAACATAGCGGACACCCAAGCCACTCGTCCTGCAGAAAAAGTATGCTTTGAAAGTTGTGCCGTGTGGCACAAAACTAAATGTTCTTGTTGTCACAAACAGTTTATTTAATCTGAACTACCTAAGAAACTGCATCCAACGGAGACGATCTTTAAAAATGAAAATAAAAAGCTACATTTTTAGTTTATTTCTTTGCTGCATTTGAGTAATTTAACAAGTCTGTCCCGATACAAATGGAGAAGCTATTTAACCGAGGTTTATTCTTATATTTTTAACACTTTACCAGCAAAAAAATACAGTTCATAGAAAGTTTTGTTGTGTGCATTTTCCCACGTTCCTGTAACGTATTGGAACTTCTGAACATTTGCATTTTTCTCATTTTACATAGTAAATTCAGCCTTGCTGAATGAAGCATCTGGTTTCCTCTGTGTGTGTGTGTGTGTGTGTGGGTTGTTTGAAATACGGACTCTAATATTGTTGTTTTTTGTCACTTCAGTTTGTGATAAAATGCACAGACTGCTTCCTGACTAATATCTAACATTGTGCTGACTCAGTGCAACTACTTGCTCTGAGCAAGTGTGATTTTTCTTTTTTTTGTCTGTGGAGAGCTGCCCCTGGAGACAGCCCTGGAGGGCGTGGGGAGAAATGCAGTTTGAAAAATAATACTGCACCTTATCTTAAACTGGGGATGTTAAATGTTGAAATAAACAGCTTTTGTCTGAGGAGTATTTTTCATTAATGTTTGTTAAAGTAACGTCTTAATAAATGCATGAAATAACTTGTCACATATCATGTCACGATAATGTAAACGCCTGTTTCTGAATGCGCGCTTGGGGTTGCTTGTCTGTTAGCAAAATATCTCATGACCCATTGGTCAAATTTTATTGAAACTCTCAGAAGGTGATCAATAAATGTTAAATAATAAGCTGATTAACTTTTGGAGTCAACCTGGTTCAATATGGCCGCCACAGCTAATCAACATTGGCAAACACAAAAATAGCTATAACTCAGTCAGTTACACAGATATTGAGATAAATTTTGATGTGGTAGTAACTGAGAGTCATTCACAACAGATACTCTGAGTGCTAACAGGTTATGCAGAATCTTTATTTAAAAATTTGACATGCAAGGTGGTGGGCAATGTGCATTCCTTAAAAAGAACGTTTTAAAATTTACCCGTTTTATTTCTTAATTTTTCAGCCTATTACAAAGTGTTACGTTTTCCATGCATTCAATCTCAAAGCAACTTTTAAAATGCAGTCTTGCTTTAAAGACAAAGTTATGGAAGTGCAGCCTCCAGGCTCCTGTGGTGAAGGAATTATTAAACTTAAATATTAAAAATAATGAAATAAATACAGAAGAACCCCAGCGTCTTTTAACAATCATCAGAATTTTTTGATCAAGATTCGAGTGAAAAAGGTTGCGTTAATTGTAGTTCTCCTACAACTGTTACAGAAAATGGCAAAATAATAAAAACGTGCATGAAATGTGACGACTCAGCTGTTGTCTGTGTGTTTCCCGGGTCTCATACTTACTCTTTGTTTCTCAGGATCCACATATCGAATACCAAAGTAGTCTTTCTCCAGCAGGTTGTAGAAATTACACACATGATCCAACAGGAACTGACCTTTGGTGTCTCTCTGTAAAACAACAAAAAGCACATTAGTTGAATTATTTGTATTTAGATCTATGAACTCTAATTTGTATGCTGATAAAATCCACATTCAGCTGATTTGGGGAAACGCTACCCCACAGCTCCGTGTTCACAGCCAACGACTCCCTGTTGGGTAGTAATTCCTGTAATGCACACATCATTGCAACAAACTACATAACTGATTAGGTGAAACACTGACGCCTGCAACTTTTCAGCCTCTTGGTGATGATGTAGCTACTGTCATATTGTTGACTCAGCCTCCAAAGATGCTCTGCAGTTCATAAACACGGAGGAATCAATAATCACTCTGCAGTTATCACCTGCTCCTCTGTGATTAGCTACTTATCACACACTCAGACGGATCCTCAAAACTTGTGCACACACTCACTCACATAAAACCTTCATAATAATTGGTCTGCTTAGCTAATGGTAAGACGTGCAAGCACCCATCTCATGTTTTACTTTACCTCTGATTATTGATCGCAGCTGTCGGTGTTTGTCTCATTTCATCATACCACATGCATCACAAAGTGATTCTCCTGTAACAACTTTAAAAGCTACTGATGGTGGATCCTGTGCTCTGTTAATCAGGACTCATAGATCCAGTGGAAAACCGACCGTCACCACACACGTAAAGTCACTGAAACAGGTAAAAATGTCCACCAATGTCAAAAAAAAAAAACTAACATGCATGTATTCAGCTGCACTAAGAAAGTGTTACAGCATCTGTGCTGGTTGGTTTCAGTGTTGCTTCTGCAAACAAATCTTCCTCCCTTCCTGCTAACTTTAAGATGATTGAGAACAGTCTGATTCAGCCATCAAAGCCTCCTTCCCCACCCGCGTCTTTGCATTTTTTCCTCTCTGTTCACTGGTCTGCCACATCAGCAGCAGCGGATGAGCTCATTTCCTTGTCAGCGAGCGAGATAAGGACATTAGCTGAAGTCATTAGCCTTGCATGCTTTTTTCCAAGTGCAGACATTTGCTTTTAAAGTGCATTGTAAGTGACGGACGCCGGCTGACTTCGCTCAAAACAGCCAGTCCAGAAAAAAAAAAAAAAAAAAGGTCTGCACTTCAGAGAAATTTCATCAGTTACTGAAACATAATCAATACTACAGTACTTCTGCTATTTTTCTAATATTTTTTACTGAATTCCTCCTCAATAGAAGTTTTTATTTTCATTCACCTGTCTATTTCCCACCTGCCATCCAAAAAAAAAAAATATTTGTCCCAAGTTGTTTTTTCCCTTTTAAAATCTGAGAAAAAAAACTGCCTTTAATTTAATTTGTATACTGCGTAAATCTCCTGATAGCTGGAGAGAACTAAACAACCTTTTCTTACACAAACCAGTTTCCAGGCAGAGCCATCAAGTTACGGTGCAAAAAAAATATCTTAAAGAAATACATCCATCATCGAAAAAACCTTTTATTTTAACGTCACGAAAACAGCTTATAGTGACTGCAGTGTGACACAGAGTCCAAAATGAGTTTGTTTGTTGACGCTGACCTCTTTTATCCCGTCTTCTTACATGATTTCACTCGAACATAAACTCCTTTGAATGTGCAGAAAGGGATAAACGCTGCAATCTCTCACCAACACAACCTAAGAAATATGCTGGCGAGTCGTGCTCCACTTCACAGGAAATAATCGGTTTTGTGCAGAAACTGTGGTGAAGGTGTTCAGTGATATTTAAAAAAAAAAAAACAGCAACTCAGAACAGGTATAAAAACTCAAACAGAGGGAAAAGCAGCTGAGCATGTTCAGGTTTTCAGATTACCGTACAGCTGACGTGTTTACATCCCGATCACAGCAGAGAAAAACGCAGAACATAAGTGTGGGAAACGCAAAAAAGGACAACTGCTGGGAAGTAGCCGACAAATTCAGGCCACTGTATCCAACAATGAGGAAAAAATAAAATAAATCTAAACAAGTGCACCCCTGCAGAAACCACAGAACGGTTTACAGACAGGTTCTCACAAACACACCGCACAGAGTGTATTTTTACTGTAACACCCCCTCATCCCACCTCATCCCCGGTCATTCAGTCATTTTCAATGAAGCCCATCAAACACAGACAAGAGAACTTTACCAGATGAAGGATTTATCATATCTGTCACACTCAGACTGTGTTGAGGATGCCTCTCAGCTACTAACACATCAAACTTACCTCAGTATGTGTAAAATTGGTCGATTTACAGCCTTTTACTGTAGGTGTTGGCTAACACTGAGTAGCTGTAGTAGCCATCTTGAATTAGGGCGACTCCAAAGGTGAATCAGTCGTAGCTGTGCATCTAATGATCACAATCTGAAGGACCCATCAAAACCCATCCAGTGGTCCACGAGATGTTTTGCTAACAAACAGACAGGGCTGATGCCAACAATTAACTAAAGCTAATAAACTTTTAGGGTCAACCCTAAAAGTTAATTAGGTGTTACTTTCTGAGAGTTTCATTAAAATCTCTCCTGTTGGTTTAATAAGGTATCGTGCTAACGCTGCAGACAGATAAGTGTGCACGGGCAAAAACATTGTTCCCTTTAGCCTTTGGGACCAGTTGATAAGCAGTTTAACAAAGTTTATTCCTGTGATTTTAAAGGTTTAGGGGCTTTCTATGGAAGGAGAAGATCAGGTTTTTGAGTAATCTGTGGAAAAACTGCAGCTTCTTGAAGCTGAACTGCTTGTATATTTTACATCAGTCCTTGCAGTCCAAAGACACACATGTTGGGTAAAACTGAGTTTATAAACTGGCAGTGAACGTTAAGGCACTTCTCTGTGCGACATATAAACGCACGCCTCTCACCGCCTTTCGTAAAGAGCGTCAGATTGCCCACTGTTTTTTATGTAACTTGCACTGTCTTTCAAAAGCAGAAGTCCCCTTTGACCTCTGTGATGTCACCAGGCCTCAGCTGTGGGTGGTCTCAGAAGCAGGACATCCCTGTGGGCTGACTCAGATTTACTGTTCTGTGTGTGAGTGACAGCAGAAGGTAAAGCAGATGAAAGTGTCTGTGGATGGAGCTGTGATCGACTGTGTCTCTACGCTGACCTCCCTGCAGGGCATCTCTGTTTGTCTCAGTGTGTGTTTGTGTGTGTTTGATTATTTTTCCACCCATCCCCGAAAGGCAAAGGCGAACGATAATGTTTTTTGCCTGTGTCTATATTTGTGTCTTTTGCTGAAATATCTCACGAACCACCGGATGCGTTTAAATGAAACTTTCGGAAAGTAATGACTGGATGTATGTCTACAAGTGACAAACTTTCAGAGAGTCAACCCAATTCAAGATGGCTGCCACAGCCAACTGAATTTAGAAAACACAAACAGGGCTATAGCTCAGTTAATTTTACAGATATTGTACTTAAAATTGGCGTGGTTTTAGCAGAGTTATCACACATATTCTGTTCATGATCATGCAAAAGGTTTGACTAAATCAGTCATCACTTCATCATTTCTCAGCATAACATAATCTTCGACTAAAACTCTGGCATGATAGGCAGCAAGCAATATGTATTACTTCAAGGAATGGTAGGCCTTTAATTGTTCTACTTTTAAATAAATCTTGAAGCTTCCTTCACTTTCTTTTTTTTTAATTATAAACTGCTTGTGTTTAGATTGGAGTTATGGCCTGTTTTGAGCAACATTACAAGTGTGTTGTGCATCTGTCTTCACCTCTTTAGGATTTTTAGCAAATCCCCGACAGCCGTGTTGCCAAGCTGTTAAATCTAAAGAGCAAACAGACATTGACACACAGACAGAAGAAGAAGGGAAAAAAAAACAAACAAACACAGGAATCGGAGCGAAAACAGCAACGCTGTGAGCTGTTTCCTGCCAGATCGTCAAACGACACCTTCCCTCTGTCTGGTGCTCGGGGCAGACATCCACGTAAAGACGAGACGAGGACTGGCGCCGAGTGAGAAAAAGAGGAAAGAGACCCGACAGAAAGTAAAATAAGGCCAAACATGCTGAGAGGCTGAACGAAAGGCCTGTGCTAAAAACAGTGCATGGGAGAAAGACTGGAAGATTGTGTAGCGAGGCAAAGAGAAAGAGACAGAGATAAAGAGTCTACTTCTTGTCCAACAAGGGCGGGATGCATTTTTTATATTTCCAAAGGCTGGACATGAAAAATTAACCTGGTCGTCCTGTCTTTACATGATCTCACCTAATGACAGCAAAGTGCTCCTCTCTCAGACTTGCTCCAACACACCGGTGCACACACACACTTTAAACAGAGCTGCGGAGACGAGTGTATACAGTTTAGTGGAGGCAAAGTGCACTCTGACATGTGTCCTCAAGAACATCTATTCTTTTTTGTCTTGTTACAGCCATACCCTGATGGCTGAGTCCAAATGCTGGCCAAATGAATGAAGCAAGACATTTAAAACAGCAGCAGAAACTCCTCATCGTGCTGCAGATTCACATCATCAATTATTCATCCCTACATCTATTGTGAATTCACAAATAAACATCTGACATTCTCAGGGTAATGAAGTAACGCTGCGTTCCTCAGATCTCGGATCTCGAAGTGACGTCAAACCCAAGATAACAAGTCAGAAAATCTGTGGGACTTTTCCCGTTGTGCTCAGTAACCAGGCTAATAACTCCTCTTATAAATCAATAACTAATAACTGTTTATTTCTCTGCATTTTATTCAGTCAACAACAGTACCTACATGCTCTCTAATAGGGGTTGACAGGAGTAGATTATGAGTTTATTAGATTAGATTATTAGTTTACTAACTGATTAAATAGTAATAAATAGATGATTTTGCTGCATGAAGGAGCCATGTTAGAGCCTGAGATCATGGCTGGTGGGAAATCTTGGATTTTCAAAATCAATATTTTGACTTTGGAGGGCATTTTGATTGAGTTTTCTGAAACCGAAATTGGAAATTCCATCTCAAACAAGGGAAACACATCACGAGCTTTGTTCTTCAAAAGAACTCTGCTTTGTTTGTGCTCAGAGGAATAAAACGCAGCTAAAACATGCCACATACCCCAAGACCTCAACGCCGAAAGTCAATTCTTTACGAGCGTATGTGCATAGTGTTGATAAAATACAGTGTAAAACAGGTTTGTTCGGATCATAACTTTGTGACAGTGACTCGTGGGTGCCCTGTCCCAGTTAAACACTCCTCGCTGTTTAAGCATTACGCCTGCCAGCGCAATTATGAGTCCTCCTTATAGGCCGTTACACAGTTCATTTCATGACACGGCATACCTAATTGGCTGAGCTGACACGCTGAGAAAAAAGTAAGAGTTAAACTCCCACGAACCACAGGGAACTGAGGAGGGAGGAATGGGTGTTTAAAAACAAGGATTTACCGTCTCCCTTCCCACTTTAAAGCCGAGCAGCTGAGAAGGACGAGCATTGCTCTGATTTACATCCTTATCTTTCTACACAATCACTGCTGCTACATTTTTTTTTTTTTTTTTAGGGGGAAGTGGAGACTTAAAGACGCAATTTGCTGAGTTATTCGCCAATTAGGCATCGGCGTGAGTAAGCAGGCTTTTGTGCACGTCTGGCAACATGCCTGTCCTGTTTTCATTAGGGAGCGCCGATTTCTCCAAGTCCACCAAAAACGTGAGGGCTTGAGTCGATGAAGGCATCGACCTGCAGCCTTGATGAGGACGCAGCTGAGACAACTCGATGTGCTGGATGTGGAGGAGGGAAAGGAATGCAGAGGCTCCAAGCAGACGATCTAAACTGAGTTCAAACTTTCTGTTTCTCAGGACACAGAAACACTACGTTCTACACTTCTTTCCCATTTACAAAGTGTCTGAGGATAGATTTTCCACTGGTTGGTTCCTCAATTTGTTGAAGCTACTTTATATTAACTAACATCTGCAATAATCAGACAGAAATGCAACAGATAGTTTTGTATACTAGCTTCTTCTCATATATTTCTTGTATGCTGATGTATTTTGGTATTTTTGGAAGTTTCAGTTTGTGCACTAAAAGCCAGAGTTTTACTTTGTCTTCTGTTTTACAATAAAGTCTAATTTCTCACTGTTTCAGCACTTTGTATGCACAGACATGTCTGCAAAATTCAACCAGACTGAAGCTCGTTTTGAAATAATTCATGGAAACATTGTGATTCTGGGGGCTGCTCGGGACTTTTAACCAACAGGATGTTTCGTCTCGTTTCGTTGAATATCTGAGCACAAGGTTGTCAAATATTGTGTAAATGTTTCTAATATGGCATGAAAACAAGGCTTTAAAACGTCTGATGATGGATGAGTCCTCTATTGCAGTGATTCCTAACTGGTGACCCAAAAGTGGGCCGCTGGTCTGTTTTTATTGGGTTGTGGGTCTTTGCCAGGGTAAAAAACAATGTTAAGAAAAAAAAAAAAAAAAAAAAATCAACGCTCTGATTGTTCTGTCAGCCTTCTCAGCGACTGAAAATCTACGCCGCCTAATGGAGTTATGTTCTTGCGGTCGGCCCTGAAAATAATCTTAGCTATAAATATATTTCAGCTCACAATCCTGTTGTCATTATTATGTAGCTGATCCGTGCTGAGCGAACTAACACAGAGACTGTGACCTTCTCCCAGAGTGGAGGACAGAAACCACTGACCCGATCATTACCAGCCACGCTCCAGAACCCCTCAACACACACACACACAAGGCATGCCTAAATGAGCACGTGTGATATTAAGCATGTTGTGTGCACCTGCACACACAGAGTTTCATGGCCGGGACACAAAACCTACTTCCCTTACAGGCACTGCTATAAAGTATGATCTGTGGAACAGGATCAGATTCTAATGGACCATCATCCCTCTCTGTGAAAGTGGTCACTAACTCACAGGATGGCAGGAGATGTAGGGCGACAACAGTACGACTGCAGCTGCAGCACTGCTGTTATCAGATGATGCATGGAGCTGTTTTTGTAAGCAGATTTAAACTCTTTCAGTGCAAAAGAAAGAAAGAAACAATGAGCACATATACAGAAATCTGCACGGCGATGCGTCTGGACTTTTGTTTGTTTGGTTTCAGCAGAAAACTAGAACATCTTTGTGCATTACTTTGTGCATACTTACAGCGGATACATTAAGAGAGTGTGTTTCCTTCACAGAAACAGGTTAATGCATCACACTCACATAATGAGAACGCACATTACATCACATAAACATTTCATAGTCTATATAACATTGTGCTTCACAGGCGGTGTGTTTTTATTGGTCTACATTCTAAAGCCAATATAAACAATATAAATGGTTTCCCTGATGGTTGTGAAGATGTAGGTGCTGTTTGTGTCAAGCAGCTTTAGCAAATTTAGGAAAAAGGTAATACATCTGGGCTCATTTTGGCTCATTCACTGTGTGGTTTGCTGGCTTCTGGAAGGTTTTGTTTGTTTTTCATGAGCAGTGTAGAAGTGCACCACCGCTACATGATCAGAAGTGTTAAAGATGAACTGAATCAAATCAGTCAACATAAACTGAATGAAATAAAATCAAATGTAATTCTGCATAAAGCTTGCTTGGCTGTTTGAGACCAGACTGCACATAAACTATTAATGTAGCCATAACAGAGAATAATAGGTTTACACCGACGTGTCCACACTGTAGGGCTAGCATTGAACATTTCTATGTCTGTCCATTTCTACAGATACAATTAAAAGCTAATTAAATCTTTTAACTTCAAATAAATAAATAAATTTTTTAAAAAGTATACTAAATTACAGGAAATTGTCATTTTCAGTAATATGACTGATAAAACCAACAGACTGTTTATAGATGTTTTAGCCTTTTTGTGTAATAAATGAGCCAATAGAAAGTTGAATTCTGTGAGACTAACTGCTTATAAATGAGCAGAATTTGCTTTCAATCACAAAAACGCAACAAAAAATGGGACTTTTATTTAATCAGCACTTATATTAAATAGAATAATCTACTTTCCCCGTGTTTTCTTAAGTAAAACTGTGGATATCATCTGTGTGGACGACCTCTGAGCTGCCTCAGTATTTCCTTAGCTCTAACCTTCGATGTCCACCTCATTTTGTTCATTTTCTTCTTAATCTTTCACTCTAAAATGATGGTTTGTTTATTTTTTAATCATTTTCTTTTCCTTGATTCTTCTTCTTTTAGCAGAAATAGGCTTCATCTACAGAACCTGCTTGCTTCGGCATCTCATTTCAAATCTGTTTGATGTTTTAATCTCCTTAATCTTTTTTTTCTTGTTTTCCTCGCCATCTAATTTGCTCCCCCACTCCTTCCTGCGTGGTGTTGAGCTTTGTCGCCATCCTCACTGCTCGTGTACTCCGACCAACCATCGTTATTTTGTTTTATCGACTATCTTATTTTCCTGCTCCGCCACTTGCCTTTCTGTCAACACGTCTCTGCTGCAGTATTTTCCTGCCATCCAATCTCTCAGTTTCCTTTTGGCGGTGAGCACAAATCAGAAAAAGGATTTTTTCTTTAGTCATCTTCGGCAGAGCATCAAAGCGACGCCGGAAAGCAGGATAAGAATAGAAAACTGACGCTATTTATAACTCAGGCTTTATAGAATGCCTATTAGCTATAATAAGAAGTCATTTTCAGCTTTTCTCAAACACACACGCCTTTAGCTGACCAAATGAAAGGCAAAGACAAAGAAAACCAGCATCACCATAAATTAAGCTTCTTTGAATAGACTGAAACTGTGATGTGGTGAAAAGCTGATTCACCCCAGAATATAATCTTCCAAATGCTCAGTTTATGATTACAACTCCAATTCTGAATAAGTTGGGTCATTATTTAAATAAAAACAAATTGCAATGATTTGCAGCTCCACATTTTACTCATGATGGAACACAGTAACTAACCATTTTTAGGAAAAAACAATATTGTTTTTAATTTGATGCCAGGAATGCATGCCCAAATAGATAAGATGGGGTAATAAGAGGACATAATAAGTCATATGAAGAACAAACAGCTGAAGGAGCATTTTGCAACTAATCAGGTTAATTGACAGCAGGTCAGTAAAATCCTCATGGACTGGAGATAAAAAGAGCCTTTTAGAGAGGCTGAATCTCTCAGAAGTAAAGATGGGAAGAAGTTCACCTGTCTGCCAAAAACTGTGTCTAAAAATAGTGAAAGGATTTTCAAAATAATGTTCCTCAAAAGAAGATTGGGAAGACTTTGGATCTCCCATCATCCACAGTTCATAAAACCAAAAGATTTCAAGAATCTGGAGAAATCTCTGAGCTCCAAGGACTAAAGGCTGAGAGTCAGTATTGGAGGCTCGTGGTCTTCGGGGCCCTCAGGGGCCACTGCATTAAAAACAGGTCTGATTCTGTTCTGAACTTCACTGCATGGACTCAGGAAGTCTTCCAGAAATCCCTGTCTGTAAACACAGTTCCACTAATGCAGGTTAAAGCTCTGTCATGTAAAGAAGGAGCTAAATGTAAACACTATCCAGAAACACTGAGGTCCTCTCTGACCCGAAACTCACTGTTCTGTGGTCAAAAATTTGAAATTCTTTTTGGAAACCACAGACTCCAAGTCCTCTGTACTAAAGAGGAGAGGAATCATCCAGCCTGTTATCAGCACACGGTTCAAAAGCCTGCCTCTCTGATGGTATGGAGGTGCATTAGTGCCTCTGGTATGAGCAGCTTACACATCAATGCAGAAAAGTATGTACAGGCTATAGAATAACAGAAGACATCTTTGTCAGGGAAAGCCTTGCATCTTTCAGCAAGACGATGCTAAACCTCAGGCGCTCCAGGAGCTGAACTGACCTGCCTGCGGTCCAGACATCTCGCTAATTAAAAACATGTGATGCATCATGAAACAAAAATCCATCAAAGGCCCAGGACTGCTGAACAGCTAGAGTCCAACATCAGACAGGAATGGGACAACATTCCCTCCAAAACCTCCATCACTGCCCTCCTCAGCTCCTATGTTTACAGGCTGTTGTTAGAAGAAGAGGGGATGGTTCAGAGGGGGAAACATGGTCCTGTCTCAACTTTTCTTTAAATTTGTTGCTGCCATAAAATTCAAAATGACCTTATTTTTTTCTAAAAATTGAGTTTTGTTTACATTTTATACAATTATATATATGTATTATATATGTTTGCAGAATTAGGGTTGCAGTTATTGCAGAGAAAAGCAATAGTTTTTCTTGCACACTATGATGAGTTGATGTCTGTAATTGGAGATCTTAGGCTGCTTTTAAATCTTTCATGCATGCACCACACACACATAAACATGAAGTCAGACACACACACTTGTGGCTGTGTGCATCGCTGACAGCTGACTGATGTTGGCCTCATGAAGAACACTGATCTCCCTCAATAATAAATGATGCATCACAGAGAAGAGGGGAGGAGTGACGATGCAGATAAGTGAGGTAAAAAAAAAAAAAAAAAAAAAAGTGTGGTCAGAGGAGTAAACTGAAAGTGGAGCAGAGTATGAGGGGAATGAAAACAAGAAGCAGAGCAGGAGACGACAGAGAGACGAGGAGGAGGAGGAGGAGGACGGATAGAGGAAGATGAGCCGAGAGCAGAGGAGGTCAGAGCGTATCGATCCTGACGTGTCTCTCCTGCAGCGGGTCGGACTCATCGTCACCACTGAACATGAGAGCAGCTGGCAGGACATGATCGGCCCTGCAGGGTGGCACACAAACACGAAACACACACATACTGCGCACACACAGCTTCTTCTACCTGCCACTGAGCTATTTTTAGTGTTTCAAAAACATACAAATTGAAACTAAAATGGAAAAACAGACTAAAAATAGCCACGCCCTGCTGAAGGCTGCCATCAAGCTTCATGATTCATAAGTCAAACTCATTTCTTTCTAACATATTTTGTAATAAAAGCAAACCTTCCTCCTTTTTTCCTGCTATTTGTTTATTATTGTATTAAAGAGAAAGAACAGGTTCATTTAAACTGTTAAAAAATGACTTTTTAAATAAAGTTTACCAACAAAAGGACATAATCATGTTGATTTTGCTTCTAAAGCCGATATTTGTTTTCTCCAGCTGATAATGCTGCTGCCTCTAAAGGTGATGGCTGCGTAACAAGAACCCATTTTGACCACTTACTTCAAAAAATAAATGATTTGTCATGAAAAAAGTACATCTTTGGCAGAAGTAGATCATATTGCCTCCTTGTGGTCATTTTGCATCAGTTTCTTTGGACTTTCTCATCATTTTTTCATATAAAATGTGTTCAGTTGCAAAAAGTTTAAAGGGTTTCTTTCACCTCGCTGATCCAAACTTTGATTTGATTCTTAAAAGTCTGTCTTTTCTTCTTTTTTAACCCATTCTGTGCTGGATTTTAGCATTAAATTGAAACTTTCAGGCTTACCCATCGCGTTGTCTGGGACTAATTTTGATGTGATGCTGACTTCACGGGTAAATAAATAACTGCAGATTCGCCAGTGTTTCTTTAAAGGGGGCAAAACAAGCCAATACCATGACATTTCCATCGCCGTGCTTCACAGCTGGTGTGATATTCTTCTCTGTTTTGCCATCTTTCTTCGATGATATTCTCAGTAAAAACCCAATTTCTAGAACATTTTACAAAAAAAAAAGGAGAAAACGTAAAAAAACAGATCTCTACATTACATACGTACAGTTTGGATAACTGCAGAGAAGCGTTTCTGAAACCGACTGGATTGTAGTTTTGTTGCATGTCTTAATGTTGGACTTGTGCTGAAGTTTACTTATTTTGGTACTTTGTTTCCCCTTTGTGTGTGTTTTCAATGTGAAACTACTTTCCCCTACAACATCCCTGACAAATGTCGGCTTTTCAGGCTTCATTTGTTCTTATTTGGCTTTTGTTTTCTTTAGATTACTTCAAATCCTGTTAGAGGCCATTTTAAAAGAAATATCAAACTCTTGTTCAGTATTTTTGGATGTTAGAGTTTAACGCATGTTTCATTTTCTGCAAATAACGCCATGAAAGTCATGAAAGCAAAAAACCTTTTTCCTTCTTTCTGAATTTGCTGAGACTGTTCCAGTCACATGCAGTATATCAGGCTCTATTATTGAACAGTGCTACATTACAAATATTCACTTATAATAGATTTTAGAGATTTTTGAAGCCATTTGGATTATTCATGCAGTGCCAAACATTTCACCCTGTGACGATTTTATTAAAAGCGCCTGCACGTTATTCAAAATTAAAAGTTAAAACAGAAAAAAAAAGTTTAGACAAAGTTAGGCATGCACTTCTAATGGGTTTGTGTGTCTAATGAAGTGTTTTTCTATATTTTATCCCGACCTGAATTTTCCAGCAGAGCAGACACCATAAGATAGACTCTGAGATTCCAAAACACATAAAGTGAGAGCTGTAAATCTGTATACGTACAGCGGGAGGAGGAGAGGTGCAGTTGTTGAGCAGCAGCGGTAAGAGGAGTGCAGGATGTCATGAAATATGTACGAAGGAGCAGCTTAGCACCGGAACACAAAGCCATTAAAGAAAGATCGGGTGAACGCAGTCAGATAGAAACATAAACGTCCATTTCCTTGTTATTCAGGGGAATACAGGCGCTCGGTTAAAAGCAGCAACACTCAGTTCAGCCACAGTTATGGACTCCAGCATGTGAGCGTCTGCTGGTAGGAATCCACACTTCAATGTGTCCTGTTCATCGACACAACACACAGACCCCTTCGTGTTGCTCTCTCTCAGCTCTATCCCGTGTGTGCATGTCATGTAAAATCGATAAAAGGCCACATAAACAAAAACCAGACAGACAGATAGTTTGACTCGGAGCACAGATGTTGTTTCTTTCGTGAACGAAACAACAGCTAAGGTCCTCTGGAGCCAGCTCGGGGTGAATTCACTCACAGCTGGGTTCAGAACTCACTCGTTTGTCGACAAGCTGCTGCTGCTTTGGATCAGCTGAAGCAAAACCAAAGAGGAAATTTGAAGGTTGGATCTTCAGGAGTGACTAATTCATTCATCTCATCCCCAAAATGTTGGGGGTTCACTGCAGGTAAACGGTCTTAAAACCGTAGGTTGTGGGTTGAAGCTGGGAAAACGTGACACACACATTTCTTTTCAGCTCAACCTAATCAATTTGTATCGTTTATATTGACTAAACAATTATTTCCCTGATTCTATACAGTAAATACCTCCTACTTCTACTGTCTATCTATCAGCAGACATACAGAAAATAGTCTATATTATAAATTAGGATCTGTTGCTCCTCATTTAGAGTTTTAAGACTCCACAAGCTCTTAGGTTTAAACCTGATAATTCCACTTTAACTATTTCTGAGATGGATATTTTCTCTTTTATTGCACAATGGGGCAAGTTGACACAAAGCAGCTGCCTTCCAGTTGCCATTTTCAACATCCTACGTCTAGTATTTTACTTCGACAGCGAGATCTGCTTTCGTCTGAGAGAACACTGCAGTGAAATCACAGGAGCACAGGGACAACCTGTCACAGCCTCACATATCTAACTTCATTTGAGCGACTGTAACAACTAAATGAGCCAGCAGCTCTTCGCTTCCTGCCAACCTCCACAACCATCACCACCACACCCATGGAGCCCCCGTCATCCCCTCGGTCACGGTGAGTCAAAGTTCAGCCCAACTTCTCCCCATGTGAGTCACACCTAGATCAGCCAGATGCTTTTCTATATGAACTACAGGCTGAACTATAGTCTAAACTACAGGCTGAACTACAGGCTGAACTACAGGCTGGACCACAGGCTGCATGCAGCAGAGCAGACATCTGGAGTGAATAACAATAAACATGAGGAGCACCACGTTCAGATGGTCTTTGTTTGAGGCATCTGGATATGCTTTGAGCAATAAGGCATTTTATTCCCCACCAGTGCCCAGTTCGTGGCAAATAAAGAAAATCCATCTTCTGCACCCACGTGATGAGCTCCCAATTCACGAGATTTTATTCTTATTAATATTAATATTAATATTAATATTCTACCTGGATGCTGCAGGAGATCTCGGAGTCGTCCAGTAACCGGATCGTGCAGAGGACCTCCTGGTCCAAGGAGCGGATGCTGGGGCTGCGGAACCGGAGCATTTTCATCCTTGTGTCGGTTCCGTTTCAGCTCCTCGGCGCGTCAGCGGCTCCGAACGCGAAACGCACCGCGAAAACTCGCGCATCCGCACCGCATCACACGTGCCCGTCGGAGGAGGGGTGGTGGTGGTCCCTGTCACCCCTTGAGACGCCCTTGAAAATGAATGGATGAATGAGGGTGATGAGGATGGATGGCTAAGAGAGCGGATGGATGCGGCAGAGCAGCAGGGAGGAGGGCTTGAACCCGTCTGCTGCTGGTTGTGGTTCACTGATGGATCACACCCACCCCCCTCCAGTGACGGGTTTGAGGAAAGACATCATTGGAGGAACGCATCTGTTATAAAAAATCAAACCAAACCACATAAACTCCCTCAGCTTGAATGTTTTTCCATATTACGCTTTATTTCCTCCTATTGATGAAACATTAAATACTGGCAAACATGAAGTTGAAACTGTGTTTTTTAGACATTTTGAGTCAGATAAATTTGTCAAACTGAATTAATTTTCATAAAGTGTTTTTTAAAAAGCCCATTCTGGTCAAAACTCGTTTAAAATGAGGTTATTTGTCATCAATAATGACGTCAGAGGCAGTTTGGATGTAACCAGACCGCTCTGATGTAACACAACCTTAAGGGCAGGCCGGTGTGACATATAATCAAACAGTAATTCTACTTTTCTTCTTTCTTTTTTTCTTGTTTAAGCTAACTATAACATTTCCTCTTGTCAAAATGATTTTCTTACTTGTCAGAACTGAAAGTGAAGAGATGTAAAATACAATCCTACAAGTAAAAAGTTTATTTCAAGGTGTTCACAGTTTCGAACACCAATTTCAGGAAGCTTAAAAGTCCTTAAAACAAACTCAAGTGAGATTTCCAATATTCAATTGTCCATTGTATTAAAAGCAGAAAAGCCCTTCTGCTTCATTTTTCTAGACAGTGGTTGCTAAAAATTTATTTCAACCCTCCTTAAATAACTTTTAAATCTCTTCTTTCAAGCGTTAGAAAAGAAGTGGAAAATAAAATGGGCAGAATGTGGTTTTTCATATTTAAGGTTTAACTTTTTCCATTTGTGAGAAGGCAATGGACAATTAATATATTTTAAAGTCCATTGGTGCGATAGAGCACAAGTAGAAGAAGATTCAATTGTTTGGTAAAAATAAAAATCAAATATCAGGATGACATCATTTCTCCAAGGAAAAATGGTGTTTGAAATATTTGAAAATTTAAATTAGGATATGATTAATGGTATTGTAGATTGCTGAAATGTACTTCAAAAAATATTATAGAAAACACGAATATCTTATTCAAAGAGCCTATGTAACTACTAAATGATAAATCGGCTTGCCATATTCAGTGGTCCCTTCAAATACTTACGTAAACAACGTGCGTCATCACGTCGCAAAACAACCCGCCGCCATGGTTTGACATGGATGTACAGGTTGAAGCATTCATGGCAATTTATCGCTTCTGTTGAACACTCCTGGCAGGTCAAACAGACTCTATTTGTTTTGTGAAAGCTTTACGTGTTTTATTTAATAAATTACGCTGGCTGACAGCAAACATTTCCCTTTATAGCCCTGCTGGTAGAGCGAGACGGAAGCTAACGGCTGTAAACGGTAGGGACGTTCAGTTGTTTTAATGTTGTCAATAAAGTTTTTCAAAATTACACACAGGACTCAACTGTTGATTGGCAGGTAAATACCCAGCAGGTGATTTTACTTAAGGTGATTATTTCAGCGTCACCGGTGCCATGTTAGGGTTTCTGCTTTTAAACTGAGAATGGCTCTTACGAAGAAATAAAGAAAAACTTTTTTAAAATATATTTTCTAACAACAATTAATCAGGCGACCAATAAAAGCCGGAATGATGCAGGAAAGCAAGCATCCCTTTGAGTAATAACTTTGAGTTTAAATGTGTTTTTAGCTCAATAATTTCTTTTAAAATGAAATAGCTGTCATTATGTCTTCTTATACTGTGGTGGCTCGCTTATGTTTGTTTTGAAAATGTGCATATTTTTAAAAAAAAAGTCATAAAATGACTTCTACTTTCACATAAAACATGTTAATTCATACCTAACATGTTCAAACCAAGGTGCTTACTTGACAGGCTTGGTTAGTTATTGATTTATCTAAATGTTTTAGCATACTAAGATGGAAATTTATTTCATTACTGTAGTAGTATTAAACCATTTCTTTTTGTAATTATGTTTTTATGACAGTATGCATTTATTTAGGTAATATTTAGGCTCTCCCCCAGCCTTTGAAGCTCACTATTTCATTATTTCCCCACTAATTTCTTTCAGGACCTGCGCTGAGGTGTCAGAACGGACGAGATGATCTACATCATAATGGGCGTCTCAGGCACTGGGAAGTACGTTCACTGTCTGATCTGCTAAAATACATCCAGTTATGTTGAGGTTTTAGCTGTTTTTGGACGTAAACATGAAATATTCTACAAAGCACTCTGAAGTTTGCCACTAATGGGCAATTTGAACTGAAAAATATTTAATCTCTTTATGTTGGCTTCATTAACTGTTGCTCCTGAACAGCTTTATAGTCTTATCATTGTTACAAATACAGGAAAACTCAAGTTTATAAGCAGATGTAAGTTAAAATGAGCTAAATTAGGTTGATTTAAGTTAGAGCGAGTCATAACTTTTATAAAGAATTACCAAAAGACTTTAAATAGACGAGTTCATTGTTTGGTTACAAGTCAAAAAGTTTATTTCTGCTGAGTTTCTGAAGGACATTAGTTGACACAAGTGTTGCACAAGGTGTAAAATATAAAACCGGTCATGTTGTTAAGTTAAGGTTTATTTAGTAACTTAGTCTGTGGTGGTTTAATAATTAATGTGACCGACTGAACACACTGAAAGATAAAATCTGGTAGAGGTCTGATATAAACTGTGGCAGGGGGTCAAAACTGGTCACAGATCAACTTCTCACTGAAGTTTAGTTTTCTTACTGAATTTATAGCAATTGGTAAATTAAATCTAATCTTAAGAGTGTCTCTTTGGGTACAACATGTTGAGTTTTTATGATTTTACTCTGTCTTTCCTGTTTGTTTGTTTTTTTTTTAAATACAGAACAAGTTTAGGAACGTTTCTCTCTGAAAAGGTATAGTCCTTCCACCCACACACACACACACACACACACCTGCATAC
Source organism: Kryptolebias marmoratus (assembly GCF_001649575.2). Lineage (NCBI taxonomy): Eukaryota > Metazoa > Chordata > Actinopteri > Cyprinodontiformes > Rivulidae > Kryptolebias > Kryptolebias marmoratus. The sequence continues at coordinate 20,623,907 of NC_051430.1, read as the reverse complement.
TGTCTGCTCTGCATTCTGGTGTAAACTGACCCGTCGGCGTGTTGCTCCCCAGCTGGGATGGCCTTTCTTCGAGGGCGATAACTTCCACCCTCAGGAGAACATTGAGAAAATGACTCGTGGCGAACCGCTCACAGACCAGGTCAGCACACGAGTCTTTCTGCATTTATTGGTGTGTTTTTATATTACTTTGTGTTGACTCCACAAACTCTGATCTGTCATTCGTTTGAGGCCTGAAAGCTCTGTGAGGATCCGACTTGTAAAACTGATGTTTTGAGGCCTGGTTTCAGGGTCAGAGATGTTTCTGTGCCGCTGGCGTGGCAGCTCTGGCTGCACGTCACTCAAGTCGTAGAGCTCGTCGTTTCTCCTCCATGATGAGGAAAAAAAAACAAAAAACAAACTCCACAGGCAGTCGGAGGAGGCTTCTCTCGAGCAGACTGTTTGATACTCGCGCCAGACCACAGCTCTACAAACGGTTCATCATTTCTTTGTTCACTGTTTATCTTTTCTCTCTCGTTGCCGGCTCTTTAATATAAAGGGAGCCCTTCAAACAGCTGACTGGGCCGCCTGCCAGGGTTGAGCGTCGAGGCCTACAGGCGGAGAAGGCCCGCCAACATTTGGCAGCGGGTCGCTGGAAGCCGAGTTTGGTAGCAGATGATAACCTCCCACTCAGAGGTTCACTCTGAGCGGCGAGGAGAAATAACACGACTCTGTCCAACACGCTGGCGGCTTTCAAAGACAGTCAGCAGTTGGCACGTTGAGATTAAACGACGGCACACAGCAGAAATGTAAATAAAAGCTTACTGTCAGACTTTAGAAAAACAACATGCCTGTCATACCGGTTGGCAGGAGGGAGTCTGGCGTAAACAAAGAGGAGATGAGTGCTCGCAATCCCTGATGGAGGAGTGTGATTCAGAAATGTGTAAACTAAAACAACTTCTGTTTTTTAGATCAGTAATCAGGGCTGGGATTCGCTTTCCACATGTGTCGACCTGATCTCCATTTGCCCCTCTAACCTCATGAACACGCGGACAGATTTAAACTAATTCCTCAGGAAGTAACCACTGGATGAACATCTGCCGCGGATTAACTTTTAGCGTCAACCAAATTCAAGATGGCCACCACAGCTAATCAGCCTTAGCGAACACAAACATGGTTATAAGATGCTGAGCTAAAACTTGGTGTGGTAGCAGCTGACAGTCATCGACTTCTCATAATCTGAGCTCTAACCGATCATCCAAGATCTTCATTGAAAACTTGCAGGACGCACTTCAGCGAGCAACATGTCCGCTAACATCCAGCAGGCCTTCTCGCTCCACTCTCCTCCTGTAATCCAAAGATTACCGTCTATTACACAGGCGTCATTAATCCTGCAACAACCAGAGCTGCAGATCTTTGTTTTCTGAAAAACCCGGAATCTTGAAACAGAAAAGGTAAAAAATAAAACGGATCATTTTAAAACTCCCAGATCTTATTGTTTGATACTTCTCGTCAAACAGAAAACCGTGTTTTTAGCTTTGTTTTTAAACCCTTAGAGTTCAGACTAAAAAAATGGCTCTTTAAATATTTGTCTCATACTTGAAGCCTTTGTTGGGGAGTAGGCGATACAAAAAACGTGAGAAATAATAAAAAATGTGTGTGTGTAAATATATAATATATAAAGATATGAATTGTGAAGGTCAGTGGGTGATTGAGTCCAGAGATTCATGAGGTTCAGTCAGCTCTTCAGCTCTAAAGCCACCAGGGTGCACACTGAACTTTTCTTTATAAGGTCACAAAAGGAGATTTTTGACATGTAATAAACTTGAAAAGTCCCAAACCAATGGAACATAGTTTCTTTTCAAAGGATCTACTTGAACACCTCTGAAAATCCCAGCTCATATCTTTAATCTAAGTTGATTTCTTTAAAACACAATCTTCAGGATGTGCCCTCTGTTGGAGGATACCTTTCTTCTTTATCAAATAAACACTCAGAAATGCAAGAAAAACCCATTCCTGTGGTTTGTCTTTTCAGGACAGATTCCCTTGGCTTCTGAAACTACATGAAATCATTGAGAGGTGAGAAGGAACCAAACTTCCACATTCTTCTGAGGCTAAAACACTGACTGAACATTAGTTTTCTGAGGATTTAACCAAGCACCAAACGTTATCTTAAACTGAGTCTCCATATCAATTCGTGCCCCAGTTTTTTTTGTTTTTTTTTGTCCCCGTTACACAAGTGTAGTAGCAAGAGCAGCGGATTTATACTGATAAAACAGAGATAAGTTCAGAGCCAGACAGAGCTCTAAAAGTAGAGGAGAAAGGTAAAAAAAAATATGCAAGTGTGAAATTGTTCAAGAAGATCAAACAAAAAAAGAAAAGCATCAGAAAAGGTTTTGAAAATGGAGATGAAAACCGTAACGGGAGGGAAAGGAGTTTAGGGGGAGGAAAGACAGATTTAGTGCGAGAGAAGGTGGAGAATAAGTCAGAAGGATGTTGGAAAGTGTGCGATCTCTTTATTTTTTAATTTTTTTTAAAGAAACATCAAAGAGTGCATTTCCTCCACATTCAGATTCACTGATTTTATTTCATCTCTTTGGCTTCTTGTGACAAAAGTGAACTTTAAATAATCTCCAAGCCTGTCAGAGGACAGTTCTTAGGTTCTTTCTCCTCGTTCTTTATGTGTCTGTGTGCGTCCGGATGTCCGCCCGCCGCAGAGAACGCCGCTCGGGCTCTGACGCCCTCGTGGCGTGTTCGGCTCTGAAGCGTCTCTACAGGCAGATCCTCCTCCACGGCTCCTCGGCCCTCGCTGCTCCTTCCTGTCCGCGCCGAAACCCCCCACCACCCGCTTCCGTCGACGTATTTTTCCTCTACCTGCACGGCGACTACGATTTCATTTACCAGAGGATGGTGGCCAGGAAGGGACATTACATGAAAGCAGAGCTGCTGCGCTCTCAGTTCGACGCCCTGGAGCCTCCGTCCGGCGAGGAGAACGCGCTGTCGCTGGACATCAGAAGGAGCGTCGCTGACATGGCGTCGGAGGTCGAGCAGCACGCTCTCAGCCTGAAGTGAAGCAGGGATGAGAAGCCCGCTGCTTGAAGTGTGTTTGAGTTTCAGACATTTAACTCCCATCGACACAGCTTTCCTCCCAGTGTTTTTGTTTTTCCAGATTGACTGTACTTTACCTGGATTTTAAACACGTTACACTTGATATTTGTCACAGATTCAACTAAAGAAATGGGAACAAAATGTGTCTTTGTCAAATAACCTAAAAATCTAATTTTGTTAACGCCAGTTGATTGGTTGGAATTAGGAGCCTTTTTGGTGCCTGAATGATTTATAGGTCAGAGTTAAGTGGCTTAGCAAGCAAAAAAAAAAAAAAAAAAAACTCACTGAAATTGGTCAAGTACTCAAAAGAAAATGAGGGGAAAAGCAGCAAAAACCCAAAGAAAAAAGACTCAGAAAGCCTGAAGAACTGTTGCTGAAGACCACTTTAAAAATATTATGACAATCTAAAATATGTGATCAAATACCTGCACAATAAGGACATTTTCACCATCTTATCATTGTGACTGTTCAGAAATAGTAAAATAAACACCTGCTCTGTATTTAGTTTAAATCTGGATGAAGATTAAAAAAAAGGAAAATCATTTTAGTGCTGGACAGCCAGAGAGAAGCTGACGCAGTCGGGAATTTTTCTTTCATTTCCTCATTATTTCGTCAGGGAAAAACAGAAACTGTGTGATCCTTTGGTGCATTTATGATTTAGAAAAAAAGAAAAAAAAAACATCAAGAAACACTGATTCAGGTCATTCCAGCAAAGTTAGAATATCTGAAGTTGCAACAAGTTTTAATTGGGATGTGAGAAGGTGTGTGTGTTTGTATATCTTCACTAACCTTGTTGGGTCCAGTTGTCCTTTTAGAGGCCGAAGTTTGGTCCTGTTCGAGGTGTTATACTCAGGTTTGCAGTGGTTATTCTGCATCTTTGTTGGGGGGGTGGGGGGTTGTTTGAAGACTGATCTTAAATAGTTTATATAAATGTGTTGCAGCGCCCTCTTCAGACATGATGAGCAAAGACAAGTCATGAATCTTTACAATCAACAAAACAAACAAATGTTGTTTTACTGAAATGAAGCCTTGAATCAAAGATGTTTTTTATATAATTAACTGTATTTCCTCTCAGTTGTTTTTAACATTGTTTCTCAAAACGCTCCTTAATAACCTTTAAATAGTTTTTTTTTTTAAATGAGTATTAAAATGTTTGAAATGAATAGCAAGAAGCTGCAGATGATGTGTTTATTCGATGTGTGGACCCGTTTTCTGCACTGGCATCAACTGAGCGAGCTACACGCTGAATAAAGCGAAACGAAGGAAGATTAAAGTTCGGCACCGCCAGGCGAGTCACACCGGGTCGACTCCCTCCGATTAAAGGCTCCCCTCACATCTATGCCTCACGCTGAAAGCTGTTTTTACGCCGTGACTCATCTCCAAGCCTCAACCAGAATATTTTTGTAGCTTCTAATCCAGAATCCCCCCTACCCCCTCAGCTACTCCCATATCTCACACACTCAGTCACACTCGCAGACAGATTAAAGCCCCTCAGTCTGGCAGCAACAAACACACACAGCCAAGTTGTCAAGTGGAATGTAGGAGATGGTGTGTGTGTGTGTGTGTGTGTGTGTGTGTGTGTGTTGTTCGGTGGTCAGAACAGAGCGATCCTTGCTTGGACTTTCTGCGTCACCGTCTTTGGTTTGCAGCTTAATGGTCACAGATGAGCTTGAAGGTGCAGATTTATGACTCGTAATAAATGCAGATGACAAGAATTAGGATGAAGTTTATTGTTTGTTTAAACCTCTACTGCTCTTTAATGTTTATGATAGACTAGTATGCAACTAAATATCAGTATGGGAGGGGAAAAAAGCTTGATTTAGAAAGCTGCTTCTTAAAAAAAAACACATTTTTAAAAACAACATACTTATTGATATTTGAACTAAAATAATTTCCCTTCTTTGTTATTTTGTTGGCTGCTTGATGTATGCGTCCTAAAATGAAACAAATACAGAAAAACATTGAAAATAAACATTTAAAGCATCCCAAAATGTCCTGGTCTGTTAACTACTGTCAGCCCTGTTTGCAAACAATACAACAAACCCTGAAAAATGTTTAACAAAAGCAGAAGCAACAGCAGAACAGCTCTTATATGTTTTTATTTACAGCCACAAGTCAGCTTGACACAGTCTGTGGGACATTTGCAAAAACTCTTACAGCACAAAAACATCGTGACATATGAGTTTATCTTATCTTATAGCACGTTTTCTCTTGTGTGTGTGTGTGTGGTGGGGTCCTGACCCAAACTTTGAGAACAAAGTGACTCAAAATGTTCTTAGTCTTAGCAGAAATAACTTATTTATTTATTTATTTATTTTAAACAAGACATAGAGCACTAATATGTTTGAGCAGGTTCTTTATGACTTTTGTCAGTTTAATGTTTATTGCTGAACTATTAATGTCCTTTAAAATTTATAATGTCTATATATTTGGTGGATTGCTGTAGTTTTGCCACTAATACCACTAAAATAAGACGAACTGTGAAAGGCTGGATTTATGACTCAGCAGAATTGAACAGAAATCCAAAGTAGGGCCAGAAAATGAGATGATTTTATGAAATATCGCTGACAGGTCACCAAAGTTCTTTTTAATCGCTGATTCGAAGTCATTTCTCACAGTTGTGTGTGAGTGTGTGAACTCGTACCACGTCACAGGAAGCTCAGCGCGTGTGAGTGTGTGTGAGAGCCTGAGCAGACAGTGCGCAGCAGTGTAGAGGCCTCCTCGTGTCCCGACGACTTCTTAAAGGTCCGCTCGCCTGCCCCTGAGGCCCACTGAGTTCACCTCCTCCTCCTCCTCCTCCTCCTCGTGACGAAGCTGAAGCGAAAGTTTTTAAAGTCCAGCTTAACGGAATAACATGGCAACTAATTAGTGTAGACATGTCGTGCTTTCAGGGGTGAAAACATCATTTCTACATCAGATGCATCATTCATTAGTTCTCTTAAAACAGATGATCAACCAGATGGACACATTTTCACAGACCGTCTGTGAAAGACCTTCTGTGCAACCTGTTCAATTAGGCTGAATATTAAGACGTGTATTAAGCACTGGGGGATACATGGAGCAACAAAACTGGAACATAAAGGTTTCTGTGGACCAAAAGATGGCACCACGCATCAACTCAGCGTGGACAGAACAGTCCCAGTGAGGTGTGCTAATGCCACGTAAAATGTAAAAACAAATAAATATAGCAATTTCCTGCAGTCAGTGCAAGCAGGACTGTCAGAGTAAGAGCGTGGACAACTGATCTACGTTTAGAGACAATCACAGAAGCAGGAGTGATAATACAGCTTTGTAAAAGAAATTAAGCTCCAGAGCGGCTCTTTCTATTAAGATAGCAGGTTTAAAAAGGGAACATGGAGATACCTGATTGTCGGTGTCAGCCAGCGCCTGCAGCATCTGATGTACAAACTGCTGCTGCTGCTGCTCTGTTGCCGTGGCAACCGGACTGCATCCTGACTGGCCGTTCGGGGCGGCGTCGGCGTCATGCTCGGGAGCAGCGTTAAGGCTGGCCCCGCTGGTTCTGAGCCCAGCGCTGCACGACAGACAGGTGTCAGTAAGTCTCCCTAACCAGAACCGACTGGAGTTAACGTTTACAGCCTGTGCTCACACGGGGAAGAGGGAGGGAGCCTCCGCAGCCAGAGTCTGCAGGCCCTGCTGGATCTGGAGCAGAGCCTCCATGGCTCTGGGGTTCAACATGGCCGACATAAGCTCTGGACTCTGCATCTGTGTGTTACGGGTAAATTGTGAAAATGCAGCAGGGTCACTGCAGCAAATCACATCTGCAGCAGCTGCATCGTGTGGATGCAAACTGCTCCTGTCAGAGAAGTCCCACAACTTTCAATGCATACATTTTACTTTAAAGGTAAAGGCTGGCATCTGTTGAGGAAAAAACAAACAAACATAGGAATATTGTTCTAAAACAGAAAACCATTTGAGCGAATACACAGACCTGTTGCAGGAAGAGAGGGAGTTGTAGTTTTATTTGCTGCTGCAGCTGAGTGTTTCCTGAGAACAAGGGGTGGCTCAGCAACATCTGAAAGAAGGCAAAAAAAGGAAATAAAGTCAGCAGATTTCAACTCTGTCTGCTTCTTTGCTGAGCTTGATAAGAGTAACTTGTGGGGATTTGGTGACATCTAGTGGTGAGGCTGCAATTGGCAGCAATGGAAACACCTGGAGGTGAACTTGAATTAAAAATAAAACTGCAAAAGGATTTATCTACTTTCAGTTTTTGATTGTCTACAAATATGACTATATAATTTCTCTCCCTCTGCCAAAAAAAAAGACTCCACTGTAGTGAGGTCCTTTTGCTGTAACTAAAGCACAACATTTCATAGCTCCAAGGGACGATAAAGCAATAAACCAATTATAAAGACTGTATGTCATTTCTGCTAATAGGTTCATGTACATCTCCTTCACGCTGTTCCTGTGTGTGTCTGTGTGTGTGTGTGTGTGTGTGTCACCTGAGCAGCAAGGTCAGGGTTCTGGCGGAGGCAGTTCAGAAGACTGCTGACACATGGACCGGACAGCAGACCCTCCAACAGACCTGGACACGCTGTGATCTCCTCCAGGAGAGACTGCATGTCTGAAGGAAACAGAATAGAAATGCTGCATCATATTATTATTATTAGAATAACTCATTTGCACCACTGATGGTTTAGGAACATATTTGTTTTTCTCATAAATGAGCTGCACTTGTTTGTGTTGCAGTTCTGCTTTGTGTCGTGTCTACTGTGTGGGTTTGAATCTTTTGCCTGCAGTACTTCTCTGAGAGCTTGAACCGGCTCTGGGAGTGGCCATCAGTCCTCGGAGGGGATCTGCGGCCTCTGGAGTCTGGTGATTTACAGATCAGGTTGTCACAAATGTCCAAAAGCCTCGGCAGAAACGGACAGCTCAAATAAGAAGTTAGAAACACAAGATCAGCTTCAAATGATTCATTTCAAGGCTTCACCTGTTGTTGTATTTTTGTGTCTGCCTTCTGAGGTACATCAGTAGCAGCTGTGGTGTTCTCACAGTTGTCCTCCTCTTGAAACAAACTGTCGGAATCTCCGTCTTGATTTCGCATCATTTCATCTATCATCTCGGGTTTCTTGATGAGCTCCAGCACCTGGAGAGGACAGAGAGATGGCAGCACTGTTTTAGGCACAACAAAATGGAAAATTCCTTTTATTGCACCCACGTTTAATCATATTTAATGGAACAAAATGACACAGCACATTTTTGCCTGTGTGTGAGAACTATTGTTTGCTCACTAGATGTGCCACTCACACAGTTCAAGCACACACACACACACCTGGTTTATGATGTCTGCGTTGTTCAGCAGGTCTTCCACCTCAGGGTTCGTTTGCAGGAGCTGCTGAATTTGGGGATTCGACAGAATGAGCTGCCTCGTCAGCCGAGGACTCGAGGTGGAGAGGACGTCCCGCACCAAGGAGCTGCGCAGGACGCAGCGCATCATCGCCGGGTCGCCCAGAAGTTGCCTCTCCATCTCACCCTGGAGAGCCGGGAGGAAGCCTGGGCTGCTCTTTTCCAAGTCGAGGCTTCCTAAACCCTCCACTGAAATGAGACGGTCTCCAAATGAACGGGGAGAGGAAGAGCAGAGAATAGAAGCGTCATCTCTGCTCTTCTTACCCAGGCAGAGTGGAGAGCTGGGAGTCGGCGTCGGGTTCTCGTCGGCGTCGGGAACGGCGGCGAGCTCAGGTTTGCCCATTTCTGAAGGCGGATCACCCAGGGCCCGGACAGATGGAGGCTGAGGTCTGAGAAAGACGCCTGAACTTAAAACCAGATCACAGATCTCTTTCTGTGCTGGCGTATGAAGTTTTTTTGGGGGATAGCTGACTTTTAACATTCAAAAAAAAAAAAAAAAAAAAAAGATTTTACACATGAGTCACTGGTTTAGAGCAGACTGATGTTCAGGGAACCTGTGCTGTTCAACATGGCACCAGATTCCCTGTGACCCGACCCTGAAACAAGCGGTACATTAAAAATAGGCTAATCATGAATTTGTAAACACTTTATAAAACATTAACATCAGTTATAACACAGTTTATACATTAAAATAAGGATCACGTTTTGGCAAGAAGTGAGTCAGTGTAGTCCTTTTTGTCTAAGGCACTATAACTGCTTATTAAGAGTTTACAGCTGAATTATTAACTTTAATTATTAGCCATTTATAAGGGTACCCTTATTGTAAAGTGGTACCAGAGGTTTACAATCAGAGTACCTTTATAAAAGGTTTGTTAATGCTTTATGAACAGTCTGTTAACAGCTCATAAAGCATTAATAGGCATTTATAAATCAGTTTTAAAACACTCAAAATAGAGCAGGTTCACTATTTGACAAGAGATATGCTGTCCTTTGTATCCAATGTGCTATAAGGGCTTATTAACGATTTAGTAAGTGTTTACAGCTTGAATAATAAGTGCATTAATAAAGGCACCCTACTTGTAAAGTGGGCCCATAAACACAGCCTGTGAAATGTTTTTCTCCCCAGCTGCTGCAGTATTTGCTCCGTCTGATGGGTGTGTACCTTTGGATCATGCAGAGGCTGACTGACTCTGACTCAGTCGGTCCTTTAAGGTGACTCACGGGTTCTGAGTCTGAGAGAGCCCGGCCTGAGTGGATCAGCACCAGCTGCTCCGCTGCAGCTCCCAGGCGCTCGGACAGAGCCCATCTCAGCTGCACACAGACAAACACAAACACATCAGCAGCAGTGCTGGCACTGATGTTGGTTCTGACCCAGCGGGCCGGGTCCAGTCTCTGCTGACCTGTCTGACGGTGCAGTCTCCCCTGACGCTGAAGTCTCTGCTCTCCGCGACGCTCCTGATGACAACTCGGACCCTTCCAGAGCTGCAGTAATCCCCAGCTTTCCCCGGATCATCCTCCACCGAGCCTGACATCTCAGCTTTATCCTTCAGATGAAGATGAGCGGATCTGGAGCAATCAGTCCTGCACCGGAGGAGTGTGTGTGTGTATCTGTGTGTGTGTGTGTGTGTCCCAGTGACTCGGCAGAAAGCTGTAACTCGTCTGCAGAGATGATTTCTGTTACAACGCAGGAAATACAATTAGAACTATTTGCAAAGTATCACATTATCAGCCATTAAATAGCAGTTTTTTTTAAAGGAGTTTCACCTTAAATTTGCCCTCTGTGTCAGAAACTTAATAATTCTTTAAACACATGAAATCCAAATTTATGTTAATCTTTGAAATGCTTGAAACCAGCATCACACAGAGGGAGGAACATTTGAACCAACAAACATACATTTTGTGAAGATTTCACAGGAGTTAATAAATTATTTTTCTGTTATCAGCTTCATCATGAAATTTGATTCAGCTTTTTGTAGATTTCAACAAAAAGGTAGGCTGGTTTGCCTTCCAGAAACACACATTTTTCTAAAATGAACACTGAATAAATAGACACAAAGTTCTCTTGGCTGAAAAGATATTTTATTTTCTTAACAGTGAGGGGCCTCGAACCCCCACCCCCCCGAAAAGGCAGGAACAGAGCCTCTGACGGCCCCACAGAGCACTCGGCACGCATTTCAACACAAATATCAAACCAGTCAGAACTTTTAAGAGCTTCTGTAAGTCTTGCTCAGTTGTTATACAGCATGCCATGTCAGGAGTGTGTGTGTGTTGTACGTGTGTGTGTGTTTATGTGTGTTTAGAGGGACATGCAGTCTGATTGGAAGTCCAACTTAGAAAACAGAACAAGAAAAGAGAATTTCAGTTTTGAGCAGCAGTGCTTTTGTTTTGTTCTTTTTTTTTATCCTCCAGGCAGTCTCCCTCTCCCCGCCTCCTTCATAGATCCGACTCGGAGCCTTTCTTCCCCTTCTTGTTTCCCTGCCGACCAGAAAAGAACAAAACAAAACAGGAAAATACAATTACCTCCATCTGAAATGAACTGTACGTTTTGATGAAACAGGCCGTTTTATACCAACTAATTCTACTCAAAGAAAAACAGCAACATAAAAGGATTACAGACAAAAATCTAAAGAAACTATAAAACTCAAGACAGAATTTGGCTGAACGAGGGAAAATAAATATTTTTTTAATTGCTGTTACTGATTAAAAAACACTGAACTGACCCAAACAGAGCTGCAAAAAACAACTAAATGATGTTTTTCTTTTTATTCTACTTTTGTCTTTCAGTCCATTTGCAACTGTTCCTCACTTCTGGCTGATTTTTAGCCAATTTATGCTCAAGATACACAACAAAAAAGGAACATGTATGCAAAAAAACACACTGATATCAGATAACACACACAGAAAGCTTCACTTTACTTCATCTCAGCTCAGATGCAGGTGTAGACAAATAGATAAAAACACTTCATTCTATTTCATTTACCTGGGTCCGTCACAGAGAAACTCCTTAAGGAGGGATTATTTGGACTCTTACCTGATGTTTCGGCTGTTCGGACTGCAGCCCTTTAACTTTAGATCGTTCTTGTTCGAGAGCGGCGTGTAATAACGTGACCTGAACGAAAGCAGTCGTTAATGAACGTACTCCTGAGCAGCAAAGCCGCGTCCTGTTCCTCGACTCAACGCACCTGTGACGACAGTTCTTCTTTAATATGCAGCAGCTCTTCTACCTGTAGGAGAATTTCTGCTTTGTCTTTCACTGAAAAGAGGCACAGAAAACATCAGGAAAACCCCTGAAAAGCTTCTTTCGGGCACTTTTCACGCGATGCCGAACTCACTCTCTCCCTGCTGGAGCATCTTCAGAAGCTGGGCGTTTCTTGCTTTCACCTCCTTGTATTTCACCTGCAGAGTGGACGAGAGCAATCGTTTGTGTTGTGAAATCCTGTTTGACGGGAAGAGTACAAAAAGCTGCGGGCGCTCCTGACCTCCCACTGTGAGATGGTCTTCTTCAGCTGATCGATCTCCCGGTCCTTCTTCTCCAGCTCGTACTTCAGCTGTTCTGTTCGGGGGTCCTGACAGCAACAGTTTATCAGTAGGCGAGTTAGACAAACCCCTTTTTCTCAGCTTGTACTCAGTTTAGTCAAAGGGAATCCTGGATGAACGTTTTTGTCTCGACTCACCGGCTCGTGTTCCGTGGACGTGTTGACTTCCTGTCCCTGGCTGTTGGCATACTGCTCGCGTCGTTTCTCCCTTTGGATGATCCGGCTCACGTCGTCTTCCAGTTTGTTAAAAAAGCGCTCCTCCTGCCCGGTTCTTAACGCCGGGTTTGACACTCTGGAGTCCTGGAAGAGAAATCGGTCAAACTTACAGTCAAAGGGCGCGTCTCACTGTGAATGTTCTGCTGCTGCAAGAAGAGCGGGGCGGTTTGTAGACAAATATCACAATGAAGACATCGATCATGCTGTCACTCTGCGTGTTATTTGTTCATACATTCTTGACTTGTTGTACCTCTGAGTTGTTACAACCAACCCTAATTATTGTTATTATTGCAAAAACTCAGTATTCACTGCTTTAACTTTTTATGACGACACTTTTATGCTTCTTATGTGCACCAAAACCACACTTTAAACCTCCGACTCACCTCCTTTTCTTGTTTTCTATTCAAATGTTCTGCAAAGGAAGAACAAATAAACACAAATACATTTATTTACACTCAATTTTGAGACATAACATTGCATTTGTTAACCTGTAACCTGAAGACAAATGAAGTTTAAATGAAAATATTTTGTAGGTGAGGAGCTGATTGTTTTTTTTTATTTTAGCAGTACAACCTTCAGCTTGAAAGTCCTGCAGAGAAACAGTCTTTTTGTCTTTTGCCTGCTGATTCTTCTTCTTGTCCTTTTTCCCAGCCCCCTCTTTCGTGCCTCGTAATTTCGGTGAAGTTGCGTTTGTGTTGCTCTGTTGGAGGAGAGCGCATCACTTCAGCTCATTAGGTTAAAATACTAAAGTCGGGGACTTCTGTTATTTAAAATAATACTATTTCCACAGCATTCAGAATAATTCAGGATAAAGATTACAAATTTATTCATCAGTTTATGAAACAAATGGATTGTGTGTGTGAACAGTGCACCTGTTTCTGTTGTTCATACTCCAGTTTACTAAGAATCAAGGCCTTTTCCAAATCTGCTTCATACAGTTCTGTGGTCATCTGCAGAGAACAAATAAAAACAATCCCATAAACACAGTTAGGACAGTAGGACAGGTTTGTGGTGTGACTATCAAGCCTTCTATTGTTGTTTGTGCGGGAATATCAAACATATCGTGTGTAAGAGTTTCCCGCTGAGTCATGCTGTTCTCAGGTCAGCAACGGGTCCATCTTTGTCCAACGTATTTATCACGTGAGCGTTTATTCTTCCTGACCTGTTCATCTCTCTGCTTCCACTGCTGCCACCCCTCTGAAGGGACGCTGTGGTCTCCGGACGCCGGGTGGAGGAGCTCGCTGGCAATTCCCGACAGCGTCATGCAGGACTGCGCGGCGCTGGACTTCTGGGGGATCTTCTTGAAGGCCAGGTTACGTAACTGATGGACAGAGAGAGGCAAAAACCTGATCCAGGTGGAACACCACGTCGTCTCGGTCTACGGTGACAGAACTAGCTGTCTGCTTTAAGATGGGCTGGGCCGATGGGTGACAGTCTGTCAGGACTGGTCAACTTTCAGCTTTTTAAGAATACTGCGGAGCAATAAGTTTGTTTTAAAACAGATTTATGTCAGAACAGCTTAATATTATAGAAGTCCTTTAAAGAAAGAGGGAGAAACCTTCTGGATGACATGCTCACTTGTATTTTTCTTTGTCATTACGGTGAAAATAAGGAGAAGTCCCTTCTCATATTTTATAAATCTAAGACAATGTCAGAACTGAATCGTAGATTTATCTTTTATCCTGTTGCTGACACCGTCCTTCAACCACTGAATAATGTTTTTATCTTTCATTTGATTCATTGGTTATCGCTGTGAGGTTTGGGGTTAGCAGACCTCATGTCTTCATCTATAAGAGCTCACTAAGCTTCAGATATTTACTTTCTGTGGGGTTCAGAGGTAAAATAAATGTGACAGAAGGCCTTTTCTAAGCTCGGTTTCATTAAAGAATAAACCTGGAGAAGACCTAAAGCAAACCTACTTTAAATTAGAGATGGAAAAACTCTTAAATCTTTACATTGTTTTATTTATAAAAGATAATAATTGTTTAACCAGGATTGTTTTTATTGTCGTCACAGCTTTAAGCAAAGCTAAGACTTTCTGAGTCCACCTGACCGCTCCCTCTGCAGGTTCAGTGGCGACAAAATGAAATCACAGGAGAGCGTCGAGTCTCGATGCGACACAAAACGGCAGCTAAATAAAGATACAGGACTGTGCAAAAGTTTTAAACCGCCCTTCACTCTTCAATTCTTTACGCTTTGCTCCCGAGGAGCCACACTTCCTGGTAATCTTTCGAAGGGGTCTCGATCAATATTTTTTTTCTGATTTCCTGACAACGTTTCAAGGTTTTCTTTGGACTTTGGTTGTTTTTTTCCCCCCTCATTTTCAGATTGATTTTAAATTCAATATGCTGTAGGAAGCTTCATAGTTATTTTGTTAATACCACACAAAAAAATGCTATTTTAATTCTGCCCCATGCTTTGTGTGCCAGGGGACGCTTTTCCACAACCACTGAGACTTTGGTCCGTGACTGAGATTACGACTCTGATGAACTGGAGGACACCCCGAGGTAAACTGGCGATGAAAGGATGTCATTTAGGCCGCAGGACAGGCTACACAAATATACCGTACATGGAAGTGAAATACTCTGATTACTTGTTCTGTTTTGTTTTGAACGTTTCGGTGCTGTTAGTTCATGCGGTCTTGTTTTCAGGGCTTTTGTTGGCCTTCAATTATTTCTTAAGTGTTTGAAATTAGGACAAACTCTTCGCTCTTGTACGTTTTTGTTTGTTTGGGTAGAGAGCTCTGGGAAGATGTTATGGATGAATATAAGTTGAATGGATTTGGTTATATAGGAAAAGGGAAAATGGGAGATAGAAAGAGAAATAGAGCAAAGACCTGACAGAGACCCTAAGAGATTAATCATCCTTCATTTGATCATCCATCTATCTTCTAACGCCTACATGTGGTCGGGTCGCGGAGGCAACAGGTCCAGGAGGGAAACCTAGACCTCCCTCTCCAGCTCCTCCTGGGGGATCCCAAGGCGTTCCCAGACCAGAGAGGATACTTAACCAATCTAGTGAGTTCTGGGTCTGCCCCGAGGTCTCCGCCCAGCAGGGACATGCTCAAAAAACCTCCAAAGAAAGGCGTCCAGGGGGCATCCTAATCAGAACCACATAAAATTTGATCATCTACTCCAGTGGTTTTCAGCTGATAGCTCTTTGAGAACCACCTTGCTGGTGTTAACGTACTATTTTACACCAGCCAAACTGTGATATAATTAATATTTTTCATAGATGGAACTAAAGAAACTTAAACTTTGTCTTTGTGCCAAGTTGTTTGTTTTACGTCGACAGACCACCAGCTCATCCCTTGAGTTTAGGAGTTTTTCTATGCCTGAATGATTAATTAAACAGAATTAAGCAGTTTAACATATAAGCATTGCCCTGGAAGTGATCAAGGACTGAAAATGTCTGGACAGAAGATACATAAGAAAGGCAAAGACAAGAAATGTATGAAATAGCAGCAGGATGGATGAAGAACTTGCGCTTGAGACCAAAAGACAATCTGTCTCCTTAGAAGCAACATGTAAAGGCTTTGTTTTTATCAACAAATATGAAAACTAGAGCCAAAGGTCCTCCTGTACTCACCTCACTTGCCTCGCTTTGCTGCTGCTCCTTCTTCTTCTTCTTCTTCTTGTCTTTCTTCTTGTCGTTGCTGGGAGCAGCCTTCCCTCCAGCTGCTGCTGCTGATCCGGCTTTTCCCTGCCGGGGCTTCCCGGAGGACTCCTTACCGGCTTTGGTGTTAGGCTTCCCCGGCTCAGAGGTGTCCGTGTCCGAATCCGAGTCAATCTGGAGCAGGGCGAACCGGGAGGCGGTGGTAGGGACGGTGATCATTGCGGACGATGCCATGGCGTGACGGAGAACTGAGCAACACAAATTGCAGACAGTTTTTATTAGCTGAACTTTATTTAGTTAATGCTCGCCACCTTTTTAAACAGCCGAAAGAAACCAGTGGTTCTGGTAGGCCTTTCGTGCAAATCACTGTCATGAAATTTTGCACTCTGCCTTTGTTATCAGTCCACTGCTGGAGACAGATTAGCGTTTATAGCAGCGACATTACCGAGCTAGCAGCTTTTGTTAGCTAACAAGTACTAAAGTTCTTATCCTTGCCAGTCGACAAAACCTTCACGGACTCGTGGTTATCTTTTTGTTTTTGTTTCACCGGCTGGTATGTGTTGAAGAAGCGCTAGTAAAAAGAGAAGTTCGTAAAGAAGAGAAAAAGAAAATACTTTCACCTGTTCGCGAAGAACTGTAGACAGCAGCTATATCAGCGACTGTCCAGCTCGGTACGGAAGCCCGCTGGAACAAAATAACGCGAAGTTGCGATTTCAACTGGTGCTAACTCGCTAAGCTAACATCAAAGCGTCTGTTGCTGCGAACCAATAAAACTCGTTGCTGGTTTAAGTCTATTGAAAAGTAGATTATATTTGCGCACGTCTTTTTATTTTATAGCTATTTCCCCCAATATTTATCCCTTTTGCTCAGATGTCATACTGACATATATTTTCATGATTACTTTATCACCATGACAACCAGCCGTGAACCCATTACAGGCTTGTTTATGTGTGAAGGGGGTGAAAACCAAACCAATTTTGCACATAGCCTAGTTGTATTAGCATTATATACAATATACAATATGCTGTGTTGTCTCAAATTGATGGCACTCACAGTGTATTTAGAATTTGTCATGTGATGAAACAGTTTGCATGAACTTCCCCCAAATACCTCCATCTTAATTTAAAGAAGTAAATGTTACAGTGGAAGCACAGTTTACAACAAATATGAAGTTATAGTCTTCCAAAACCACGGGGATATGATGTCTGTGGGTAAAGGCCACACAATAAATAAATAAGAGATTTGTTATAAAGAATTTTATTATTAGACTGTATAAAAGAGCAACCAATACAAAATAATTACACTATAATTAACATAAAAACAGCTTATATTAGGTCCACACATGCAGCGCTGTTTGAGGCAACTATGTTGTTAAAAGGAGAACAAAGACAAAAACAAAGACAAAAAATAATAGAAAAGTGCTTGTTCTGAGATCTTTCACCAAAACATACATACGTTTGCAAAGTTAGCAAAACATTCATATATGAACTCTTCCTGACATTATGAAGAAGGTTTTAAAAGCTTCTTATTTAGAATAGGAGCTTTATAATTAGGACTCTGAAATAATGTGTAGGAACAAAACAACAGAATGTGTGGTGCTGTATAGTGTTTGGAAACAATAAGTGCTATATAAATATGTCACAACAGATCCTTCTTGTTCTATTATCAAATCAAACACAAAATCACAGCTGACACAACTAAACAGCAGACTACGTTCAGCTGATGAAAATGGCAGAAGTTGGAAAAAATTCAGCATGGATTGTGCCGGTCACAGATTTCTAATTTTATGAATTAGATCATAAAGTGTCAATGTTTTTTTGTGGCGTCTCTATTCTGTGACACTGAATTGATGGATGTCAGGGATAACCATTTGTTTAGCTGTTCAGCACGTTGCCTGAACTTCAGCTGGACAAAGGTTGTTAGGGATCTTTCAACCATGCATGAACCGTGCATGAAGATTTTCATTTGATTTGAAATACATATACTTTCACATCTGACTTCCAAAATGTACTAAGAGTCACCTGAAATCTGTCAAAGGCGTCTGGGGAAAGATCACACATAAGAAAAGCTTTTAAACTGGCCAGAAAATGAAGCAAAGTCATCTGTCAGTTTTTCTGGGCACTTCTATTGAATCCTCCATCATTGACTCGGTGCTGGCCTCAACTCCAGTCTGCTGCCTCCTGGTGGCAGAGCCGGAGACCTGCAGGTCAGCCACAGAGATCTGCCTCAGCTCCCTGCGACACACCCTGACATGCGTCATCTCTACACTTTCCTGGGCTTGACCTCGTGCACTCCTCCCATGGGGAGGTGTGAGTACCTGATTGTGTTCAGACTCTTCTGTTCGTTGGAGGTAATCAGAAGAGTCTCCGTGTGTTTTCGCATCGGTTCCCTCGGTGTGTACTTTTGTGTACGTGGCTGCAATGTATGTTTTCTTTACCTCCTGGGAGGGAGCTTGGACTTTGTTTGCGCTCTTGTGTATCTGCGTGTTGGGCATTTGTTTGTGCGAGGGCTGATTGTCGGGCTGTACGGAATCACTGAGAAGCTCTTTGAATTTCTTCTTGAGCTGCCGACTGGAGCTTTTGTAGAAAAACAGCTCCTTCTCCAGATGCTGCAGTCTGTCCTGCATTGCCTCTTCAGAAACATCCTCTAAACACACACACACATGAACGCAAGGAGAAACAAATGCCAGTGAAGTAGGAGTATTCATTTTAAATGCCACCGTAAGGGATAACATCTGCATGTTTTTGTTCAGAATCCTGACCTTTAAGTTTCTGTAGTAGAAGCTGAATGCTGTTCTGGTGATCTCTGTGTTGCTGGGTGAGTCTGCGGTCTGCGTCCAGGACCAGGCGCTGCATGGCCGCCTCCATCTCCCTCAGCGCTGCCTCCCGCTCGTCAACGTGAAGCTCCAACTCTTCGCACCGGAAACGTAGCTGCCGCTCCACTTCTCTGAGACAAACGACCTGCGGAGGGCGACAAATCAAAAAATGGCGTTGTTACAAAGACGCACAGTGTGTTTGTACGGAAAGTTTTCAACCTCATTTGATTTCACACATGCAAAATAAGAGGAAAAGAAGTTCATGGAAGTTTTCATGGTGTCCAGCATGAAAGCACAGGAGTCTTTAGAAAAAGTAGGTGTAGTTAAATTACCACAAAATAAAGAATGCAGTTCCTGTTTTTACTCAGAAATACTTCTGTACTCTTTAAATGTAAAGATTAATGTAGGTTTGTATGTCAGAACTAATTTCATCTCACCTTATTGAAGTATTTGATAAGGAGCTTCACAGCCTCAGCTGGTGAGAGCTTCTTCAGCTTCCTGGTAAAGTCACGGTGCTGAGCGAGCTCCGCACTTTGTGACAGACGCAAAGAGGAGTCAGTGACTGAAAACTGCTCCTTCTTTGCTTCAATCGACTTGTTCTTGAATTTGAGAGCTTCATCTAGAGCTTCGATAGCTTCCTCCAGTTGCTGAAGGGAGTGCTCCTCCTGCACACGGACAGGTATCAAACAAAGTTATGATCAAATACTAGAATCTGTTCGAATACGAACACATGCAAACAGCCCCTGAGTTCTTCTTACGTCCACAGTGAGCACTCTGTTGTCCCTCAGCTTGGCATCCAGAGTGTCTCTTTTCATCGTCAGCACGTCTCTCTCTTTCTCCAGTTCCTCCCTGGGAACTCCTCCTGCCTTTCTCACACCGCTGCTGCTCTGCAGCTGCTCCTCCACAGACTCCAGCTGCATGGAGACGTGCAGCAAATCTCTGCTCAGAGCCTGAAATGATAACAAGACGAACAAATGTTCAGCTTACTCTTTAAGCAAACGTGTCGTTTCATTTCTGTTTCAGTTTTCTTCATACCTGACTGGAGCGTAGCATCTTGATCTCTATTTTATTTTTTCGTTGCAAACAGTCCTCCCTGCGTAGAAGCACCTCCTCTCTTCTCCTCCGCTCCTCCTCGAGCTCCTGCAGCTCTGCTCGCTTCCGAAGAACATGTTCCTCCTCCTCCTCCAGCCAGCTACCGTCACACAGCTGTAGGCAGGGCATGCAGGAGAAAACATAGGAAAAAAAAGGGAGAACAAAGACGCAAATACAGAGGGTGAAGTCAGGCAGGAAGACTAATCAGCTGAATATGTCAGAACTCTCAACAAAACGGTTATTTTAAAGAAGGACAAAATACTTTTAAGAATAAATAAAGAAGATAAAATGTCACCATTTTGTTTGACTCTTCCTGGTGATGTTTGAAGACAGCTGAGTTCTCTGCACTTTGTCCCTGCATACGTAAGCACAAATCACTTTATCCCCAAACAACAGTGTTGATCATTTACACATTCTGTTAATCAGCTGTAAAAGTTTTACACTTTCATGAATCCAGTTGAGTCTAACTCAACTAAATGTTTGGTATTTATATGTGGATTAAGTTGGCATCCGCTGAGATTTTAGATTTTCAAAAGTAGAAGATGAAACATATTTATATTTCAGGTAACATCTGAAGAACACCACAGTGGTTTAAGCTCAACCAGCATGTTTGATGTTACTTCTTTAACTTATTTTTTTGTAAAATTGGTACAACTGACCCTGTTTTGGTGTTTTTCCCGGTTGCCGTCTCTGAGCTCCTTCAGCTGTGCTCTCTGCAGCCTCATGTGCTGCAGGCTGCGGTACACCTCTGCTCGGACCTGTTGGCTCTGGGTGGAAAGTCGTAGCAGCAGGTCCGACTCACCAGTGAGCCTGCCACGCCGGTCCGCTGCCGCAGTCTCCCTTTCTGTCCAACCAAAACAACTCAGTTAAAGATGGAAATATTATTCATTGTACGCAATCAATTCTAATACAAGGTCAAACATATGAAACTATACAAAAAGGTCATTATATTTAATCTGTAAAAGCAAAACTGTGAGCTAATCATAGACGTGTTTTCTTAGCGCGTATTGTCATGTTTTGAATTCCTCTGGAAACTCCATACAGTACATTTTAGTGGTAAATATAAATATTTGACCGATTTAGCTACAACACAGCAGCCAGTCAGAAATATTCGACACACCAGTTTTGTCTATTTCCTTGATGAGCTCCTCCTTCATGCGCATGTTCACTGTCAGCTCATGGATTCGCCTTTCGGTGGGGCTGGCTCTTCTTACCGTCTTCGCCTGCCTCTGATAAGGCTGGCTTTCCACGGAGTCTGAGAAGAGCCAGAAGCGGGCAGTATGAAAAGCAAACAACCGATGGATCCAGGAGAGATTTCAGACATGAAAGAATGCTCTGTCCTCACAAAAGGGCAGGAAACAGTTAAATAAAGTGCGCATGTATAAGTTACCTTTGGTTCGCTGCTGTACTTCTACGTCTCCATCATGTATCTGAGCCGGCGAAGAGCTTTTCTCTTTCCGTGGTAATTTCTTCTGCCGGCTGGTCCACGTTCGGTTTAAGGAACGCCTAAAGTTAGATTACAAAATTAAATTAGACCGAAAATTCCACAAATTTCTACATTGAATTTTGCTAATGTGGATCAAGGTATTGGTGTTACCAAATCAAAAGAAAATGCAATTCTTAAAAATTATTATTTGATTTATGAATTTATATAAACATCCCCTTTTGCCTGCCTGAAACTGTAGCTTGTTGGTAAATGGACACAGGAGCATTTAGAAGACTTGTTGAATAAAGGCTCTCACCTAAATTTGCTCCTGCCCAGAACACCGTCTTCTTCCTCCTCTTCCTCCTCCTCCTCTTCACCCTTCTGTAGACTGATTTCATTGCTCTCTGCCTGTTGCTCGATAAACGGGCAGTAGACTTTATCCTTCTCCTCGATCTCAGCCAGCAGGAGGTGGCCACGCATCTTAAAAGCTGCCATCACCCTCTCCAGTGAGCAGGCCGGTGGACTGGAGTGAATCTGCAAACACAGCATTCAAACCAAAAGGAGCGAAGCAACGAACATTTACACTGATGTCACAGATAATCGAAGTGAAAGCGTGAAATGTTCACACACTCACACACACAGCAGGTACCTACCTTCCTGGCAGGTCTGTGCGCACAGCTGTGTCTGATCAGAGGGACGCTGTGAGGTCTGTTGTACAAGTACCCAGGAGCCTTTGCTTCCACAGTCGCCCCTGAGGTTGTCCCATGAAAGGTCACGAGGTCACTGCGAAGGCGGTCGATCAGAATCTGCTGATTCACCAGTTGCTCCGTCTGAGCAGTCACACAAACGTTTAAGGAACCAATGAAGCCAAAGAAAAGATGCCATTGAATAAATGGATGGTTTTAACCGTTCTGCTTGTTCTTCTCCTCACCTGTAATCGAGTACGTTCCTTTTCTTTCTCTAAGGCTAAAAGGAGGCTTCTTCTCTCTTCGAGAAGTTTCTCGACTTCTTTTTGTTTTTGTTCTGCATCTTTCTCTTCTATTATTTGCTCTTTTACACTGAGAACATCCTAAAGATAAGAGGAAAAAATGTTATGCAACTTAATTATTTCAGTCTGCTTGTTCTTTAATTAGCATATTCTTGGCTGTGTTACTAGAAAGAGTCACAATAGAAATTTGAACTTGTTATATTGAAAATATAGGAATTAGCTTGTAACATTAGCAGTGGTTTAATTTAACTGAGCTGTGAAAAAAGGCAAGTGTCCTTTTTTTAAAACCCCTTTTTCTTTCTTCTGTTTACCTGGCATTGGTTGAGTTCATCTCCGAGCTTTAAAAGAGTTAAATGGTGAGTTTGGTCTCTATAGTCCTCAGAAGAGTCTGTATCAATCATATGATGGGATTGATTGACAGCGGTCAGTCTCTGCTGCCAGTTCTGCAGTCGCTGCTTGAACAAAACACTCGGAGGATCAGAGAGGTCTGTGAGCAAAGCTGCAGCTTCCTGAACCAAGCGGCAGTACTGCCAAGCTGTCTCTTGGTTCACCTTCTGCTCTGGTTCTGGTTCTGGTACCCTGATCTGACCGGACTGCCCGAAGCCGTCCCCCTTTCCTCCTCCACCACCCGTCTTCTTCCTTTCCATCTCCATGTCCTTCTCTTTCTCTTTCAGAAGTTCTCTCAGCGTCTTCACTTCATACTCCAGCTCCTCGAGCCGAGCCTCAGCGGGGCTCCAGGAGTCCGGGCGTGGCTTGACCTCTGTGTGAGTGGATACGGCTCCTGGACAGTTACGGACGTGACGGGCCTTGGTAGCGAACTGGAGGACGCTCAGAGTTTCTGCAACAGAGTGGTGGGAGGGGCTCACGCAGGCCACCATCAGTGTGTGGGTGTTTCCTCCCAGAGAATCACGAAGGAGACGGGTGATCTTAGCATCCCGGTATGGTACATGTGCACTGCTGCACCTGTTGCCGCGGCGATTTCGGCCATGGTCAGAGAGGGCACGGATTACGTTTCCAAGCGCGAGCAGGCCCGTGTTGATGTGAACAGATTCTTTGAGCCGCGTCCCGGTGTTTCCAGTTTTTCCAGCACGTTCCGAGCCGGCTAGGTCAACCAGGCAGAGTTTGGAGGATCGGACGGACTTTAAAGAGGAGCTGTTGTTGTTGCCGTGGCAACAGATGTTGACCTGAAGGGTGAGGATGGCGTGAGAACGACTGGAGTGCTCGTTCATTTTTGTGGTACCGGTATGCCGCAGGGCGTTTCCCATCTCAAAAACACCAAGCAACTCCTCAGCTGAAGCGACAGCCATCTCCTTGGCTCCTACCACCACTGAAAACACACACACACACACACACACACACACACACACATAATAAAAAAAAATCAAAGATTACAGAAAGTCCACAAAATAAAATAAGGTCTACAGATGGAAACACAGGAGTAAAAATTAGGCTTAATAAAAAAATGCTGCTTTGATGAAGGATGGCAAAACCCCAAATTACATCACTCAGAATATACATTAGTATTTGCACTTTTTAAAATATTTTTCCATTACCCGTGTTTCCCTTTTCGTCCTCTCTGATGTGAAGCTCTTTGTGAACGGTTTGCAGCTCCAACAGATCTCGTAGTTCCTCCCTGTGCAACTCCAGGTACGAGACCTGCACCGAGGCCTTCACGCCATCACTCCTCTTCCTCTTCTCCAGCAGCAAGAACACATCCTGGGCCACACGGTCAACGATTCCTCCCTCTTCGTCTGGGAAAGTACATTTTATTGGTGACAATATATTAGAAATATTGGACATTTTTATTGGACTTAATTCCTATTTTCAGTGGTCCCAGGAAAGTAATTTAAAAGCTAATTATATTCCTCCTATAGCTGTACCATAAAACATAAAAAAGGGCTCTAACACAGTATTGAGACTGCACCATCATTTGGAGAATTCAAACACAAAAACTAACCCTGAACCTCATTTAATCCTTCTTTAATTTGCCTATTTTTCTACATCTTCCCATGTTCTGGGGCCAAAGCTTACCCTGGTTCCCTCCTCCCAGTGTATATGTCTTGCCAGATCCAGTCTGTCCGTAACAGAAGACGGTCGCGTTGTACCCGTCCAGCAGGGACTCCACCAGGGGCCGGACGCCGGACTCGTACACCTCGTCCTGGCTGGCCGTCGGTCCGAACGCGTGGTCGAAAGCGAAGAGGCGGTCCGGGCCGAGCATCACCCGCGCGGAACCGGGCACCACCCGGACACACACCTCGTGGTGGTGGAGGACCTCCTTGGGGAGCAGGGGACGGACACGAACCGCCACCCGGACACACACCTCGCTCATGACGAGGCCGAAGGGTCCCAGCGTCGCTTCGGCGGCGTTTAACTGTGGTCCCGTTATCTCAGGTGTGCCGAACCTCTGCGTTACGGGTAATACTCCGCTGAATTATCACCCATTGCTTACGTGTTTAAAAAAAAAAAAAAAAAAAANTAATTTGTCAGTCACAGGTTAGGCTAGCCCTTAAGAATACACAGAAATTTTTGTACTCTAAAGAAGGGAAAAAAAAAAAAAAAAAAAAAAAATTATGCTGGCCACGTCTTGTCATCTCGCAGGTAACTTTTGTCCAGTTGTCTTTGTTGTCGCTTTCCGGTTGCCATGGAAACCGCCGCCGTTGACAGCGCAGCCGAGGAAAGCAGGAAGAGGCGTTCAAGAGCGTCCGCGCCCGTCCGTCAGAAAGGTGCCGTGAAAGCAACAGCGCCATCTTCTGGGCAAGATGTTTCATTATTAAAAAATAAAAAAAAACATTTATATTAAGTTTTGTAAATAGATACATTTCTATACATATTTTACACAGCTTGAGATAACAAAAGAACTCCGGTCTTATTGTTGAGATATACAAATTTATACAATTCTATAAGTTAACTTTTAGGGTTAAGTTACATCTGTTACAGTTACATAGGAAAAATAATTAATTAAAATTAATTACTTATTAAAATGTTTTATTATATTACAATTTGCATTACATTTTCTATAAAAAGGCAATTTGCTGATTAATATATTTATTTATTTTTTGCCTTTTTTCCCCATAACTTATACAACGTTGTCTTTTTTCTGCCATGGAGCTCCACGCTGTAGGGAGTCGAGGTTGTGTCTCTTAATGCTTGTTGAACACCACTCCAGTCTAATGATAATAATAATATATCTATGATGTTACATGCATTTACTGTGTTTGAAAGAGTTTAAAAAGAGTTTGACAGAAGTCATGGTTGAGTACAGCTATAAAATGATCACTGCAGCTGTAAACATTCAGTTCAAAACTAACTGAATGTATTAAGTTACATTTCATCTATAAAGTAACTCAAATAATTACATTACTACTACCTGTATCTTGTAATTGTAACTAATTACATTTTCAAAGTAATTTTCCCAGCAAAGATTATATAATATGAAAATGGTTTTATTTCCTGAGTCAGCTCTAATCTCTTTATTTTGACTCCAAATAGTTTCACGTTGTCCTGATCAAGTTCTTCAGGATTTCTGAAAACAAGGTTTTCTTTGAACTTTTATGGCCGTTTAAAGGTTTTTATTTTTTGTTAAGCTCTTTAATTCAATGTTATGAATGATTCAGGCATAAAAAGACTCCTAAACTCAAGGGATGAACCAATGTTGTGTTAAAGACAGGTGAGGTGAAGTGGGGTTTTTTAGGTGCTTTGTTACCAGCAGACGGTCACAAAGACATCATTTGTTCTCATTTCTTTAATCAAATTTGTAAAATTGTTACCAGCTGACTGTATGTAGAGTACATATGTCTGATTCACCCTCAGTGAGGATCAGTCGCTCCGTCAGTAGTAAATGCAGCGTGTCAGGTGTATGGGAATGTGGGCCATCTCTTTGTGGTGCTGCTTGGCGAAAGGCCACAAGTAGAAGTCGATGATGGCGGAGTTGACGTCGCAGGCCTGGCCGTCTTTCTGCCGCACCAGCTCACGAAGGCGCTCTTTAATCAGCTCCACGGACCAAATCGAACAACCTCGGATCTCCACTTCTCTCCGATCCCCTGAAGACATCCGTTCACCTGACGGGGGATGACGCCAGATGGTTTTAAAATTCTTTATCCGTCATACAGACCAGAGATTTGCGCTCTCCTGTCTCACCGTTTTTCAACGCCTGCAACAGCGAGTCAGAGTATCGCAGTACGCCCAGGTAGACGAGCGCCTGTGGAACCCTGTAGTCTGCGAACATGGTGAGCCAGTCCACGTTAGAGACGCCTCCCTCTCCTCTGGCCTCCATCATGCCCCAGAAATCTGCCACCAGGATCTGCGCTCGCTTGTAGAAGGCGATTCTCTTGCCCTGGGAAAAAAAATAATTAATTAATTAATTTCTATTTCTCCTTTTGTACTTGACATGTATTCTTACATTAAATGAATTGGTTGTACATGATGTGTATTCTGCTCCGCCACGAGAAAGTTGCCACGCTGTCTGCGGCCAGGAGGTGGAACTCTAACGTCACAATTTATTCAAAGTTCTCCCGACGCAATCACGTCCGAAGACAAATGTCTCTCTATGTGCTTTCAATGTTATGCAAATTGTGTGCGTTTTTAAAAGGCAACACTTACAAAGCTGTCCAGTACATTTACTACGCAAAACTAATTTCATAGTGAATGTAAAGCTGACATTTAGTTTGAAGTGTTATTTATGCAGTAAATGACCAGTCCCCTGCCATTACTTTTGTACAGGTTCCCTTCTGAACTCTGACCTCGTACGTCGCCTCGTCCCTGTAGGACGGGATCTTCTCCACGATGAGCTCCACCATCTTCCGGGCATCGTTTCCGGCTTGGCTGATGAAACTCTGAAAACTTCCACCGTGCTCCAGCAGCACGTGGCCGCCCTCAGTCAGCGCCTGCTTAGACCCATTCAGAGCACGATGTGGTCAAATTTAGCAAGCATGATGAGCAGGAGGCGACAAGCTGCACTCTTTCATTTTGTCTTTATGATGGAAATACAGCCGATGTAACACTGGAAGCTTGATCAAATAATAAAAAAAATCATTGAGCAATAATATCAGTTTTCTTACTAAGGATGAAAATACATGCAGAAAGATGTCCACTCCTACTGTATGTGGCTGTTAGCTGATTGTAAATCTTACACTTTAAATCAAAAAAATTAAATAATGATTTTCCACACAACTGAGTTTATTTCAGAATTAAATTGTTTAGATCTCAGTTTAATCACCTCATGATTTAATCTGATTACTATTCAAAAGGATGTGATTATATAAAGATTACTGATGCATTTTTTATTATTTTGAAACTTAAATGACTACGGCTTATTTGACATAAATAATAGAAGAGCGCACAAGAACATATTTTTAAAAACTCTGTCAGTCACAGGCTGCTGACCAACAATTAGCATAGATGCTAACTTAACATTGAAAATGCCATAGAGCCGCTAACGCAATTAGCATCAAGTTTATCACATCTTCTTCAGGGTTCAGGAAAAAAAAGGTGAAAACACAGATTTACTGCAACGTGCTTCAACTACAGGGCTCTACGGCAACTCTACTAGGACAAACGGCACCATGCAGGATCCGCTCTGCCGAGAGGCAGTTTAGTTAACAAAATCAATTTTTAATATTTGAAAATTGGTTCAGAATCCTCCATCTCCACAATACACTTAAAACAGATTTTACCTCCCATCTCTAAGCTTAACTAAGTTGAACTAATTTTAATGTTACTTGTTGAATGAACCAATATATATATATATTTTTTTTTCCAGATTTAATCAGATCAGTCTTCTTTCACTTTGATCTGCTTTTATAAATTCACAAGCAGCACAAAGGACTTGTTCATACAAGATTTTTCACTGAAATGTTGAATTTTCGTAGCATGAAGTCAAATAAATGGGTTTATTCTTATTATAAAAAAGCAAAAAAAAAAAAAAAGTTTGACCAAATCTATTAAACTGAATGAGATGCAGACCTAATAAAAATATTTGCCAGCCGAGAAATCACGAGTTGATTTCTCATCCTGGAAGAAGTAAAAAAAAAAACAATTCCTCCATTCTTTTATGCTCATTCAACGAGTTATGTTTCATAGATATGCGTGGCCAGTGACCCTCCTCTCAAACACCACGTCAGAATTAGAAGGATATCAGAACCTGGTGGCGTTCCTGAAGCATCGGCATGGCCGTTTCATTGTCTGACCGAAGGACGTGCCCCAACTCCTCCACGCTCATCTGGGAGAAGTAGCTGGGATCAGTGATGGGTGTACCTGTGGCGAGAGGAAGAGGAAAGAGAAGAAGAAGGTGGAGGAGCTAAAGCACAGGAGAAACATATTCATCTATCGTTAATTACAGAGGTAAAATGTGCTGTACAGAACAGAAGAAAGTTCCACCGTCTCATTTCATTCCCCACTTCAAACTTAAAGAACATGATTTGCTCTGATCTCACGAGCTTCACACTCCGGAGGAAGGCCGCCCGCGTTTAGTCATAAAGGGCACAATGACAACACACTGAGAGCATTATTTTATAGGCGACGTAACTGATTCATATCCGGAGTCACTCGTGCTAATTATAAATGATGCCCGGGCTCACGCGGAGCTACGAGCAATTTCCTACAAATTTAAGCTCAAGTAAAGGGCACACACTCAATAACTGGCTATAAAACACACACACACACACACACACAGAGCAGCAGGGTGAAAACAGATATCAAAACATACATTTTTTCTTTGATGGAGAGCAAACAATGACAAAATAAAGTCAGTTTGTGGAAAGGCCAAGATGTCATGTACTGCAACACGGTGAGAGGATGTTCTGCTGCTGACACACCACTTGAAATGTCACATTTCATCTTTTTTATGTTCATTTTAGGTAAACCTTCTTCATTCATCATAACTGAATAGGCCCAGCACACACTAAACGGGCAGAACCTGTTGATTTAAAGACAAAAGAACGACGTTTCGAACAGAAAGCAGCTGAGTTACACATCGTCACTTGAGGAGAACTGAGGCTGTGCGCGCTCACCTTCCTCCATGGCCCTGGTGACAGAGGCACACAGGGTCATGTAGCCCGTGTACGTTGTGCCTTTATAGGTCACCTCGCAGCGCTCCGTCTCCTTCTCGGGCCAAAAGGAAAAGTTCATGGTGTCCACCACGAACACCCAGTTTAAAGCCTGCAGCGTGGAAACACACAAATTATTCAAGGAGGAGGACAGCATTTTTTTCTTTTTTAGTTTGTCTTGTTAACATTTGTTTTGCCTTATTTTGTCTTTTTGTGTCACAATATCTACAAAAAAAAAGTCTGTTTTAGATCCAACTGTTCTGCTTTTCAGCCTTCATAGGACGAGTCACCAAACGTCGGGGGGCTAAGTTCACAAAAGACTTCCTGCCACAAACATTCAAACTCAATCTTATTCGTAATGATTTTTATAGTTAATAAAATAAAGGTTACTGATTCATTCTGCTAAACGATTTGGATTCAGAAAATTGGAACAAATCACTCACTAATGACCAATTTGAGTCAAAGATTATTTATTCAGACGTCCCAGTTTGATCCTGCTAAAAATTAAACCTTAAGATGTCTGAATAAAAATTACATAATAAATTATTTCCTTTATAATGTATAATATATACAGACTACACTGAACCAAACTAAATTACTTGTTCGATACTTAATCAAGACTGTGATATATTCATTTTATATTTCATTTTAACAAACTATGACTGGACTTCAGAAAACTGCTTTTATTTTTCAGGCAAACAGCCTTAAAATCACTGCAGCTACATGTTTGGAGAGGATTTTTAGACTTTTTATTTTACATCTGTTTGTCAAATATCCAGATTTCTGTAAACTTTAGGACATTGTAAATTACAACATTTTAATTGTTTCATCAGGAAGTTTATTGGTTTCCCAATTTATTGATTCATTTATCATCAAACCAATGATTATTGTTGCAGTACTCCTGCTGTTTTCTCTTCCATTGAACAAAACCAGCGTCACACGTGCTTCATGACTTTTCTGCAGTAAATGATCCAGCACTCTGGGTGCTCATGAACTCCCCTGTTCGGAGGTGGGTGCCGGAGCCAGCGGGTTTGCGTTCTTCCACCCGCTGGCGGTCAGAGCGTCGCTGCGTCTCAGATCGTAGAGCATCTCTGCCACCTTCTGCACGCCGGCGTCCTCGATAAACACGTCTCGACTGTGCTCCGCTATGAACTGCCCAGACTCTCTGGGGAGCAGAGGTTTGTCCATGATGGGTGGAGCAGAAATGCAACTGGAAAAAAAAAGAAAAAAAAAATGTGTTCAAGAAGCATTAATAAAAACAAATGAAGCCTAAAAATGGAAATAGGTGAAACCATGGATTAGGCATTACAATAAATGTGCCTTCTGGCATTTTCAAACTCATTAGTGTTTCCTAAATAACCTCAACTCTTTGTTAAAAACAGACACGGTTCAGGTGAATCCTCTTTAGGACGGGGGCTGAGTGATTTGAATGGCTGTGCCCTTTTCATGCTGAAACTTCAGTAACCTTCACAACCTGCAGCATCTCTGAGGAAGGACCCTTTTCTCCCCGTTTTAAGCAGGAAAAAAAAAAAAAACAACTACTGACTACGGGAGGAAACTAGGGCGTCACAATCTTAGAAAAACCTGTGATGTGCAATAATGTTTAATGCTGCTGTGACAATATAAATAGCAATAAACCCACATTTTCCTCACTTTATCATCCGCCATCGTGATCATCTAAACCAAGTTAAGACCAGTAAGGGTCCGTTGGATTAACCATGTACATTATTAGCATGCAAAAGATAAATGAATGGTACTTGAAATACAATAATTAGGAAAAATTATGACTTATTAAAGCCTAAGTGGTTCACTGATGTTGCGACAACAACACATTTGTGATATATTGTGCAGGAAATCAATAGTATTATTGCAAGAAACATGGCGTAGATTTCAAGAGACAAAATAAGATGCAATAAAAAAGTAAATAAAAATCTAAAATGACGAGACAAAGTGTGATTAAAGAGATGTAAAATCATCCTAATGTGGCACAAAACTAACAAAAGTCATCAAGACATGTTAAAATTCAAAAACACTTCACTAGAAGTGAACAAAATAGAAAACCATTAAGACAGTATCATATATGCTTCTGTATATATGGAAACAGAAACAACTTTCTTTGATTGTTTATTACACTTTCTGTCTCTCCACAGGATGAGTGGTAGGTTTTTACACATCTGGGGTTTGGGGTTTTATTGCATTCTGTGTGAAAAAGCATAAATAAAAAGGCCAAATGTTAAAATAATAATAATAATAATAATAATAATAATAGGTGTGCCACTGTATTACAGGCTTGGAAAACTGATTCTCAGACAGCAGAACTTACTTTTCACTAAACTGTTCTTTTTAAAGCTTCAGGAAGCAGCTGCATTGTCCACATTAATAAGCAGGTCAGATAAATGATGTCATCATGCTTTATTGTAAAAACCTTGTCGGTCAAAGTGCACGAAAAGATTGATCAGTGACTTTGGGTCGTGGCTTTAGCTTAAGCTAAAATGGCTTTAGCTACGATTGCTTCTTACGCTTTATATTAATAATAAACGAATCGGTCGGGTTTCTAGATATACTTACTGTTCAGCTGAAAGTCTAGAGCTGTACGAGTTAGGTGAATGGTGTGCTGCTCTGAAGGCGCACACCTGCAGGGAAAAACTGCCTGCAGGAAGAACTCGTGATTTTCACTTCCTGCTTTTCAGCTGCTGACCAATCACAGCGTCGCTCGCTGGCTCGTCACTAACCTACCAACCAATCATAGCAGCTCAGGGGAAAACGGGGAAATAAAAGAAATGAACCGTGTGTACAGACGGATGTAATATTCATTATTAGTCATATTTTATAATCCAAAATAAGTAATTAACAACAGTAGCTATTTGATAAAGTAAATAATATTCCAGTGTGTAAATGTAGGGCCAACAACTTAAATTTTTTTAACACATTTGAGAAACTAAACTATTTCTTGCATTTCACATAATGTTTTCATTATTTATTTTAAAAATACTTTAATAACTTGAAGCCTAAAAGTTATCATTGTCCAAACCACTGATAGGGCTGCAAATATAGAGCTTCATTCATGGTCACGCATGAAACATTCAACAATACTGAGTAAAAAGTGGCATCATCTTTATTTCTCTTACAACGTGACAAGATGGACAGCAAACGAGTTTAGAGCACAGGACCTCTCAGGGACATGGTAGAAGAGTTCAGTGTATCAAAGAAACCAGAAAAAAAAAAAAGTCTTATATTTCAAGCTACTAAACACAGACATTTACATTTTGAAGTAAATCAAATTATTCAGGTTCGTTACACAACTATCATAATCATACAAATTAGTCTGTCCTGCGTCTCGTGTACACAACTCTCCCCCTAAACATTGCAAAATCCTTTTAACCAGTTGAAAAGTTCCCGGAGGCTTTAAAGAAAAAGTAAAAGAAACCTCTTATATTCTGAACAGAGTGGTTGTTGAGTATAAATGAATGAAGACAGACTACACAGCCCACACAGACATGCGCACATGAAACAGATTTACAGAAGCACAAACATACACATTTAGTCATTAAAAAGAACATTAAAAAATAAATGTTTATTTGTATCTGTTGGAGGTCTGAGATATTTTGATATATGAGCATTACAAAAAAAAGGAGGGGGGAAAAAAAAAAAAGCAAAATCTGGCAAACTAGACATTTTAAAATGCAGATTATCTACATTTTTTCTGATGTACAGGAATGTTGGACATCTTTTTTTTTTAAAATACAAAAATAAAATTAAAAAAAAAAAAAAAAAAAGGATACCACCAATCCAGAATAATAGTCTGAAGAGGACGTTTTGGACCAGGGCAAAAAGACAAGAGGAAGAGGGAGTTCAATCTGAGTCGTGTTGATCTACATCTTCTGGGCTCTACAGCAAATGGCCCGAGTACTGCTTCACACTGAAATATAAAACAAGAAAGAAAGAAAGAAAGAAAGAAAATAAACGAATAACTCGCAGCAGGGAATTCACAAACAGCAGCTATACAGTTATGTAAGTGAGCGTGGCGGGATGAAGATGTGACACGGACAGCGAGGACGGAAGACGGGAGAGGGGTGAAGATCTGACAGAGGGACTGAAGGAGAGCAAAAGAGAGGTGTGGTTAGTCCTTGTCCAAGCAGGAGCAGCACACTGAGAGGGGAGGAGAGGCAGGAAGAGGAAGGTACGGTTAGTTACCATGGCGACACTACACTACTCATGAGACAGAGCGGCAGGTCTACAGATGTATTAGCATTCGGGGAAAAGCTCAGATGGCATCAACAAGGAAGTAGTGTGTATTATACGTGCCTACTGGTTGCCAAGGGAGACAGAAGAGGAGGAGCCTGTGCTATTTGGCAGACTGTGATTTGTTGTCGGTTAATCTAACTAAAAACAACAAAATCACTAGTCTTCCACACAGCAGCAGCCAGGGGAAGAATCAATCCACTCCCTCCTTCACAGTGAAACGGCTTTGATGGCAAATAGACATTCTGCTCGGTTACTTTTTATAAAAAAAAAAAAAAAATCATATTTAAATAAAAGTCAAAGCAAATTGTCACTCTGGGTGACAGTTTCGAAAAAACTTCAATAAAATGTGTCCATCAAGTATGCCTACTCCTTCACAGCCATTTCATGTAAGAGGAAGGTTTGAAGAAGTTGAAGGTTGCATGGGGAAGAAAGGAAGGGGGTTAGTGAAGAAAAGACAGCAGGCAAAACCAAAAACCAAAGAAACTGCATAACCCGAAAAGAAAAACTTAGTATTAGGATGCAATTTTAAAATAGATTTGTCAACCAAATCTATCATTTGTGTGTGTTTGTTTAAAAAAAAATTAAAAATGAAACTATGATAAAAAGTACTTTTAGTTCTTTTTATGTTTGCACTACAAGTCAATTTCTGAGCACTTGGAAGACAAAAGACCTTAAACTATTTGATGAAATTTCTTATATGAACAATTTAATCAATACAGATTAAAGAGAAAATGACTGATTACAAAAACACTAACGCTTTCGATATTCCCTGAGACAGAAGTCAGATTAATCCGAATCCACCACGTCCGAACTTGCCTGTTCTGCAGAAGGTATTGAGCGTTCTGGATCTGGTCCTGGGTGCCGGTGATGGTAATGATTCGGTCCTCTGAACCTTCCAAAGGCTCATCAATCTTTATGGACGCCCCGGACTCGTGGCGGATCTGTTTGATCCTCTGGCCTCCCTTACCGATGATGGAGCCAGCCAACTGTCCAAACAGAAGTGATGAGAAAAAGAAACGCTGCAGGCGCTCACCATGTATGTTGCTTTGAAAACGTAGAAGGCAACCGTAAGTGATAATTGCAGCACACAGAAAATAACAACGACATTGCTGTAAATTCCTCACGTCTTTAGGGATCGTCACTTGTGTGGTGATGACAGGGCCTCCCATGTCATTATAGGAGCCACGTCCTCCTGATGGCGAGATGCAAGCAAGAGGTAAAAACCAAAGCAAACATGCCAGGAAAAGTCTCTGCAGAATAAAGCTGCTTGTAGAGAACATTGAACTGATAAAATAATAATAATTTTAAAAAAAAGTTACACAAGCGTAATTGGAGTGAAAAGAAAAACCATGTGTCCGACACTAAGAGTCACTTAGTAAAAAGGGAGATTAAAATGAATAAATCAGAGATGGTGATGGGTTAAAATAAACAAATTAATGAATACAATTTAAGGATAACCACAGCCACATGACATTACGCTGATTTTGTTTCCTCCACCATTCATGGATATCAGGGATAATAATAATAATGATATTGTTTTAATAGTAACGATGGAAGATTTAGATGTGAAGACTCACCTGACTGGTAGCTATCCCAGGAGGAACTGTTGTCTGAGCAGGAAATAAAACATTTTTGTCAAAATAATTCAGATCACCATAAAACATACAGGTAAAAAATATATATAAGCAGTTCTATCTGTTAAAAACTACCACCCCACATCTATTTGCTAGTCAAATATGACCACATTTATTTAAAAAAAAATCATTGCTGTTGAAAACCAAGAACCTAAATTTGTGTCAGTGACAATGTTTGACCAGCTAATTTGAACAGATTGTCATCTTGCCTGAAACTGTACCATGATGGAGGGAGCTCTAAGGCCTGTGTTCTTAACACACACACACGTCACCACTATCTTAAAGTCAGGAGAAAAATCAGTTCAGTACTCACCATATCCACCACTCTGTGAAAAACAAACAGAAACACAAATGCGTTAAAGCTGGTACAACACAATCCTTCCAGCCTTCCATAAATCCAACAGGAACAGATTGAGGATTGGAGAGGTGAACGTGTGGGTACTGCAGCAGCATCGACCATGGTGTAGACTCAACTAAAAGCCACCCAGATCTCATCCATAAGACAGACTCCTCCTCCTCCCTCCTTCCCTCCCCTCCCTCCCTCTCTCACCCCTTTCCATCTCTTCTTGCATCTCCATCAGCCCCCATTTTCAGCTGCTGCTGTTACCGGGGCAACAAGCGATTCAAAAAGCTGTTGCTGAGCAACCGCAGGCAGTATCCTGCCAGGTCTCCAGGAGGGAGAGAGAAAGAGGCAGAAAGAGACCTTCCAGTCTGTCAAGAAAGCATTATTAGTGCTTAGCAACCAACCATGGCCACCCCCACCCTCCCCACTCCCAACATCCTCTTTCTCTTTGCAGGAAAAAAAAAAAAAAAAAAAAAAAAGGCTGGCCATGAAAAGTACACAGTAAGAGGGCAATTACAGCTGGTTATTATGGGGTGTCTCCGGCTGGGGTGATTATGGTCATTTGGTGGGATGGCTTGCACCATGCAAAAACTGGCTTGGATTCATCGCCAGGGCTCAGATAAGCGTATACACACAGATATGCTCAAGTGACCAGCTATGGGAGTATTTTCAGTAAAATACCATCTAGAAGGCAGGACAATGGACAATCACAGCGTAATGTCTACTGCCAGGACCAACCGGTATGATAGTCTGAGGAGGCTTGCACCTACTAAGATGCTACTACAGAAGCTGCATGTATTTAGCAAAGGGTCACTAACCATGTTATCGCTGTAGCGATCCGGTCTGCCTCTTCTGTCACTGGTGATGGGGAGGGGAATACAGGCAGAGAGAGAGAAACGCAGAAAGAGAGATGTGGGTTGGGAGAGAAAGAAATAGAAAACGCTTAGGAAGAAGAAAAAAAATAAAAAAATCTTGACAACTATCCACAAAAAATTTCTGGTCTAGGTCAAACTGCACACACACGCTGAGCAAGATTACAGTATAAACACATTTTCTCTCAACCATCTTCCCACACACTAACAGGAACAGCTCTGACAGTGTTATGGTGAGAGGAGTGACAGGTGGTGGTGATTCTGATCAGAGCCAAGAGCTGATTTTGCTCCCCCCTCCCTGAAAGACTGAGCTCAAATAATGGAATTAGCCGCTTTAGGAGTTACTTTGTAAGCTTTTTATTTGTACAGAACATGCATGCATGGACATTAAACTCAAGTCTACGATTAACTTCAAATATAACATGTTTCTAGCAGTGTTGTACTGCTATAGCTAAAAAAGTAAGATAAATGGGAAGTTTAGTTTTAGATTCAGTCACTTCAAATAAGAAAGAAATGTTAGCTCTAGATAGAGCACGCCCTTAAACACAACACCACAATAATATTCTTTAACATGTAAAATGGTAATGTCATTGCAATCCCCTATAAAGTACTTCAAATAAGTAGACTGAACAAATGAACGGGGATCGAGGTAAAGAAATGTAACCTGTGACACTA
This sequence comes from Kryptolebias marmoratus, assembly GCF_001649575.2. Lineage (NCBI taxonomy): Eukaryota > Metazoa > Chordata > Actinopteri > Cyprinodontiformes > Rivulidae > Kryptolebias > Kryptolebias marmoratus. The sequence goes on along the minus strand of NC_051430.1, from coordinate 20,586,959 downwards.
AAAAGTGTTACAAAAAGGTTGGAGGTGTTGACAGGATCGTCATGCAAGCGCAAGAGTTTGAAAGGTGTTATCACTAAAAAATGAATAAATAAATCAATCTAAACATGAATGAATAAAAAATTAAATGACATAATAAATATAAGGAAAAATCTTTGCATGTTTATAAACTGGGGTAAAATTTCTACACTTGTGACTAGAAATCTTTCTTAAAAAAGAAGAATGGAAGAAGTTGGATTAGTAAGCACTGATCGTTACAGGGGAACAACTCATTATGGGACAAAAGCAAATACAAATGTAGAATGTCAATTTAACTCTACTGGGATTAGGAGAATTAGAGAATTAGAGGTTTAAAGACAGAAACTTACTTTGACCTGTCATCTGAGCCACGGTACGAGTCATAGTAACGCTCATCTCTGCTGTGGAGAGGAAAACGAAAGGAAGAAAAAAAGAGACAAACAACCAGACACACAGTGATGAGCACATACACTTAAATGAAGTGATAAACATAAATATCAGTTTTTCCACAGAGTGCAAAGCATTAAACTCACTTTAAATCAGCGCAAATAAAACAATTCTGGTTAATTAAAGTATTCTGAATGGAAATAAAAGCAAAAAGTATTTTATTTCACATACGAAATGTAGGGGGTAAAAAAGTGCTAGAGATGTGAGATGTGTCTTAAAAATAACATTTAAAACTCAAAGTCTGATCGGAGGAATTTATGATTCCGCTTGGAATTAGAATATAAACAAAACTCCTTGTTTCTTATCTTATCTCACTGTGATAATCACACCTAAGGACCACAACCTATAAAATTAAAATAGTCACATTTTCTGCACTAAAACTGAAAAATAAAAAAGGAGAAGCACAGACAACCCATCACGTATGCTCATCCCTTACCCTCTGTAGGGGTGACCCATCGGCATGTTCCGTGGACGGCCACTCCCTCTGCCAACCCGACTGTGGTGGGGTGGAGGAGGACCTCGACGGGGGCTGATGTCGTCGTAGTCGCGGCGGGAATGAGGCAAGGGTCCGCGAGCCCCTCTGCTGGAGGGCATTCGGTCATATCCGCGGTCACCGCCGCCGCTAGACCTGCTTCCTCGCATAGGGAAGCCCCCCATGGCTCTGCGGCCACCCCCCCTCTCCTCGAACATCATGGTGAAACCGCCATAATCATACGTTTCGTCGTAAAAGTTGGGGTCATAGGGCTGTGTGCGACCTTTTATAGGAGCCTGAAACGAGGACAACGATTCCGAGAATTTAAATCATATTGTTTAAAATGATGCCAGCAATGTACATTGATTAAAAAGATTCCTATTATAATTTTGTTTTAAATTTGCCAAAAAATTGTTTTTTAAAAAAAAGCAATAAATGTGTTTATTCAGACACCATCTCATCAAAATTAAACTCTTCAAATAAAACCATAATCACAGAATCCTATCCTGAAATTTTTAATCAATACGTGGCAAAACCTGAATGTATAAAACCTGGTAAAGCATAAAATGACATCTTAAGCAGTTTAAAAGCTTACATCAGAGATGAGCTCCAGCATAGTCTTGATACACTCCACCACCCTCTCCATTTTACCACCAACCAGCACTACGCGGTCTGTCGACTGGGGACAACACTCCTGAAACAGCTTGATGCTGGTCTTTGTGTTCTGGAGACAAACATACGAAGGCTCACATGAGTGGGCAGAGAGGAGGGAAAAGGAACCACTGCGTTACAATTTAAAAATCACACCTATTTACTTCTTTTAAAGCACGTTTAACGCTGCACGTTGCACAAGAAGATTACGTTAAAAATGCAAACTAAATATAAAACTGAATATTGGATTTTTTTTTTATTTGCATCGTGTTTGCAAACTAAATGACTTTTAACAATAGGTGGACTGTGAGAATGCGTGCAGAAAATTCATTTGACTTAAAAAGGAAGAATTCAATCGTCCACGTGCACACACCTCACGGAGCTCCTTGATCTTCGCTCCCTTCACCCCGATGATTGAGCCAGCCAGGCTTTGGTGGATCAGCAGACGGAGCTCACAGTCAAAATCCATGCCATTGTACTGCTGGTACTTATGGGGAACATTGAAAACATTCATACAACAATGTTCTCGCACACATTCACAAAAAAAAAAAAATAAACATCTGAAAGGAAGATTTCTATGACAAAAGAAAGATGGCATGCCCTGTACACGGCTATAAAATTTAGAATCCAAGTAGAAAAATTATGTTAGTTTTTTTTTTCCTCCAAGTCAAAGCAAAGGACAGAACCAATAGCTATTTAAAACAGTCAAGATCAACCAATGCAAAATATCTGACTTGCAAAACAGCAAGAAAAACAAATAAGGGCATGCTCAGGAAATTTCACTTTAAAGCATCTCTTTAACTTGGAGCTCACCTCTTCTAATGTTGGGATAATCTTCAGCAGGATTTCTCCAATAGTGTCAATATCTGCACTGATGCTCAGGATTCTTCATTTTTTTATTTTACATCCACCAACAAAATGGAGCGCAGCAACATGAAGGGGGTGGGGTGGGGTCGGGGTGCCAACAAGGCATCCCAGGGGGGAGGAAACAATATTTCAGATTATAGAGTTTATGACAGTCCCTTTTTACTTAAAAAAAGTCACAAATGCAGATTCAGTAGCATGTAATGTTTTTTTTTTTAAATTGCAGATGCATGGCATTTTTAAAAAGCCAATTCAATAAGTTTACGCTAGAACTGATTTTAAAAAACAACCTGGCGCAGAAATAGTACAATGAGAAGAAAACCTTCTCCATTCAGAGGAAGGAAGTAAAGAGGAGAAATAAAATAATAACAAAAAAAAAAAAAAGATCCAAAAGTAAGAAAATTGCATTTTTGTGACCATTGAGGGAGCAAGATGGGGGAGGTGAAGTTTAAGGAAGAAATAAGCACCAACAGTGCCAGAGAGAGCTCTAAAATTTTTAAGCATTGCTGGGTGGATGCACACCACAAACACTGACTACATCGACCATAAACAAGGTTCGGAGCTAAATGTAGGCAATGGATAATAATAAGAATAATAATAAGCCCAAGTTTTCTCATAAAATATTGCTTCAGTGATTTTAAATCTTAATTTGATCAACAAGTAGTGATTAAATATTGTTGTCTGCACCCACCTATTCACAAAAGACAGAATTTACTGACAGAACTGGAGAGGTTTGTACACAGAAGCAACATATTAGGCAGATGAGAAAAGGTGACAGAGCAGATTATACCATAGTAAAGTATGTCTGCCACTGCTGGAGTTGATGCTTTTAAAGGGGATTCGGGGAAAATTTAACAAATACAGATTAAAAAAATAAATAAATATGGAGATGTGGGAGATTTAAAAAAAAAAAAAAAAAAAAAAAAAATCTACTTTCAAAAACTCCAGCAGTCAATTAAGTTCAGCTGACGCACAAGACAGGAAAGAAAAACAAATTAAACTTTTAGCTTTCCTTTTACACTTGGAGGACGAATGCACTGTCAGTCGTAAGAAGGACAAGGAAAGAATGGGAAGAAGCTAGAAGCGAGTGAGTTTATGAAACTAACAGAAAAACCAAGAGCACCAAATTATGCACACTGCGATTCTGAGAGGTGAAAATGAAGAAGGTATATAGGATAGATGCTTATGAACTCACACAAAATAAATAAAACAAAATCAAACTGCACAGATTATAGCAAAGATTTTAAAAGACAGTAGCAGACTGTGGAAAAACCCTGATAACACCAACTAAAGTTTTAATGCTGACGTGACTTCAAACTGGCATAGAAAGGATATTTACATGGTTTTTACAGGATCAACAGACAAAAGCTTGGATACTGCAGGCTCAAGCTAATATACTTTAAATAGGTATGTTTAAAAACAGTGACTTGACAGAGGCAGGATTAATCTTTAATGTCTTCTTGTTTGACCTGTAGTCAGGCATTGAGAGGGAGGAGCTTAGGGACATACCGCTCAGGCCCACTGCTGTCTGGGACTGACACACTGGCATTGTACTGGGCGTGGCATGGGCAGGGGCCAGGGCCATTCGAGCACAGATGTCAATCAAGTAAGGCGCCCATTTAGGGACAGGGCACGATTATGGACAGGGCCAACCGGGGTGTCAGGTGGGCGGGCGCAGGAGGGGCCATCCAGAACATGGGCAACAGAGGAGGATGTGGGCAAAAAAGTAAAGAGTCAAAAATAATAAACAAGGGAGAGGGAAGAGGAATACATTTTTAATATACAGGCTCTACACTGTTGAAATGTGACTTTGAATTTGATTCTCTCAGAGATTGATTTGTCAAAGAGAGAAGAAGAGAAACGGTGACACTGGAAAATGGGTAAATGGCATATTAAGAACACGAGTGTTGGGGAATAAACCAGAGACAGTGAGAAAGAAGGGAAGAACAAACTGTGAAGGACTAAAAGAAGAAAAAAAAAAGGAGGCAACGACATTAAATAAATTATTAAATGGCCAGTTTTCTGACACTAAAAAAAAAATAAAATAAAAAAGGTTAACTTTGCAAGCTGCCTGTCTATTTTAAAGTAACAGGAGTATCAGTGTCGCCACAACAGCTGTGTTACAATAAATTATCATAATGAAGAAACAAATGGACATAAAATTGGACTGCTGTGCCTTTGGCAATTTTAGCTGACACAATAACACACTGCTCATATGACAAGAAAAAAAAAAAAAAACAGCCCCAAGGAATTTCTCACAAGATCTAATGAGTTGATGGCTAATTATCAAAGCATCAACTAACAACACTGCTTGTTTACAATGACAAAAAAGATCCTCACGATTAGTTTTAAACATTTACTGAGGGGAGAATATATGTGTATAATATATAGAAAACTGCTGCTTTTGAGGAAGCTGGGTCTGAGAAGCCAGTGAAGAGAAAAATGTAGAAAATTTTTAGAATAAATAAAGAAAATATGCTCACATCTGAACGAAGAGCTTTGATGTTTTTGCCACCCTTCCCAATCACTGCTCCCGCATTCTGCAACAATAAAAAGACACATACGAATTAAAACCTGCACACAAACGCAGAAAATGTAAGCCAAGGTACTACACTAAACAAATATTCAAAAATGTAGAATAGCACAATTAGAAAAGGTGGAAAGCGCAATGCCTGTTTGAATATAAGTAATCAGACTTGGCTCCAAATCATTCAAAAAGGCTGAAATGTTTAATGTATAACATGAAAATAATTATGGGATAAACCAAGAGTGACACAAATTTAAAAATATATAACATTAATAATAATAATAAATAAACAAACAATCACATAGGAATTCAACATGAGATGTGACATAAAAGACGAGCCAATTTACTTTGCTCTGCAGGAGAATTCGGAGCTCAACCATCTCATCAGAGTTTCTGGAGCGCTTGAATGATTTCTGCTCATCTGCATCCTCAGCGGGGCGCTTACCTGGCATGAGGAGATAAAGAAAACACCTTGATAACTCCGTGCAAAGAGCCTTCAACAAAAATGATTATCAGGTGGGGAAAAAAAACACACACTATGAGTCATGAACAAGTGTTTAATTTGTCTGCTCAAATACGATGTGCAGAATATGCACGACTTTCTCACCACTTCTAAAACAAACCAAAAACTCTTTAAACACATTGGTAACTTAGTACTGCATGCTTTCAGTAGTACAGCTTTTGATTTTTTTTTTTTTTTACAAGACCAGAAAAGTTCAAGTCTTTACCGTTAGTCTCCGTGTTGCTGAACGAGGACTCTTCCTGCTGATCGATTTCTGTCTCCATGGTCGTCTGTTAGAGGGAAAGATGAAGCGTGGACCTCGATCTGGGACGCGGGAAGTCGGAACAAGGAGAGAGAAGCAGAAAACCAGCCCCTGTAAGCTGTCGCCGTCTACGGGCATGTTAAGGGTGCAGAAAAGAAGGTCGGAGCTGTGTGACCTGAGAGGGCTCTGGTGAAGAATCAGCAACGGGTTTAAGAAACTGCCAGACACCCGGGGACTTACCAGTATTTATTCCAGGGACAAGGGCGTGTTGATAGGCGGATCTAGATGAAGGAGGACCAAACAGATCTCAGGACCTGTCAGGGAGGGAGAGAGAGACTTCTTCAGGGCTGATGACAAAGCTGGCAAACAGTTTGAAACGAGCATACTCCGGCTGCACGCTCTCTCTTCACATCTGGTACTCAAACTGCTAACATGATTACAAAAAAACAAAACAAAAAAAAACAGGCTGGGTCTTGTAACCAGCAAACAATGAATATAATGGTTTGACAGAGCACCACTGTCCGCGAGTTAAGTTTCATCGGCTGCGACGACAGGAGAGATTCAGACCAGCACTCCGGCCATTGGATTAATCAGTCGGCGACACGCGAGATACTGGATAAAAATCTTAACGTTTATTTTCCCCACGTTTAATAAAAAAACAGGTTTAAAAGTCTCTCGAACGACTTACAGTTCTATAAACAACAGATAGCTTGTTAGATCAAGTCGCTGGCCAAACCGAAAGCAGATTAGCTTCGTAAAGCTAAATTGGCGGCCGTTAGCCGTTTCCCTGGTAAACGTTAGCAACGTGTTAGCAACCTAGCTTCGAGAGTCACGTCTGCGTTGGTCAGGCACCATCGAGCGTCGGCGGACTTAGTCCCCAAAGAATGCTGCAGACGATATGATGAAACGTGACAAGCGGCCGACCCGCCGCGGTCCTCGCGTTAAAACATTAGAATTTTACCAGAGCACATACGAGCTCGAGCTAGCGGCTAACTGCTCTCGCCATGTTGTTATAGGTACGGCTGAGCACAAATGGAACCAACCAGGCCAACTACTTAGATAACGTTTCGCCGAGCAGAGAACACACCTTTGAGCTGCTGCTTAAGATTGATAAAGAGTACATTTATTTATATTTTTGCTGTGCCGACACACATCGAATATATATGAATAACCGTGGTTCCAAAAAAAGGGGGAAATAATCACCAAAAAAACACAAACCTGCAGTGTAACTACCTCGCTCGTCCCCTTCCTTCTCTTCGGAACCTGGAAACGTACGAGTCAAATGACTGCGCGCTGATTGGCTGGGCGAAAAGCAAATCAATCACATGCCAATCACAATTGGCTGGAGTAAATGTCAATCACGCGAAATGAGGCGTTTCCAACGTGATAAGACACTCCCCGTTTCCGGATGAGGGTGGACGATGCATTCTGTACTTCAGTGGCAGTTCTAGTTATTCCAGTTGCCTGAAAGACTAATGTATTGTTTTTTGTAGCAATTGTATCGTACGGTTGTTTGTTTTTTAGACCTAAATTTTAATTTAAGATGTTCCGTAGCTGTGGACACGATAAATCGGCGTCATAAGCGCCGCTACTGTTGCTAACTGAGCATCTTGTTGGTTAACTTTGGCGCCTTTACCGTCCAGCACGGTTTATGGACGAGGCTCCCCACACGGTAACCTCTTTCACAACACTCACTTCTTCATAGACTCCTTTTATGCTCCTCGATTCTTGTACATCGCTGCCTTAATTTATGACTCACTGTCTTTAACTACGATCCTCCGCATATACACTTATCCTTGTTAATGGAAAGTAATTTTCATGCACTCAGCAGCATCTGTGCAGGTTTATATATATACATATAGCTGGTTAATGTCTCTGCAGCACCGACATAACCAGATATCATTATCCACTAAATGTAATAATATGCAAAGTTTTACTTTGTGTAATGCAGATGTAACACAGCAAATTTAGGTAATTGTTATTTCCGAGACTTCTAAACTCGATTTAATAACCCATTGCAGTTTTATATGTATATTTTTTATCAGTATAATAAATTGCACAAGTGTTTTTTGTTTTGTTTTTTTAGTTTGGGTAGGGAAATGGAATATGCAAAGTTTAACAGAGTAATCAACAACTTCAGGACAGCAATGTGACAGAGGAGTTGTGTTTTGCCTGTGTGCTTTAGCAGACGAAAGCAAGAACAATAAGAGGCAAAAAAAAGCAGTAACAGACTGATACACAGAAGAGGAGGAGGATGCCCCAAGAGGCTCGCTCAATGGTAGGCGCTGCCCAAGCCTGGCTGCAGTCCACCTGGCGCGTCCAGGTGCCCTTCGCCTGGCTCCAAGCCTGCGTGGAGTGGCTTCAGGGAGAGGCTGGAGGAGCAGGTCATCTGTCCCAGCAGCAAGTCAATCAACAGGTTAGTACAGCTCAAGCAGTCACACTTTGCGTCTGCATAATGTTTCTATTTCTAAGCTGCAAACATGAGAAATTGGCCTGGATTGCTGATCCCGAATCATCCTCAGTTCAGAGCAACGTTTATTCTGTTTTTACTCCCGAGTAAAATATTCTATGAAGCAGGGTCGATGTATCTTCTTTCACTGACTCTCATTCAGCTTCAGAAATAAAGTTATGTCCTAAATGCAAAGCCTTATTTTAATGTTTTCAGTCATCACTTAAGACGAACTCGGAAAATTTATGCTATGTTGGATTCAAAGGAAATTCCAATATCATTGTTGAGTTCTAAATGTGCAGCACACTGAAGACCTTTGTCAGAACAACAAAAAGCTCAAGACTACGTTTACCTTTTTCTTTTTTTTCTTTTTTTTACCACTGCTGTGAACAGATCACACCGTAGTAGGTAATGATCAGCAAATTTGTGCACGTGAAGAGAGGAAGATCCCCTCCTGCTCTGCGAAGCCCTGATTTCTATTGCAACATGTTTATAGCAGAGAAACATTTTTAGTGTAAACAGCATGTATCCATCATGCCGGGTGTCAGCTGTACCAGCTGGTGGTGGCGTCATGTGGGGTATGTTTTCTTGCACTGACGCATCTCTCATACGCCACAGTGTACTGAAATATTGCTGCTGAACAGCTGTGTCCTTCCATGGCCAAAGTCGATCTTTCTTTTTTCAAACAGATACTTGAGGAAGATATTGCTTCATGTTTTCAGAGGATATATCATCTCAATATGGTTCCAGGACGACCGTGTTATCAGTTTATTTAAGTGTCCCACATGGTCCCCAGATCTCGGTCCTCCTAGGCTGCAGCATTTTTCTAAATGACGTAGATAAATTTATTAAATACGATTATGAAGAGATAAATAACTGGGGGACTTGATGACACAACTGAGAGTCAGTGTGCCTCAAACTCCCTGCGATGATTCTTTTTTTTCTCTCTTGACTAATTCGTACCTCTCTGTTTGCATCATTGGTTTTGTTTCGGTGTTTATTTTAACTACGAGTTGTGGAGTTATGGACGGCGATTCGCGTCACTGGAAAAACAACAACTGCGCTATGTAATTTACAGCGTGGAGTTGCTTTAAGTGACAGGATGTCTTTAAAAGTCACGGTCCTTTCTGTTTGGCGCCAAATTTCAGGTTCTGGACCAGTGGCTTCTGACGGACCTGAGAGACCTGGACTTCCCGACTCTTCCCGAAGGGCTCGCTCAGGCCCAGAAGACGCAACTCAGCGGTACCTTCTGTGTCCAGGTAGAACGGCTTGTTTATTTTACTCAATCTCATTCTCATTCACTCGTGATTTTTTTTTTTCATATTTTAATCAGATATTAAAGGTAGCAATTTAAAAAAAAACAACTTACACTAGCATATAATTAGTAAGTGGCAAACTTCACAAAAATAACACATTTTCAAGTATGTGCAATGTTATTTATTCTTCTTGATGGCAATTATATGTACTTTTTTAAACAACATATAAAAACCATAGCTGAGTATTAATGATTTCTTAATATTTATTTTGTATATATATATATATATATATATATATATATATATATATATAGTGCATAATACAGTAAATCAAACAGCTACTGAAGTAGATTTAAGGCTGTTGTGGAAACATGTAAGAAAAAGAGCTGGTTGGTTTCATGCCAGCAGCCATAACGCAGTGCGACCAGGTTCCAATTTATCCTAAACGGTTACAGGAAACGCAGCTGGAGACCTCTGAGACGAAACGTTAGGAAAGCGTAGCAATTCAAGAAACATCAGGTTTACTGTAATGAGGCTACAGACAGATGAGCATTTGGCTTTATGCAGAAGGAATGACTGTGTAGGCAAACTGAGGCATAACCAAGGGTCTCTTTTTGTTGTAGGTTGACTCATTGTTGGACATCAGTCAGCCTGCATATGGGCAGCTGCAGAAGTGGAGAGGCACAGACTGCAGCAATGACGAGGTGTCTGCTGTCACACAGGCGACTCAGAGGCCCTGGGAGGCCAAATCTACGCGTATGCTGCTACTAGAGGTCAGAATCTCACTTCATTTTGAGCAGGTTTCTCCATTTTGGAGTCCCTGGAAACAAGAACCAATAACTACAGATGTAATAATAAAGCAAAAATGTTCAAAGAAGCTTGTCTTAGTAACATTAAATTCATTAAAACACACAAAATGACCTACAGTTTTGAGAAACGTATGTGGTGCAGCAATTTATTTGTACAATATTTTTACAAGATTTCATCGCCTTATTTTTCATTTTTTTGTTTTTTGTTTGTACATGTTTCTCTTATACAGATAACAGATGGGGTTCAGAGTTTGGAGGCTATGGAGTATCAATCCATCCCTGCTCTCAGTGCAACACTCAGGTTAAAGATTGAGCTGCATAGTGTGGTTTTTTTTCCTGCAAACTTTGTAGGAGTGTACATACTGTTAACTGTTATAATTTTGTACTAGAAAAAGTGAATTTTGAACAGCTTGGGGGGTTTTTCTAATAAAGCTGCTGACGTCCCCCAGGCCCGGTGCGAAGCTGCAGCTACACGGACAGATGGTTTGCAGACTTGGCGTGCTGCTGTTGGGTCCATCGAATGTCAAGATTCTGGGTGGCGATGTGGAAGACTTGGTGGAAAGAAATAATCAGGTAAACTATGAAAAGTAGTTAATCTCTCTTTTTTTCCTGCATGTAATCTTGAATTTTAGTTCCTGCCATACAGTATTGAGCAACAATTTTAATCCATCCCTGTTTTGTTTATACTTTGATTACAAGAAGCCGGGCTAACATGTAATCCCTTCCATGAACAATTTTGAATAAGATGCAGTGTTTACAGAAGAGTTCAGTAGCTGATTGGTATACTTCAACAGGGCAAGGTGCTCTGTCGGACCCTGGGTCTCCAAGAAGAGGAGCAGCAGCAGGAGGGGACAGAGGCCCCAACACCACAACAACAACAAGGTGCTTTACGTTTGTAACTCTTTGCAAGTAGATGGTATGCTGTACGAGTCACATATTATCATAGATTTCCTTTCTATGTAACTACAACTTATGGTGAGTGATTGGAAATGTGTTTATTATATCAAAACCCTTATAAGTCATGATTTTGATGCTGCTTTCCATGTAAGGCATCCAGGAAATCGAGGACCTAGAGATGGGCGATGACGAGCTGTTGGCCAGTCTAGAGGGTCAAGGTGAGGGCGAAATGCTTCATGCTGGACCGGCTCGGGACAGCGGCTACGAGACCCTGCAGGAGACCCCAACTCAGTCTTCGAGAAGCTCCTTTGTTAGAGACCTAGTCTCGTCCAGGTCAGTGGTTAGTGGTTAGAAAAATACTGTCTTTTTACATTTTGAGTTTGTCACCACTAATCATTTCAATGGTCACCTTAAATTTTGCAGCAGCATTTAGTTTTACAGTATATTGTGCAGCCATATGCTTGCGCCATAAGTCTGTCATGTTTTGTTTTCTTTGAGATTCGTCCAGTCAGGTTTTATGCACATTTAGAGACAAACAAACAGCTTTTTCCTTGAACATACACCAATGCAAAGCAATCAATGTGGTATTAGATCAATGCATGTTTCCCAACGTGGTCATTAAATTTGAACCTTTGCTGACATTTCCTTTGTGACATTAATCCTACTGTTTGGTCTTTCAGAGGTGAAGCCTCGACCTCCTCTCACAGAAGTGGTTTGACCCAAAGCAGCAGAGTTGGTTCAGTCCGAGTCCATCCCAGCCTTGGAGAACAACAAGACTCTGCCCTTGACGAGTTTATGCATTCTGACACAATTCTTCAAAATAGCCAAGAGGACAAACAGGCAGGCGATGAATTTCCTGATGAAGACTTTGACGATCTTCCCCTGGATGAGTTAGACAGCGTTATTTTCCAGGGAAGTATCACCACACATCCCGATAGCAGTCACAGGGACACAACAGGAAATTCCAGCACTCTGATAGGAACAGTAAAACCTCAAACTGCTCTGTTTGAGCCACGTGCTTTAAGCGATTCAGGGACAGTCAAAGGATCTGGCCACTCCAGATCCAACATAGAAACAAGAGACCATCGAGGTCCGATCAGAGACACGTCGGGCCTGCTGGAAACGGCGACGTCAAAGCCTTTTCTTTCCTCGGCCGTTTCAAAGCCATCCCATGAATTACAGTGTGTTACTAACGAGGAGAGCGATTTTATGGATGAGGACATGGACTGCTTTTTTCAAGAGGTCGAAGACGGTGCAGCGCAGCCTAAGAGGACTGGAGGAACGGCTCTGTTGTCTTCTGAGGAACGATCGAACAAAACAGACGTCCCAGGCTCCAGTTTGTTCAGCAAATCAACAAAAATCGACATACGTCAAGGAAAAGCCGACAACGCAACCGTAGCAGAACCTAACAGAGTATCTTCACAGAGCGACAGCAACGTCCCTGCAGTCACTATGACCTCTGCACCCTTTACGTACTTGTGCTTGCTAGGAGGGCTGATGTGTAAACCCCAACCCCACGCCATTGAATTTCAGGTCAAAGCTTTCATTGTGACTCTCCTGGGGAAACTGAGCAGCAGTAACGGTGTCTGGAGTGTCCGCGCCACGATATCTGACGGGACTGGTTACCTGGACGTGGAGTTGTCCGACCCGGTCTTGACTCACCTGCTGGGCTTCTCCGTCGCAGAGAAGGCGGCTCTGAAGCGCGACCCCGCCCGCAGAGGTGAGCTGGACTCCGGGATGAGGAGGTGTCAGGAACAGTTGGTGGACATGTGCTGCGTCATGACGATCGCGGTGAAACCAGATATCGGGGGAGCTGTAGTGGCCAAGGCTGAACCTGTCAGTGAGCGAGTATTCCAGGAGCTGGAGCAGAGGGTGAAAGATGGGAGGAAATAAACTCGGGGGGGAGGTAGGAAGAAATGGGGGAAAATTACCTGTAATGTAAAAGTGCGTTAACCTTAAGCGGGGAGGAGAACATGCCAATAAAAATGTGATTATAATTGATGATCAACCTGGCCTTCTGCTTCAGTTTTAGGGAGCAGAAGGTGTGAACTGGGGGTCTGATGATCCCGTGTTGCAATGCATCCCATCTGCTATATGTGAATATGCCATTCTGCTATTTGTCATTAAAGTAATTAATTAATCTATTTATCGTGCTATTAGAGGGTTAAAATCCACCGCATCAGTCGCAGTTCACAAAAAAGAAGCAAACTTGTAACTAAATATTAATAATATAATAACTATCTATTACAAACATATTAGTTCAGTCAACCCAGAGTTAGAAAACACACATTTTTGTAACATTGAACACTACAGAGCTGAGATGAGAGGTCGGAGATGGGGTTTTTATATTCAGATTGTGGTAATGAATTGCCGGTCTTTGCATCCATTCAGCACAACCATTACTTTTTACTGGAAAGTGATTGAATAGCCAAGGGCAGCATGGGTCTTTAATAAATTTCTCCAGAGGAGAATGAAACGAAAGGAAGATAAATGAGGTGCCACAAGGTTTGAACTTTTTTATTTTTTTTCCCTCTTCTTGTATGGAAGCTTGTTCATGTTTCTGTTTTTAAATTTAATCATTTGTTTGTTTGTTTGTTTTTTATTAAATACTGAAATAAAATTTCCCAGGTTTTACACGTTGGCTCTTTGTGCTGTTTTTTCTCAGCTGAGTCAGTTCGAAGAGCTGTCTGCAACAGGTAAGACACTGTGCGTAACTTTTTTTTTAAACAGAAGAAGCTTCAAAAGATCTTAACTAATCAGAACAAATCCCATTAATTTAACCGATGAGGGATTTATATTTCCAATACCAACCATTTAAAAAAAGAAAAAGCCCCCTTTTAGACAATCCACGGCTTTTCTTGGATTTGGCGTCTTGCTCCGAGCTTTGTAAAGGTTTTGTAAAGCTCAATCAACCATGCCACACATTAAAGGATTCTTGTTGCCATGGTTACCTGTATTAACAGATGTTTAAAAATGCCTGGTTGTACCACTTAGGCAGCGTTCAAACAAGCTCGTGAAATCAAAAATATTAAAAAAAAAAAAAAAGACTAAATATTTCCCAAATTTCTGTAACGTGCAGCTGGCGGGGTGCAGAGGCGACACTGAGACAGTCCACATAGGGTGTTTTCACCTTGTGGGGTGGCAGAAATTTATTTTCAAGACAAAACATCTTATTCTTGCATTTTTTTTCCCTCCCATACAGCATATTTAAGTATCTTATACTGAAGTAAATTGGTATAATAATGAGTAGATCTCTGGCCACTGAAGGTCATAAGCATGTAGGCTCCATGTGAGCCTACGGTTGGAGTGTTTACATTTCTCTTTCTGTTCCACATGTTAGTTATTTCCTTACACCGCAGTGTGCGCTTCCATTCAGGTAAGCGCTCTCAGCTCATTAGGGGCTAATCAAGTTGAACATCTAAATCAGGACCCTGCCATGCATGTTGATAACCTGTTATGTGCTAATGAAGCAGAATATGGTGAATGGGCCGGACAAGAATGGTGAAAGAAGAAACCCATAGGGAGACAGAAGTGGAATAAATATTGGGTGATAGAGTAAATGAAATGAGAGGGGGGGGGGGGGCTTCTGTCCTCCTCATACAATATAAAATGTTACCCCACCACCTCAGATGACTTGAAACATGGTTTGACACGGTTATGTAGACTAAAAGTACTTGGCAGAATTCATTTTTCATATTTACTTTTTCTTGTTAATTTAACGTCAACATGCTGTCAGTTTGCAGAAAGCATAAAAAAAACTTAAGTAACATTTTTACCTCGTATAAACCAACAACTAAGAACCCCAAGAATTAAAAGGGTTGCAAAATGTTTATGTTTTTAGCAACTATTTGATTCGCTCAACTTTTTTTTTTTTAAATATAAATCTGATTTAAAACATGGTTAATAAACTCAACAAACAAATTAGAGTTGTCAGACGAAAATTATATTTAATGTTTACTGTGAAAAATCTAAACTTTTTCTGTTTTTCTGTATGAAACCGTGTCAGACGCTGAGAGGACATGGTTAGATACTCATTCTCATAGCTTTATCTGAAGATAACAGGTTGTTATAGTTATTTATTTTTATTCTAACTTACAAAAGCTTGTTTTCTTGTGAAAACTAGATTAATATTTCAATATCACAAACAAAAACAAGGATATCAAGTTCAACTAAATTTTTATATAATCCAATTAAGACTTCAAGTAAATCTTTTAGAGATTGTAACACCAAAAACTAGAAAATAATTCATTCCAATAATACTAAAATAAGTATTTTGTACAAGTAAAATGTTCCAAAATTCAGTGTATTTCTAGAGTTAATTTGCAAAATGTCAAATTCTGTACACAGTTTATTTATCAATGTTTTTTGAAAGACAAATTTATAATGAGATTTTATTTCAAATGTCTTATGACCTTTTCTTTAATTACTTCATGTAAAGCAAGTATTTTGTAAGTTCACTGAAAGTCTGGACAGTAATTTAGAAAATTATAATGTTTGATTCTTTAAATATACATATATCCTATATATATTTTTATGCAGGATCACATGATAATTGATGCATTTCAGAGACAGCACGAGAAAGTGGTTGGCTGCCCTAATAGCTTTCCATTTCAAACATTATTTGCCAAATTATAAAAGTTTTTCCATTCTTTGTTAGTTCAGAGCCATAGCTGAAGAATGAAAAAAAAAAATGTTTTTTTCCATTTCCCCGCGAGTTTCCAAATTGCTGATAGCAGGGAACTACAAGAAGGCTGAAACGGGAAGGACAGAGCACAAGCATGAAACACAGAGCACTGTGATAATTTGTCTAATGTTCATCTATCTCCACTGAACCTTTTTGGCAATTACAAATATCCATGGAAAAAGTACATGAGCAATCCTAATGCCCCTCCTGCTGTAGCAGCTGTAATTTTCTTTGCCCTATTACATCCAGTAATGAAAAATCCACTTAGACAGCTCAACTTCTCTTTTAGGCTTCCATCAAAATGAGCAAATGGTTTCTCGTCATGGCAGAAACATACCTTTTATGGCTGTGTTTGAGTGTGTGCGTGCATGCCTCCTTTATTTTGAGGATGTGAGTTATTAAAGAATGGGAAATCATAATGAACAAAGATTTAGGACTTTTCTACTTTGTCTTCAGATGGATGGATGTAATATATATATATATATATATATATATATATATTTGGCTTGTACAGAAATAAAAACAAAAGCAGTTTTACGTCATACCTAAATTTTCTTTTTTTGTTGTTTTTTTTTGCACAAAGTAGGATTTTTTTTTACATTTTATTTATTGAAAAGCACCATACAGACAAAAAGTTACTGATTTACCAGATAATATGACATGCATGTTTCCTTGATGGTTCAGATCCTTTGAAGTCGGGTTCTGCAGAAACATTATGAACAAATATTTTACCTTAAACCACATTTGTGCTCATTGGCTTTGAACTCGGCGTGAGAGCTGAAGTTGCAGAGCAACAGCCTTCTCGGTGTGAAAAGCCTCTGGAAAACTTTGTTGTCCCGTCGAGCTGAGGAAATTTTGTATTAAAAATGTTTATTTTTCTGAAACCAGAAAATGAAAATGGCAATATCTGCCAATATCGTGGTGGTCAGATGGAGCCCGACACTGAACTGTTTTGACCACATGGCGTAAATTGATAAGAACTGCAACACACCGCATGGAGTAAGGTAAGGAAGAAATATCAATAAACTCTCACCGTTTGGTGAAAACACTTTTTTTTTTTTTAAAGCCACAAGTACTGCAAACAATTCCACAGTGCACATCAACATTAGCATAAAGTGAGATTAGATTGAATAACTTTTTTATTGTTAGAGGTACAATTAAATAGCAATATTCTACACAGACAATATAAAGCTACATTTATTATTCACTTGTTTTCAGTTGATTCACTTATTATAGAGACACTGCTGGAGACAATTTTAAAGCAAAATCAATATGAGGGCATCACTATCGTCTCAATAATGTTATATTACTACTAAACTGATACCTACATTAGTGTTGCTGAATATGAAAGATCAGACATGGTTATATTTAACATTCAGCCAGTGCTGACTTATTTATAATGAAGCTTTTTAAGGTATAAATGTGCCTTTGGTTGGGACAGACTGATAATGTGTTTGGTGTCATTCAAACAGAGGGTTTATTTCTCCCAGCAGCTCATCCAAGCCTCACAGTTGGCTCTTCGCTCTTCACTTTCTGGATCTAATTAAGTAAAAATAATAATTTATCGTTTTTTTCCTTTCCGCTGACTTTTTTATTTTTATTTTTCAAAGCTGGTCTGTTGTGCTGTTCGAGACTTCAATGTTCTGCCCTCGTATTACATCTACTCTCCATGCCTTTCATTGTGTTTTTATCAAATAACAATGCAAAAAACAAAATCTGAATACTTTAATTTACATTTTAATGCTGTTTAATGTGTACTATTAATGTTACTCTTTGCATAGTTGTATACATATAAATGAGTATAATTAGGGCAGAGTGATATGACCTAAACTAATGTTGCTATTTTTGGTGGTACACGTTACAATGTGTATCATAATAATTTGAGATTCGCTCATAATTATGGTACAATGTTTATTAGAGTGAATAATTATTTCTTCGGGCTGCACGATGGAGCAGTTGGTTGGCACTGTTGTCTCACAGATAGAAGGTCGCTGTGGCATTTCTGAGTGGAGTTTGCATGTTCTTCCTGTGCAATCGTGGGTTTTTGCCGGTTTCCTGTCATAGTCCAAAAACATGTATGTGGGGTTAACCGGCAGCTCTAAATCGTCCCCACAGGTGAGTGTAAATGATTGTCTGTGATGCACTGGTGACCCGTCCAGGGTGTACGCAGCCTCTCGTCCAACTCTTAATGTAAATTAAAGCCCAGCCTGATGGTTATTTGTCAGCGACACAGTGGTGGCACACCCTGAATGACCCCCCTTCACACTGAATGATGACTGGAGCTTGAATGATCTTCACACGGTGGTCTTGGCAAGGTCTTCAGGCGAGTATTAAGAATATTAGATTATTATTATTATTAAGAATAATAGTTATAGGTCCACAATGATTTTGAGAGTGCACAAAACTTTTATTATTGTGGTGGCAGCATATTGAGGTCCTGTATGGAGCGGGGTACAGTTTGGTGGAAGTGATGGCATGACGTCTAGCTCTCATACACCAGAGTGGCTCGGATGTTGAGAATATGAAGCAGGACTGATCCTGCTGGCCTCGTGCCTGTTGGCTATAATTTCTTGGTGCAGATGTAGCCTGCCCTGTGAAGCATCTCAGCCGAGCAGCGCCTGCAAATTGCAGACTATGTCAAACTTCTAAATCTCCTTTAGTAACATTTACAGGTAACTTTTGGATAATGTAAGCATTTTACCACTTCTTTAACCAGAAAAGCGGTGTCTTGCTCTGGATTTCTTTGCTCAAAAAGAGCAATCAACCCCAAAAAGCTGCATTTGTTCAACTGCTTTCCTGCAAACCACTACGAGATGAAAGCTCCAGTGCTGTTTGTCTTTAAAAACGAGTTGTTTATCAATTATTTTACTGCCTCTGAACACTTGTTCATTCCGGTTGAGAAGTTTACTGGAATTTCTTTTTTTTTTTTCTCCTGAAACCCTGAATGCAGCAGAGCTTTCCAGACTGGCAGCAAAGTTTGCTGGAGTGTTTTCTGGATCAGAAGGAGAATTTGCTGTAAGTGGAGCATTAGGAGATTGTGAGAAAAACTGAACGCCCAGTAAATTATATGCAGAGGGCTAAAACTATGAACATTAACATTCAGTGGTCACAATATAGCTCTTGATCACATAGAATACGATACAATAAGTATACTGGATATGTTGTCCATCCCTAAATGGAATATTGCTGTTTGCAAAATAGATAGCTGTAATTAAAACTAGTATTGAGAAACAAAAAGAAAAAGACTTTTTGTGAGTACTAAAGAACAGCGTCTTCAAATACAAAATATCTTTAAGTGGCAGCCACAACAGCAGCACAGCTATAACATTCTGTATCAATCATAAAAAAAGCATTTTGAAATGGTTGAAGAGGATAGAGAGTTTGCTTTGAGTAATCTGTGTTTGTACATTTTTTTAGTGGTCTTAAACCTAAAGCTTCAGCTTTCGCTAAATAATAATGAATATAAAAGAGAAGTGGGTAAAGAAAATGACTGGATGGATGGATGGATGGATGGATAAAATATTTTAAATGATATGAAAAAGCTACTTTCATAGTACGCATATAGAAGGTAGTGAAAAGATCATAATGATTTTTGAAGATGTCATCTTGCGCTAAAGGCGATAACAATTAAATCAGCGTTCAACCTCTTAGTGATGACTCAGGTGAGTGATTGTTAACTAGACTTAATGGGATAATCCATTAACAAGGTAGCTTTGAAAGAGTGAAGACAAACGATTGACAGGCCCACAATGCGGCTACCTCCTCTCTCCACGTCCCGCTCTCATACCACCAAGTCATTACTACCATTTTAATATGAGCAGGATGTACTTGAGATGCAGGGCTTAAAAGAAAAGAAAGAGAGGTACCATATAAAGAGATGAATGGATGATTTTGCTATGACAAGGAAGAGAATTGTTCGCTCCCCCTCCACTTGTCCTTTCTTTCTTCAGAAAGGAGGCAGCCTGTCAAGCTGGCCATTAGGAGGGTAATTTGACAAGCTGCGCAGAGTGCTTTTGCTGTGCCCTTACACCTCTTGAACATCACGAAGCCTTGTTCTGTAGTCTTAGTTCATATTAAGAAAATACACAGCTGGAAAAGACCACAGAGGATGACAGATGACAGTCGGTGCATCGAGTCCCGTGTTCTGTTCGGATCAGCGTGGCTCTCTGATCTCTGAGTGGGCCAGTCGGGGACGGGTTCGAACACTGTCGCAGAATTCCTCCCATGATTTACTCAGGCAGGAGATTACCGCCGTTCATTTTTTATTTTTCTTCTGCTGTTGTCGCTCATAGTTTAAGGTGAAGGCTTCGCAGTCATATATGTCACGAAGATGCTAATTTATGTGAATGTTTATTGGCACAGTAAATGGCTTTAATTCATGAGGCAGGATATGAAACAAAAGGTCGACTCGAGGAAACCACTGGGGCAAGATGGAAATAAGGGGGAAATGAGATTCATAAGAAGAGATTTAAAGGTGAGGGAGAGAGAAAAAAAACCTGCAATACTTAACAAGGAGCTTCTGTTGAAACAAAGTTAATATGGTCGTTTTATGTCTGAGAAGATCTTCTGCTGAATTTTACTCTCAGTTTGGACACAGAAATGCCAGCGGGATGAGGGCTGAAGTGACAGAAATTTGATCAGCGTAAACTCAAAACACACATACAGTATGTGCTTTTTTATTTATTTTTCTTTTGGCTTCATCTGCATTTTGTTTCCTCCAAACTTTAGTTTTCAGGTTTTTCAGTAAGAGCACATTTTATTTATTTATATTTTTAAACTTGGGTTTTGGATTTGTGAAAGGCGTTAAACGTCGCCACATTATCATATAGTACAGGTTGTGATTGGGTCATTTGTGGTGTGATAAGGGACATGTTGAGATCCATTTGCAAGCAATTTGTTTTCACTTATGTTTTCCACATGTTTAGCGTTCATCAAAGGCGGGAGCTCAGAAAGCAAACCGACATTATTATGAAGCTCGACAAGAAGTGAGAACATATTCAGCAAATATAGCACACATATAACAATAATTGTGGTGAAATTTTGTTCTGTGAGCTCATTTATTTGCTTTCATTTTCCCGAGCACTTTAGATAAGTTCACATGTCTGTTCCAGTGATAGCTCAAAGCCTAGGAAATGATGGCATCCATTTTTTCTTCTACTTTCACAAAGAGAAATATCTGGAACATGAACAAGTTTCTGGAAATCTGAACTTGATGACTGAAGATCACTTTTTGTTATAATTAAAAATTGTATGCACTCGTGACATTTTCAATAAAAAAAAATCACTTTTAAAAGCTCAAAAATCAGTTTTCTTGCAGAATCATGTTGCAAAAAAGAAATCCAATTTCACTTTTAGTCAGACAGGTTTGTTTCAAAATTAACACAAATCTAATTTGTGTGATGCTACTAAAATAATATGTTAAACTGTGCAAAGGTTTGATTTAAACAGATAAACTCCATACAAGAAGACCAGAATGAAACATTAAATAATTGATTTTAAGAGTAAAATCTGATGGAAAATTGTCAAAGAAAAACTAGATAAACACATCTGAACAAATCCATTAAGAAAAGTGGGGAAAGAATCTGCTACAACTACTGCAAAGGATTAAATAACTTTTTTAATGTGCATGGTTCCATTCTAATTCCAATAAACCTTTTAATCAGGTACTATTATCAGCGCAATATGCAGTTTGTCCATGGTTTTTGTTAATGCTTATTTTTTCTCAGTAATCACCGCAGCCTCATGCTTCCAGTGTGTTTCTTTTCAGGTGTAGGACTGGGGTTAGAAAAACAATTAGAGAGAGGAATCTCAGGGCCACTCATACGCAGTATGTTCAGATATCCTGCAGCATAGTTCTCATTATCAAACACTTGTAACATAAAAGTTGTGTCAAAATGCACCCTGCTGTCTGAAATCTGTTTTTTCATTATAAAGCACCTTTGTGACATTTGCTTCAGATGCAAAATTAGTGTAGATGAAACAAGCTACCTTATTAAATTGTGTTCATCTTGGTTTTTTTTTCCTGCAGTTTGTTCAGTTTTTTAAATATATGTCTAGACTGCCCACACACACACACACACACACACACACACACAAATATGCACATAAAACTGAACAAGCAAATAATTGCAACTAGAGTATATCAGAGTTGCGTGTGCATACAAAATTATGCAAACAATCAAACTCAGTAATTAATTTATGCCCATTCATACACATGAGAAACAAGTCTTAGATGTCTATAGGGACATTATCAAGTCTTATTAACAGATCCAAACAGAAATGGTCCAGCTGGCTGATAAATGTTGCTCCTCCATTAGAATGCATTATCACACTCTTGTAAATGTCTTGAGCTGCAATCATGTTTTTTTTTTTCCCGTTGTTGTTGATGCAGGTAATTTGTTATTATATTTCACTGACTTTTGCACTCCGTTTTCTTGCATTGCCAAATAATTAAATCAATTTTGACATTAGTGTTAATCAATATATATACATTTATCCCCCTTCTGTTTCTTTTGAACCAGCAGCGAACAAGGATAATGCAAGGAACTATTTTTCCATCAGCTGAATCACCACCTTAATGCGATGAAGGGTTTTGAGTACCCTGATGATCCTGGGGGGCTGTGGGTTGTCAGCCCCTTGGATAATCTTCCTTCTCAAAGGAAAGGTCAGACCAAATGGGACTCACATACTTCAACAAAGCAACATCTCTTTAAACAGCTTACCCCACTCAGAACAAAGAAATCAGGCCACCCTCCTGAAACCGGGCCTGGGGGACATGCTCACTATTGAGGACCTGGGGCTTAACCAACCCCAGCCTGACAAAGTGACAAGACTGCGCCTCTGTGTGGGCTCATCACCTGTCAGGGAAATAAATGAGAGGTCAGGTGCAATGTGAGCTGAGTGGTAGACAAGGGCCTAGCGGTGCTCATTACAACCTGCTTCCTGGGACATGGAACATCTCTCCACTGGCAAGAAGGAAGCTGGATCTGGTGTGTGTGGCTGAGCCAAACCAAGGCCCCACTCTATGATATCTTCAACTTCCAACTCTAGGAGAGTTTTTCACCTATTCCAGTTTAGGTTGCGGACATATACTCTAAATGGGCACTGTTCAGTTTATGGTGTGTGTGTTGGGCTCCATTAGAGCTTGTTCCTATCCTATTTGTGGTGTTCATGAATAGAATCTTCATGTGCTGTCATAGAAAGGAAAGTGTTGGTTTGTGAACCGCAAACTCTAAACATTATGTTGTTGATGTGGTTCTGTTGGCCTCTTCAAGGCATGACTTTCAGCCTTTTGCACATTAGAGGCAATAAGGGATCCAATGTTTGCTTGGGGATACTTCAATGTGTTACTCTGCATACTGACGGAATCGAACCTCCGGCTCTCTCACTGGAGCTGCTCTAACCACCACAGCCACCCCAGATGGATCAGTTGTTTGTCAGCAGTAATGAGAGTGTTGCAGAGTCCTGTGGTGGGAAAGAAGGAGCTGAAAGAGCTCTTGATTTATTGATTCATCTACATGCCAGCCCTCACTTATGGTCATGAGATAAAAATCAGAACCAAAAGGATGAGATCACAAATACAACCAGTTGAAATGTGTTACCTTCAGAGGATGGCAAGTTTCATCCTTAGGGACTGGGTGAGGAGCTTGGTCATCCAGGAAGATCTTGGAGTTGAACCAAAAAGGAGTCGGCTGAGGTGGTTCAGGAATTTTAATAGAACGCCTCCTGGCTGACTCTCCTTGAAGTTGTTTCAGGCATGATCTGCTGGAAGGAGACTCTGGAATAAAAACACAGAACTCCATCCATCCATTTTCTTTACCCGCTTCTCCATTTTGGGTCGCGAGGAGCTGGTGCCTATCCCCAGCAGTCACTGTGCGAGAGGCGGGAGAAACCCTGGATAGGTCGCAAGTCCAACACAGAACTCGCTGGGTTTATATATCATTTTTGATTTAGAAACACCTTGGGATCCTCCCAGAGGGAGTTGGAGAGTGTCATTAGGGATGTCTGGGCTTCCATTTTGGACCTAATGTCTCCATGACCCAATCATGAATAAAAACGGACAGATGGCTATTTCCACTTGGTGGTTTGTTCAAGATTTTACCGAGAACTATTCCGCCATTTTGTGGTTTGCACAGGTCCAAACAAAACTCTAACGGCATACATTATCCCTTTTAAAACATTATTATTAAAATTACACCCCCAACTTTATTGTAACACTGAAACGCTTCTCAATCTGAAATCTAATCTGAAGAGCCCGAAGGGACAGGGACAGAAGAGAATTAGGAGTGAGTGAAGTAGTTTTGTGCATGATGATAGTCACAGAAAGCAGATGAAGTTGAGTAAAACACAGAGGGAAAGTGAAGAGGTGTTTGATGATGAGCGAGTGGATGAGAAGAGATTGACAGAATGTGGGAGGAAGGAAGAGGTCAAAGTAAAGACGTTTAAGTTGTACTAAAGGAGATCCATGAAAGGAATGTATCATCTGGTTCTCTCGTTTCAAACCTAAAGCAATCTGAGCCACTGAACTGTATCACATCTTTCAACAGAGCATCACCAAAGCTGTTGCTTTTGGTTATGTTTACAATACACAACCTATAAGAATTTTCTGTCAAATATAGATATTTTTATGAGAGTAAAATCTCCTGGCCCCAACAACAGAGCTCAAACGGGGGCTTACAGGGCTTCATTTTATTATAATTCATCAAGCACAATATTTTGAGTTTAAATGCTACCTTTCCACAGCTTGTCACTGTCATGAAGAAAGAATTATCTCTTATCAACTAAACACACCCATTAGAGGGCAAACAAAGATATTTAATAGAGATATGTTTTACTGGATTGCCATCTGGAGGTGTTCTGTGCTTTAATCAACTCCAGGTTCCTGATTATCCTGTTTTCAATTTTCTTTAAAAGTCAAAACTTGGACCTGGAAATAATGTCACAAAGAATTTTCTTTGCTCCAGCTGGAAACAGGAAAACCAGTATTTGTCAGCTGCTAGGTATGTTCACTGCCCAGTCTAAGTACGATAAGTAAGATAACATTTTATTTGACACATACGGACTGATTTATTGATGCTAATTAAGTGCTAATTACTGGTTTATGACTCCTGATATAACCACTTTTTGTCCATTGGGTAGTTTGTTTTAAATTGAAAGATTTTTAATCTAAAAGCTTTGATTAACTTTCTGAGTCTGAAATATTTTCTGGGACAGTCATGTTGATTTTTTGGTTTGAAAACTCTTCTGTGAACATGCAAACACAGTTTCAGGTAACTTGAAAAGGGATCATATGAATAAACTGCTTCCTGATAAAGATTTTGGTAAACTTGTTCCTTTTAAAAAAATGTAAAACACTTATTTTTTTATGCATTTATTCAGCCTATTTTCACATATTTATCTGTTTTCTCATAAACATCCATTCTTTATACAGCTGATTACATTATACTGTATGTTTTTGTTACTTTTGATATTATAAAAGGTCTTACTTATACAATTTCCTAAACCTACTTATATAGTTTTTGCTCCTTATCCTAACCAAGTAGTTTTATTTATTGTGACAGACCTCCATGCATATGTTGATTGGTCGTTCAAGCATTAAAATGTCTCTCGGTAAAAGAAAAATGACTGATGAAGTCCTCCTGAGGCGTTTTCATTTTGATTTACGGCACCTTTTGCCAGGTGAGGAAAAACCGAATTACTGAATGAGAACAAAAACAAATAAAACTTTCCAAATACATAAAAAGTATACAAAAGTGCTAGATAAAGTGAAATTTTATGCTGTTCATGATTAAAACAAAACAATTCTACTAATCAGTGCACCAAGGCAAACATGTTATACACAATACTTCAATCCACTGCTGTTCAGAAATTATATCAAGGAAATTATTCTTTTCCAGGAGTCCACGTGTAAGAATGAGTTGTTTTCAATTAAGTTTTTTTTTTCCCAGTTGCCTTTCTGTTATTTAAATAGTTACTCAGATTACATTTTGTCGAGTTACTGATTTAAATGTCATTGTACAGATGTATTTTATCCACAGAATAATAGGGGAATTCTCTTTTGATGGTGATCAAATTTAAGATATCATCTGCTATCAGAATCGTTGCAGTTATAATTTGGTTTCTGTTGCTGTGAAACCTTTTTACATTCATCATACCTTGTTTTAGGAAGTATTCTTGGTGTGAATAGTCTCTCAGTGGCACATTTTTCTTCTCTGTTCAAATTTTTAATGATTAATGCCAAACAGAACCCACAGAAATGGTGCATTTTTCTAAAATATAGTGAACATTTGCAAACAGCTCTTGATCACTGCCTTTATGTTCAGACAAGCACCTGAGAGAAGCATATATTACCCCTCTGTTGCTGATTACTCAGACTGCAGCTGTCTGTCGCTCTTAAAGTACGAAGAAGATGGCAAGTTTAATGCAAAACGCAACAATTTCGGCTGTAGTTTTTTTACAACCTAGTATATGTTCTTCTTTTTTCTATTTCATTTTTAAGGTAGCTCATTATTTTGCACTATTGGTCTCTAGTTCTTGATTTGGTTATTCAGAAACTACTTATAATGCATTCAAACAGCTTAGTGTTTCATTTTTTTTCTGTCCCTTTTAGGAAAAAAAAAGAAGCAACCTTTCATGTCAAAGTAGTCTTCTAGTTCAATCAACTTCATTCTAATTTTACTTTAAAATTTCTATAATCAAAGTAACATGGTCATTTAAATGGCTCTCAGTTGAGCTTCAGATGCGCAGTGACCCAGCAACAATTCCAGGCTGAGACAATGAACCTTGTTTAGGCCCTTGAAACAGACCTGCTGCACAGTTCGGCGTGCAGCGAAGATACATCCCCTCATCGCAAGAAGGTCCTAATGCATCCTCAAGGGCCCTCCACCTGCTCTCTGCTGCTTCGGTCACCATGGAGATTTGTCTATTTCGGCAAACGATAGGGTTAAATAAGTACACATTCAGTTGAGCCCGAGCAGCAGGAACAACATGTAAACATTTGTTGGATGCTGGGAACAACAGCCGGCATGAAGAGGGACTAGATGTGATGCATATGCTTTTAAAACTCACATCTCTGCTCTTATTTTATTAAAAAAAAAAAAAAAAAAAAAAGAAAAAGAGAAGAAGGACCATGGAACCATCTTTTAGTAGCTGTTTGCTGAGGGACACTAAATGGGATCCGAATTGATGTGGGGGCTGGGGTGGTGGGGAGAAGGGACAGAAGAGCCGGTGGAAGGATGACATGAATGTAAAGGCTGAATAGAATTAAAGAATTAAGCAGCACTTGATATTCTTCAGACCCCTGAGCCCATTAGGAGAGCAGCGCTCTCTCCAAATTAGAGTAATGAGGAGTTTGGTACCCAGCTACATGAAAAAAGAACAGAAGGAAGGAGGGGAGTGTAGGATCAAGGCAGAAACACATGATTCTTTGAGAGAGAGCAAGAGAGTGCAAAAATCGCCAGATTTCAGTCACAAGTGTCTAATTGCCCCTATAGGTTCAGGAACAGTTGGCTGATGAGTTTGTGTGCAGAATACGTTTGACACACTCAGGTTTTTAAAGGCACAGGAGCGTAAACACAGCGGGGAGAGGTGGGAGCAGGGTGTCAGCGATAAGAGAAGGATGGAAGCAAGAGATTAAAAAAAAAAAGACAGAGAGAAAGAGAGAAGAAATTTGAATCCCACATGGCAGCTATGATCCCAGCATGTGTCCATCTCTCTCCCAGCCAGACCACCCGCCTGGCCTCCAGGGAGTGTGTGTGTGCGTGTGTGTGTGTGTGTGAGACTGACAAGCTTGTGCTTTGGTCAGCAAGCGCACACTCGTGCTTGTGTGTTTCAGTGCACTGCTGTGCGAGCTCTCTCAGCAGGAGTGAAAGCACATGGGATGAAGGGCACTGGCGGCTAAACACACATTTAGTCATAAAACAGTCTCTCAGCAGAGGTTTTTCCCAGAAACTGTCACAGATATGTGTTTTTAAAGGAGAGAGGCGGCATTGTTTCTGAAAACAAACAGCAAGCAAGAAGCACCTTGAACACCTGAATGCAACTTGATCAACAAGCTTTAATGAGAACTTTTCCCCCTCTGGCTGATTTGGAAAAAAAAAGATCTTTATTGCTTTGTTATACATAAATGCCAGATAATCGAATGAGCATCTGTTCGTGAAAATCCTCTTTAAACATTTGTTCAGAACATGAAGATCTACAATATATGCTTTATTGGTGTTAAAAAACATCAAAGATACATTAGTTATTAGTTGTATTATCAGGAAGATATGTAAAATGATATTTTGCTTATCTGCCCATGTGCTGTATATACAAAAATACATTTGTATCCTTCACATTCTGCCAATAGATCTAGCCATTTAAAGCCTAAAGGTAAAATTAAATTCTAAAAAAAGGTTTTATTGCTTAATAACAAGACGTTTGATGCAACCCTTAGAATTTCTTTTATACTAAATTGTTAACTTTGCTTAAAACAAAAAAAGAAAGACAGAAAAATCTTGCGTTTTGCTAAAAGATATATCCCAACCCACACTGTAAAACATTTAATCAAGTTTTTAATTACCTAAAAAAATATTGTTTTTTTTTTACAAAAGCTAAAATTAAGGAGCAAAAAACCACCCTATTTTGCTGTTTTTGTAGTGACCCATTACGATGTCGGGTAATTCATGCTGATGCTCTTGAAGAACATAATTCACCATGAAACCCCTTCTCGGAACAAAGCCGAACAGCATTTGTGTTTGCTTTAATTTGTAGTCTGAAGAGCTGAGGCTGATTATAAAGGGGTGGG
>NC_051430.1:20538868-20558305 GCF_001649575.2 Kryptolebias marmoratus | reverse complement strand
GGGGGGGGACCAAATGCAGACCAGGCTCCAGACATGCTGAATCAAGCAAAACAGATTATTTGGCGGTACGTAGCCAGAAAAAGGACAAAGATCAGAACAGGGAACTGGAACCGTAGGGCTACTTATTTTACTGCGCGAGAGATACAGCAGGCACAATCCAGGTGAGAGGATCAGGTGTGCTGGAAGATCAGACAAGAATAACAGAAACAAACCATCAGACGAAGGAAGCAACAAGAGTACAGGTCTCAGTCGGGGTTACGGAGGGTGGAGGTGAGACCGAGGTCCATTACAGAGACGGCCCTGCAT
Source organism: Kryptolebias marmoratus (assembly GCF_001649575.2). Taxonomy (NCBI): domain Eukaryota; kingdom Metazoa; phylum Chordata; class Actinopteri; order Cyprinodontiformes; family Rivulidae; genus Kryptolebias; species Kryptolebias marmoratus. Next base: position 20,557,999 of record NC_051430.1, on the reverse strand, counting down.
GCTCACACTCACCACTAAATGCAGCACAGAATCTCCATTCAACCTAATATGCATGTTTTTGGACTGTGAGGAGAAAAGCACCTGGAGAAGACCCACACGTGCCCAGTGAGAACATGAAATTTCCTTCTTGCTTTCAGACAACAGTGCCAAACAACTCAACCTAAAAATTCTGATAGATATTTGAAGGACTTTATTGATTTAACATGTTTTTGTTACCAAGGTTTTTACCTACAAGCTGAACAACACAAGTTTTTTTTTTATATTGGGAACTGATGATGGGATTTTCTAATCAAACTAAATAAAATAAACATAAATGTAATGGTCAGATGTATCCATCTTGATCATGTGCTATCGAGACATTCAAACAAACATTTGAGAAAATGTTATTATAAAGCACCATGCTTTTTTTTTGCTTTTGATTGTGAATTGTCCTTTGATGGAGAAATCCGTGATAAATAGAGTATTATTTTGAGACAATACAGAATCAGAATCAGTCCAGCATAACTTATTGACCAGTGTTTTTACATGTTTCTGTCTAATACAAAATCCTTGTTGATGAACATGATGCAACCACTTTGCTGAAAATCGTTGCAATTTTAGGATTATTTTCATACATTAAACAGGTAGTATAAATAAGTACATTAACAGGACGTTATTTGTTAATTTCCCCAGGTTTACTGTAATATTTATCATCTAACTTGACTTGTTGTATACTGTAACCTGCATGCTTCTGTGTAAATTATGCTAATCTGACTAACATGATCACTGATATTGTGCATAATACTCTGATGAGAAACATGCCCCATAACCATTAGACACAATTAAGCTAACAAATAATTTCTTTGTCTGCACACATTTGTCAGGGATTCTCCTCTTTAATTTCTCACTCTGTGCATAGACACGTCCACATAATTATGTGTCAATGAGCAATTAAAGCTGCAGTTAATATCAGTAGGAACAGTGATTAGGGCAGAGAGTTACAGAGATGTTAGTGTAGCTTCAGTCTATCTATCTATCTATCTATCTATCTATCTATCTATCTATCTATCTATCTATCTATCTATCTATCTATCTATCTATCTATCTATCTATCTATCTATCTATCTATCTATCTATCTATCTATCTATCTATCTATCTATCTATCTATCTATCTATCTATCTATCTAATGTCTCTGAGTTCATGAATCTCTGACTTCCGTTCTCAATCAGTCATTCTTCCGTCTTTCTGCACTCCATCCTCTCTTCCAACCTCCTTCTTTGTCTGCTCCTTGAAGTGCTGGCGGATGACAACTTTGTTTCCATTATTCACCTTCCTTCTCCTCCTCATCCTCCTCTACTTCCGCTGAAGAGGTGCTACACGGCGTTCCAATATCTACTGTTCTAAAGCTCTTAATACTTGCTCACTGCTTCTGTTTTTTCTTTTTCTTTTTTTTTTTACATTTTTCTGATTTTTGCACCTCCCTCACTCTTTCTCTTCATCCTTGAGCATCCACTGTGCAGCTGTGGAAAGCAGATGCATAGATTTTCCAACCTTGAATAAAGAACACTTAAAGCACAACAAAGATCTCTGGTTGTGGGGGGGCCTTTATGCGCGGAGTTCGCATGTTCTCTCGCTGCTCGTGTGGGTTTTCTCTGGATTCTCTCTCACGGTCTGAGAACGTGGCTGTTAGAGTAATTTGTATTTCTAAATTGACCTCAGGACTGGGTTCGTGCATGCACGGTGGGTCTCAGTGATGGACTGGGGATTGGCAGGCTGTACCTCACTTTGCAATCCTGAACAGAGAGAGAGGGAGAAAAAAAACATTTACTGAACTAATGTTTAACCCTCCTGAAGCCCTCGTTACTGAAGAGAGGATAAGAAGCTCTTGTAACTTCGGGTCCATTTAACCCAAAAGCCACAGGAGGGTTAAGTATATCATTTAATTTCACTTCGGATATTTGAACAGTAAAAATATAATTAAAGTATATTTATTCACCTGGAGTTCAAACAACATAATTGTTTTATTTATCTCATTTTTCTATGGAGAGCATGACTAACATATCTGTTGTGTTTATATTTCAAGGTTTTTAAAGCATACTCATTCCAAACTATTAAAAAAAAACATAAAAAGGTTATCCTGAACTATATCCACTGTTGTGGTTTAAAAGAGATTACTCCAGCAGTTTTCCAGATATACCGACAAGCAATTCTGAAAATGCAGGTACGCGCTCGGTGTAAACAAAGCACTCGGCTGAATTCTGAAGCCACGTGATTGACCTTAGGCTGGCCGAAGACTGTGTTGGTAAACAAATACAGCAGAATCGGACAAGCGCCGAATCTCAGAAAAGACGTTTAAGTGGAAATATAAAATTAAAACTGCTGGTGAAAGGTGAAAGAAAAGAGAAAGAATGAGTAAGAGGACTGTCAAGCACACATTACACGTTTCATTTAAGGACACATTAACAATCAAAAAGAAAAAATATATTGCACAGATTTTGTTTATTGCTTTTTTTTCTCTAGTTTTCAAGAACTTTACATTGGGTACCTTTAAAATGTACAGAACTTCAAAGTATATGTATTTATTATGGATTTAACCTCACTAATCTATATCTGTTGGTACATTTCTAAAATAAAAGGTAACATCAGTAAATTATTCAGCTCTCCGTTATATTTTTCTGCTGGGTTTTCCACTTATTTGAATGTTCTTTGTTCATTTTGATAGATTTGGCACGTTTAGAAACATCTGCAAACGCCTGATGAAGATATTTAGTCATGTGTCTTTCTAGGGGAACATTCGGTGGAGCTGGCATCAGAGAGTTAAATAATCTGATTCCCTGTTATTCTGATTGGGATATTTAAACCCCAAAAAACAAAAAATTCTATAAATGTGCCGGTGACAGAAACACTAATTTTCAGTCGTCACCTGAGCACAGACTGAACATTTCTTGCCAATATTTCAACCCATCACGTTAGCGTCATCTAATACCTTCATATAAGTTCACTGTTTTTTCTTTGATAAATATAAACATGATTCTTTTTTTTCCCTTTATAAAGGACACAGAGACTAAAAATGCCCTGTGTGTCAGTCTCTGATGGCTGATTTTAATGCTCCCCTCTTTGTGGGTGTGTGAAATTCACACGTGAGCACACCTCCTGCCCACCGAGAAGGGAGCCATCTGACCTTTCGCTTGTGCTGTTTTTTAATGAAGACGCTTGTCGTTTGCTGTTTCTATGATTGCACGCTTCATGCCCTCCTCTTTGCTCCGCGAGCGGGCTGGATTTTTCTCGTTGGTCAGAGGTAATGACCTGCGTTCCTGTAAAATCCATCTGCCAGTCAGACCAGTGGGGCTGATGGGTCTTTGGGGGTTCTGAAGAATCCTGCGTTCACACTGTGGAGAACCAAAAGTCAACAGTGACATCCACTGGCCACGTAGGATACTGTAATACTCAACAACAAAAGAAGCAAATGTAGAAATAGGTTTACTTTTGTGTAACTTGTTATATCCCGTATGAAAAGGCGATTATTCGGTCATGTCTGTGTGCATGTGTTTGTTTGTCTGTAAGCAAAATATCTCATGAGCCAGTGGACAGATTTTAAAGAAACTCTCCTGAAGAAATCACTGGATGTAGATCTACAACTGATTGGCCAATACAAAAATAATGATAACAGATATTGAGCTAAAACACATTTTTATTCCTTGGCTTTTGGCACAGCTTGAGACTTGTTCTTGGTTTTACTTCTGCTTTATTGTTGTTTTACCTGTTTTTTATTGTTTTTACTCTTCGTTTTATGCTTTAAATGTTCCTTGATTTTACATTTACAGCACCTTGTTGCAGCTGTGGTTGTTTTTAAAGTGCTTTATGAATGAAGTAGGTAATGGTAGTAACAGTAAAATCTACAGTATTGATAATGTTTGATTAGTTTAACCATACTTCTGTAAATACAGTATAACTGTTTCACACAGAAATGTAAAAATATACACATTTTAGTTATTTGACAGCATTGTGCGCAATACATAATCACATAAAAAAGAAGACATTTTAAACTACACACACTTATTTATAAAAAGTAAAAGAAAGAAGTGATTCAAAGCACGAAGCTGCAGTTGAAATGTGTTGGGGGTGAAAGTGTGCAGCAGCCTTGCAAACTGTTCTCAGTGAATCCTCCTCCTACCGTCACGTTCCACGGCTCGTACACCGTCACGCTGAAATTAAAACACACACACACACACACACACACATCCTCACAGTGAATCACAGTCCCTCATGTCCTCTAGCACAGTTTATTCTAAAAGAATATTTCCGTGTTCGGTCCTGAGATGTCTGAAGAAAGTGTGCAAATTAAAGAAGAACGTCAAGTATTTGAATTGTTGTTCCAAACACAGGGAAAGGTAGCCCACACACCTGTTGTAAAGCTGTGTGCAGCAGTCCAGCAGCTGTTTGCTGCTGATTATGTTGGTGTTGTTGAACTCTGTGCTCAGAAAAGTTGGGCAGTCAGGAATGTACAACATACCTACAAACCAACAAGTAATTAAAAAAGAAAAGTAGCAGTTAATGTTTTGTGTGAAAGTGACAAACAAAGCACAGTTTATGATAATAAAATTGCTGTTTTTTCTTTTGTCACACTGTAAATTTTTAATGAAAGTCAGCGGTTATGTTTCTGGATTGTCACGTTTCAGTCTTAAACAGTTGCCAACAAATCAGGGAGAAAATCAAGCTATAAAACATTACATGTAGCTACTGAATAACTCTTAATGGAGGAAAAGGTGTGCATCGTATTATGACAAAATGCTGTGAAAGAGACAAAACACAGTCTTTTGTTTACAATGTATGCAACAAGGAAGGGCGTTAGTTTGCCTTCTTTTATTATTATTATTAACAAATGAATTTTAGTCTGAGCGGCTCCACCTAGTGTTGAAAAGCTGAAACCAATCAGATAAAACGAGTAACCTTTCCGCAATGATTGACCACTTACATTATGATGAAAACAAGTTCTGTGATCATATCTAACCCTGACGATATATGGCATAAAGATATTTCATCTGAGGATTGACATTTAGTGAAGAAAGAAATTTAGAAGATGACTTGAAGAGGGAAGTCATTTGTGCTCTTGGTCAAATGTCCAATTTAACACAAAAACAATTTTCTAGCACTGGTACACAAAATAATGGGTAGTTTGTACTAAAATAGAACTATGTACATAAAGGTGGTGGCACTGTGGCGCATAAAGCAGCTAGAAGGTCCAGGGTTTAAATCTCAGCTGAGGCCTTTCTGTCTGGAGATACCATGAGTGGTTTTTTTCCCCACTCACCGCCCAAAACTAAACCCCTAAGATGTTCGGCTAACAGGAGATTCTAATTTGCCCTTAAGTGTGAGTAAATGTGTTGTCTGTCTCTTTGAGGCCTTGTGATTTGTGAACAGGACAACGTGGGTTTAGAAAATTGATTGATGGATGCACAAAAGTGACATTTCATCTGGTTGTCACCGAAGGGCAGCAAAATTTCAGTCCAATCGATCAGAGAAAGCTGTGAGACAAACCTCTGATCTGTCACCTCTTTTCTTATGTTTAAGGTGAAGAACGTCTTTGTTTTTTTTTGGTGATATAAAAGTCTTAATGTCTTTTGTGTGGCGACTCTGACGCCTTGACGTGAAAACATCTCCTGGATGTCTGCTGCAACACAACAGAGCATCTCGGATTAAGCTGCAAAAAGAGGCAAAGTGTCCATGTTCAAAGAAAAATAACTCTGCACTTCTACATCATAGTACGACACACTCCTCGTCTTCTCAGTGCCTACATGCAACACTTGAGACTTGTTGACAGTGAGTCCTGACTTGTTGTCGAGACCCTGGTTATATTTTACTTATCTAGAATCATGACTCTTATGCTGTTTTTTAACTCATCAGCAGCACTTGAGGTCTATAGTAGCCTAAAAGAAGGATGAAATGAATGCAAAATGACAACAAAAAGACCCCTAAATGACCATAATTTAAAACACAAGTTTAAATTGAGCAGTTTGCTGAAATAAGGGTTACCTGCAATACAAGCTGTCATGAAACAAGCCACACTTCCAGCAATCAGAGCTCTGAGGCCACAACTGGAGATATCAGATTGTCTGTCTGGAGCCATGGCAGCTAAAGGAAAAAGCAATTACGTGTAAGAGGTAAAAAGACATGTAGCAAAACCTTCAAAAGCACCAAAAACATAGTGGTGATGCTCAGACAGAAACAAAAATATCCTCACAATGAAGAGAAGACTTATTTCACACTTACATTGTACCTAAAACCAACAAAGAAAGGTAAAAGTTTAAGATCTCTGCTTTTATCAAAAAATGTTTGCACTTGGAAGCTCATAATTATTTAGCTTCTAACTTTAAAGAGTAACTATAATATTGCCACCACTGATTTTTCCAACAATATCTATCAATCCTTCAAAGTTATCTCACAGTTGGGTTTTGGATTTTTTTGTTGATCATAAACAATGACTTCCGAACAGCTTCTTAAGTGGCACTCACACAGAGCTCCAATACACAACCCCAGCGACGCAAAGTTGGAAAATCCACACAGAGCATAAGTTGCGATGGCTTCTGAGTGAACCTAGAAGACAACCGAAGAGTTACAAACCTCCAGAAGGGAGGCAGACACAATGACATAATAAGTATTCTGAGCAATTAGACCCATTCTGAATAATTATCTGAGTAACTGGTTACCATAGTTACACATTGGACTTAATAACACTGCCTGCCACTGTTGCAAATCCTGAAACATCTCTGTGTTAATCTTGAACATACAACCACCGCCCATTAAATGTAACCTTAATATTGGGCCAGCAGCAGAGCACATCCTGGATATGGTTTAAAACAGGGGCGCCAATCCTGGTCCTCGAGGGCCACCATCCTGCATGTTTTACTTGTTTCTCTGCTCCAACACACCTGATCTGAATCAATGGGTGATTAACAGGCTTCTGCAGAACATGAAGAGGTGATTAAACCACTGAATCAGGTGTGTTGGAGCAGGGAAACAAGGAAAACATGCAGGATAGTGGCCCTCGAGGACCAGGATTGGACACCCCTGGTTTAAAACCTTTTAAAAACCCCCAGATAAGTTCGAAACCTCCAGTTTATGTCACTTTCTTTAAAAAATTTAAATATAATAGATGAAAGAAACCAACAAGAACACATAAAAAAACAAGCAAACTCCCTCTGCTGCATACCTTGTTATGTTTCCAGCACTTGCTTTGTGTATATAGTGCATGTGCATGAAAGCAACGATTCATAAGCACACGAGAATGATGCGTGAGTGAACAAAACATGTTCTACACGCATTAAAATATGTCTGCATATCTTCGTATCTTTCTTAACTGCATCCAATCAAGAAGTAGGACAACATAGTTATCATCTTATCTTTATAGTCCAGGGTATAAAAATAGATGCCAAAACAGGGTAGATAATAATTTTGACTTTTGTTACTTTGGCCACTACAAGCTAATCAGTGACTGAAATTTACAGCTGTTTTTCTTCCAGTAAGAGTCTTTCCTCAAATACATAAACAATATCTGGTTTTCTGATCACTTTTTACCACATAGCTTCAAATGTAACTCTCTAGTTACTTGCTGAAAAACAATAAAATGCAGATATTATTTGATTAACACCTTAAAAAATAGTGAGAATATAAATGGCACTTACAGAAATATACTGCTTGACATCGTTTACATATTCTGGCCCGCCTGCCGTCCTTTTCTTTATTAACTCCGACAACTTCTCATAAGCCACAAACTCATTGAGGAACGTCTTTATGCCGATCAGCTCGGCAACAATGAAGCTGTCCTCCCAGGAAACACCCATCATGAAGGACAGGGGCATGAACACGTAGGAACAGATGAGCTAAAAAAGACAAAGAGTCAGAGTGTTGTTGGTAATCATTGTCAGATTTGGTGAAAAGTTCCGTGTTTTGGCCTCTCACCGAAAAGCTGAGCTGTGGATAGTCAAACATGCCCCCCAGCCAGGAGAGGATGGCGTCGAAAAAGGCCAGCAGTGCCAAGAAGGCGATGATGTTGGCAATAATGCTGGCCACTACAGCCACGGCACGAGACGCACCTTGGGACGCTGCTTCCAAAATATTCTGACTCTCTCTGAGGGAGACAAGTTACGCTTTAATGGCTGCTTAATCTGTTGGATCTGTTTAACATTGTCTTGTTGAAAAAAGCAAAATGATCAAAACAATGTCATCTGTGTAGCACCTTTAATTACTTATGAGATACTGTGTTCACTGCTATAATTTCCCTGTCAGAATTACAAGTTAGAGTCATATTAAAAAAAAATTAGAGAGATAATCGTTTGTAGTTTTTTTGCATCTGAGCGTTCTTACCCTTTGATCAATTTTAGGTCACGATTAGAAATTGAAACGGACGACTCCCTTTCAGGCCAGAATATCTTGGCGATGGCCAGGGAGGCTGGAGCCGACATTATTGTTGCTGTCAGCAAATGTGTTGCATCCACCTGAAATAAAGAAAGCAGAAAAACAACAAACACTTAGTTGTCTATCATAAAACGATCCCTCGTATGTTTTGAACGAAAGGTTAAGTTCAGTATAATTTCTGTAGGAGATACATAAATTGTACCTTAGGGACATTAGTTGTCAATATTATCAGTATATCAGTATTTATCCTTTTATATACAGACTTTTGCCTCTTTACAACTCTTTCCTCACCCCAAGGGAGATAAAGGCTCCCAAAATGGTACCAGAGATGCTGGCAAATCCACCAGCCATCACAGCATGTAACTCTGAGATGGTGAGTTCACCGACGTACGGGCGAATCAGGAGAACCGCGTCCGTCTGAAAGACACACAGAGACAGAGGCTCCGTTTCTTGAGCTCGTTGGATAATTAGAGGGAAATGTTAGTTACCGTTGTTTCGAGCTAAAGACTTTTAAACCAAAAAAGGTTAAAAAACAAAATCAACTGGACTTCTATTCTGTAGTTCAGCCACAGAGTTGTTTTTGTTTTTTAACCTTTGTTGGATTCATCATGTCCCGGATGACTAAGACTCTACACCAGCATACAGATACTTACATTTCCCAGAAATATGTTTCCGGCTGCAGCCATTGACTCTGCTGGCGATGTTCCCATGGTAACCTGCATGATGAATCCAATCTGTGAATTAAAAAAAATAATCAGAATACCACAGAAAATAAAAGGAACATAATTAAACATTAAAAATAATACTATAATCACCTCTGCCTAATAATAAAAAAATCATTGTAGTGAATATATATACATATATATTTCTGGAATAAAAATCTACTCATTAATGCAATCCAGTCACCATATTTCTCACCTTGGAAATGAGCCACGGCATGAAGCCAGTGTAGTAGAGGATGGAGATGACTGAGCTCAAAAATACCAAAATGGGCATCACCTGTACAAAGTCCAGCATCAGCACCACAAGCCTATGTGTTTGTGTGCTTTTCAGCAATTATGCATTAATAATTATGGTTTGAGTCCATGTTGCAAACTGAAAGTAGAAACTGATGCTTTAATTTTTTTATCCAGTGAAGTTTCTTAAGGACATAACTAAAACTCTGCATTTGCCAGTGGGAATATTCCCCTGTGTCATACCCTGAAAGCGAAGAAGTGGTCTGTGTAGCTGTTACCAAACACAAACTGAGATCCAGCATCTGTGAATGACAGAAACATCTGCACAGAAGAAGATTTTTTTTAATTGCAGTCAACTCATTTGAAACATCTTCAGTAATAAAAATGACAAAACACACATACATATGAATCACAGCACTAAGTAGGATCACCCTCTTCTTTATGCAGGTCTCAGAATTAGATTATTTGGAACTTCAAATACATAAAAATTAATTACACGTTAATCCATGTCATGAACAAAACCAAAATAAACGCTTCTTTAAGGAATTAGGGTAAGCAGCAGGTGCTTCCATCTGACTGACTGTAAGTCATCATGGCCACCTTCATAAGAGCAGACATTTTGAAAGTTTGCTGGAGCATTCAGGTGTCGGGGAGGAAAAGCACCAGTAGTTATTTTAGAGAACCAATTGTTGCTGCCCAACAGTCTCAGAAGTGTTATGAGGCTATTTCTACACTATTAGGAGTTCATCATTCACCAAAGAATCTTTCACAAGTGAAAAAACATTCAAGCCAATCTTTTAGAAGGGATCATTGCAGCAAGTTCAGCCCAAAGTCAAACCATGAAATGGAGCTTAGATGCACATTTTACAAGCCCCAGTTATAAAGCTGAATGTGAGAAGTTTTGACAAATTTTTAGAACAAGGGCTTTTAGAAAGACACGCTTAAATTTGAGATGTTTGGTTACTGTATCCTGATATATAAGGTGTGCTCTTTACTATCACAGTTTATATGTACCTCTGCCAGATTTCCGAGCCATCTCACTACACTTAAGCCAAACGTGGTCCTGAGGATCAGCAAACCGAGGACAAACTGCAGTCCAGTCCCACAAACCAGAGTTTGCCAGGACCACTGCAACAAACACATGGACAGTTTGTGTCAACAGCGTAATGATGTCCTTAAAGCAGCACGCGTATGCATTTCTTACCCTGAAAGGGTGTTTGGAGAAAAGCAGCATTAAAAAAATGAGCAGCAGCAAACCAGAGAACGACACGAGCTGTCTGGTCCCTCGTTGGGCCGTGTCAAGGGCGACCCAGCACACCACGGCCACGAGGAATAATACGTACATCATCCTGAACACAGGAAGTGATAAAAGACTGAGGAACTGAAAAGGTAAAGAGAAACACCCTTTGAGAGATACCTTTTTTTACAACTGAATTGAACTGAATTTCTTGTATTATAATTAGATTGAATGGTACTGAATATGGCATGAATTGGGATAAAGTCATAGTTGGATTACATTTAAATAAATAGAATTGCATACAACTGGATTTGAACTGGACCTGCAGAAAGAGAGATGTTAGTGTGGCTGAGGTTGGTGGTGAGCATTCAAGCAGGGCCCCCAAATCAAATCCTGCTCAAGGGCCTTATCCAATTTTGGGCCATGTCTCAGATCACTTCTTGAACTTTGTCACCTCCCGGTTTGGATTTCCTGCAGTTTTTGAGTTCAGAGCTCATAGCGATTTCATGACCAATAAATGTTTTAAATACTGAGCATATTGTCGTTGCTAGGAGACAGAGAATCCCTTCGGTTGGCTGAACTGTATCGTGCATCGTGTCATTCAGGAACCGATCATCTTGACGGCTTTGAATTACTGTGTGATGTTGGCGGCAAACAGACTGAAAGGCTGAATGAAAGTTGTCTTGTTTCTCACCCTCTGATCCAAGACCAGTTTCTGCTGAGAAGGTCTTTGATGGGAGAGAGCGACTCCCACATCCTGCCACCGTACCGTTCCATCGTCCAATCCCAAGTCAGGAAGAAGATGGTTACCAAGGAGATGACCAGCAGCCCCACAGCACGGTGGAAGTTCAGAACACATGCCGCTATCACCATAGCAACAAAACCTGAAAGAAATTCATAATTATTAATATTCATAACCTACAGCACTCAGACAACTGGCAATGTAGTTTTATTAAAGCAATGCTTTACTTTTCATTTATTCGCTGCTTTACACCTTCTAAAATATCTGAAAATCCTCCCCAAAAAGCTCTTACAATTAAAATAATAATAATTACACATTCTGAAATTATGAATTTAAGTTTTCACGTCTTAAATACAAAGCATTTAAGTGGCCACAGAGGAGTAACAATATTATTAGACCACAGTTTAGTTCCTTTGAGTGGACAAGACTCTGTTCTTTTGTTTGCTTTTCTTTTTTTTTTTTTTACATTTTTTGTTGAACCATGTTATGATTTTTCACAGCCCAATTTAACTGAGTTTTTCCACATATAATAAATGCACAGACGTGGAACACAACACGTCCTCTCACCCTGATGAAAAGGTGCAAATTCAAGCCTGGCGTCACTTAATACGACACAAACACCAACGAAAACCTAAGCTGAAAACCTTTGAAGAGGATCTATTAAAAGTATACCGCTTATGTGGTTTAAATCAGCCTCAGCATCCAAATCTTGTCATTATGTTTATTTTATTTGAGATACCATTCAAGTGGGTCATCAGGCAACAACAGCAATTTCCTCTAACTTAACATTTGACAAATGAACATGGAGAGACTTGAACAAAACCCAGGGAAGACCCATATGTATGCTGATTTTGAACAATCAGTTTGACTTTTGAGAAATGTTTTGTTGGATTTTTTCTTTTGCTTGTTTCTTCTTTTAAGTAATACACATCCTTTGTATTCATTATGGCAAAAGCAGATACAGATGACCATTGATTTTTATTTTTTATTTTTTTTAAAGTATTGGGCAAGTTTTCAAAGATTGACTAAAGATTACACATCTGTTCTTGGAAAACATGTTTTGAGTTTTGATTTAACCCACTGAAAAACAAAAAAGCAGCTAAAATGCATGATGTGGCTTCACTCAATAACTAACCTATTAACCTATAAACAATACTCAGCACAAATGCAAAGAGTCTTTTGTAAAAAGAAGGGTTTTGATAAACTTTGCTCTAAAAATCATTAATAGAGTTAATGAATATTTTCCCTCCACGTTTATTAAATGTGTTCAGTCTGGGCTCAGGCATTTAAAAATTAATAGATAAATCAAAATGAGTAGTGTTGGGGGTGTATTTCTCCTATAAAATCATTACTTTAATTACAATACGCACACCTTCAAGCTCCAGTTTCAATAACTTCCCCTGCAACACAACAGCATGTATAAACACTGTCAACTCCAACAGAGACAAACAGACTATTTAGAGCCCTGAGTTACACTTTAACTAATATTAACACAGATAATCACCTGCTGCTAAAACCAGGTTTACAATCAGACAGGTCTGGTCTTTGTACTCTGCCAAGCGGCCCCGGAGCTCCTCCAGCTTTTTTTCCGGCAAGCTGAGCTCAAAGATAAAGAACATAAACGTTATCTCAAAGTGACAATAAGAAGACTGAGGATTTAAAGGCACGATAAGAGGACTGGCTAAAACAAGAAACAGAAAAATCACAAACCTTTGGTGGTGATTGGCTGTCTTTGAGGGCGCATCGTCCGTAGATTCAGAGACACGCTGCATCTCAATGGATATTTGATCCTGCTCTCATCAAACGCACAGATACAAACAAAATAATTCATATTACAACTGGTAATTAGGAGTTCTTGCACAATAACACTTTTTTCCAAGAGTCAGGCATTAAATTTGTTACTTGTAAGAGAGGTTTTAGTGCCAAGGAACTTGTGTGTTAAGATGTTTGCTGTACTAAAAGTCTGAAACAAACTATTTAATGTTCAAATCTAACTCTAAAGCCACACGATGGGCTATATTTACATTACAAATGTGCTACAATATGTCCACAAGTATGTATCTTAGAGGGCTAAAGTTTTCCGTTGTTTTCAGATTTATTTTACAATACAGTTCAAGACGTCAGAAATGTCGAAAACAGTTTTGCCTACCTCATATTCGAAAGCCTCGTTGTCAGTTCCTCGTTCCTTCTGCTTCTTTGTTTCATTTCCCTCCATGATCCCTCGATCGTTTCTGTTCAGACACTGACCAGACACAAGCTGGGAACCTGTCGTTTGGTTCCCACCTGTCCTCTCTTTGTCCACTCCCCTCATCCCTCCTTCTCTGAGTTTGTGTCTGACTGATTTCTCTAACTTTGTTTCTTTTGTTCTGTTTCTTCTTCTGAAGTTTATGTTTGATCATGTATGTCTCATGAGGCTTAATGACAGATGTATTATAGAACCGTTTCAACAAATGCATTTTAAAATACACAGTTAAGGCATACATAGCTGTTTTGTCATGAACAGAAATATATTATTATTACATTTATTCCAGAAAACACATGAAATGCATCATGTTTGCATTGGGACAGAAGTAATTACTGTGTACACAGACATATAAGCTAGACCACATTGAATTATAAATGATAGTTCAAGGAATTGCTGTCTGAAAAGGTTTTCAGTATCCCAGCTGCCTCTAGAGGGCAGCAGAGTATTATCTTTTATCACCAAGACAATTCTCAGTTAAGTCCACATTGATGACAGGATGACAGAGCTAAATATATAATAATTATCTTATATTAAATTACAACAGGATGTTCTTCTGGCTTTTACACACATGTTCAAATCTGTGAATATTTTTAATGCTATTTATTTCCACGGTTTGTAATTCATTCAGCATGTTTTGAATGTCATTTTCCCAATCTTTATCCATACATTTGAGGTGACAGCTCCGATAAGAAAGCTCCATTTGTCATATTGTTTTTTTTTTAAATCAGAAGAAGATGCTTCTTCCTGCAGCCTGACCACATGACAAAACCATTACTCAAGATGAAGCCAGCAAGTTCAAATGAAACAAGGTCATCCCGGGGAAATAACTCTGACAGGCTGAGGTTTGTTTATCCACCAAAACCACCCACAGTCAGCAAAGACGGAACATTTAAAACAAAGTGTTACGGTTTCCGCACATATCTCTTTCTACACGAAACAAATGGTGATCGTGGGTGATCTCCTCTGTCTCTAATACTGACGGCTTTTTCTGTTTTACAGCATAAAGGCTGTATTTGAAAAGTATTTAAATATTAAAAAGTTGTGATTAATGTTTGAGCTTTAAAATGAGTTGAATGAAAAATAAATGATATGCTAATTTCAAAAAGTATCTGTGACGTAAGAGCAGATTCTCGTAGAAAAACGCCCATAACTGGGATTTAACAATAAAGTGCTTATTACAAAACAAGATAAATAATTGGGAGGCTGTAACATTGGCAGCTGTGATAGAACGTGACAGGAAACTTTGATGCAAAAAACGAACTTTGAAACTGATAAACCAACAGGTTCTTCAGCTTTGAAAGCCTCATAAGGATGCAAAAACAAAAACAAGGGATTCTGATACGTCAACACAAGCATTTCTGATGGAAAAAAATGAATAAATAAGTATAATGCAGGAGGACCTAATAAGTAGACGAAACAACATCTGCAACAAGAAAGGTGGTAATAATAAAAGGTGTAATTGTGATACAATATACGATCGAGCAGAAACAATTCAGGTGACATATGTATCCAAACACAGGTGATCATGAAGCAACAGGAAGGGAGATCGTTAAGCAATAATGGACAGGATGATGGTGCAAAAAGACAATGCTGCAACGCAAATGACTGGGACGTAACATAAATCTTAACTGAGATGCAGCAGCACAGATGAGTGTGATGTGAAAACATGGCAGCATCACACAAATGTCAAGTGATTAAGAGTCAATAACACATATTTTGATTCACGTGGAATTGTTGTAGTTTTGAAGTTTTGGCGCAATACAAAGTTGAAACATGCTGGTTATGGAAAATACACGACCGTTATGCAATAAGACGGGGGCTTTCGGTGCAACAGCAGAACTGATTATGATGCAAAACTGAAAAGTGATGTTGAGGCAAAAATACCTTCACAGAATTCAAAATTATAATTGAAACTGGTGCTGCGTCAGAGAATGTTGTGATTAAACAGTGTAGATGTTTGTGACACAACAATAGAGCGGTAATGGTGTTACAATGAAACAGGTGATTGTAATTCTAACGTTTAGGTTTCTGCAACACTGAAATGCAAACATTACAGGTAATTTATCTGAACAAAAACAGATAATTGTCCTGGAAAAAAAAAACATAAATGGTTGTAATGAATAAGTAACTGCGATGCAAGCCCACATTATAGTTTTGAAGAATATAAGTGATTGTGATGAAACACAATTGTGCTGTTTTATCAACATAGGTGATTAAAATAAAACAGCACGTGTTTGAGGTCTAACATAGCAGGTAATTTGATTTTACTGAAACAACGAATCAAATCAGCCGGACAGTCGATTTTAATGGTTGTGATGCAGCAATACAGGTTCAGTCACAACACAACGTTCTCCCAATATGGAGAACTAAATTAAGAAAAAAAAACGAAGTAAACTAAAGCATACTCAGATTTGTTTTCAGGCAACAGCAGCATCTAAATGTGATGCAGAAACTTTCAGGCCAGAGTTTTAAACTAAGATGGTTTGATGCTCAGAGATGATGCTTCCAGCTGTTCTGGTCAAACCTTGTAGATGACGTTATAAATGATCTTATGCATTATTGTGACATCTTGTGAAATGTGTTAGGACTCAGAGTTTATGTTGAAGATGACTGTCAGCTACTACTACACCAAAACCAGCTCAACATCTTGAATCAGGTTGACTCCAAAGGTTTTTCAGATGAAGACGCACAACCAGTGATTACTTTCTGAGATTTTCATTCAGATCTGTCCTGTGGTATTATGATATTTTGCTAACGCTACAGACAAATGATCACAAAAGCATTATTGCCACTTTGCCTTTGGTGGCGGGTGATAAAAGATAGCGATCAAATGCATCTGGTTGGAAAGTGATACTTTGTAGATGATTGGAATTTGACACATTTGAAATGTTATTAGTTTGAAATTTGATCACTTTTGCTCTGCATTTCGATAGCTTGTATTTGTGGCTGATTTAAGATGTCCCAAGTCATAAACAGTACATCAATTAGCATTTCAGTCTCAGATATACTGTGCATTTCAGCTGCCTGATGAAACATACGTTTTGTTAACACCTTTAACATTTGTTGTATATGCAGTTCAGTGAATACATCAAAGATCCTGAATAATTTTCACACGAACATTACGTTTGACACGCGATGACTCACCAATAAAACCCAGAACAGCTGATGCTCAGTGGGCCAACAACAGTGTTCAAGGGGGTGATTAGTTATTTAAAATGTCAGACCTTAAACACGTGCTACAATCTCTGTCAGATTTCAAAAAAGAACAGAGGGTAATTAAAACATTCTGTTTGTGAGACAATGACTTAATTAGTACACCCACATTGTTCTGAGCACACCGAGTTTGTGAGCAAGGCATCCATGCAGATTGGTTAAGGCACAGACAGAGCGCCGTAATTGCGCTCTTTTATTCAGCAGCACTGCCCGTGCGTCAGTGCAAACGTCATACTTGAGCTGCACATGCACGGAGGGGGACAGGACGTCGGAGAGGAGAGCACTCCTCACACGCTGTGGTTTGCTGCTGCTCACAGGCAGATGTGCTGTCATCCTCTGTCTCTCAGCTGCAAGGTGACAGATGGGGGAGCGTCCTTCAGAGCGCCGGTAAAGACAGATCCAGTCCAGGAAATACAGCCGAGCAGAAAGGCGGATCCAGGCAGCCGTAAGGCCTCCAGCCTGTGATGACATATTGATTCAAGTCCAGTTTGGCAGGAAGCCCCTTATGATTGTGAAATATAGCCTAATGATTTAATAAGGTGATGCTTGGCCGAGCACATGCCAGCTAAACACTTGACTACTGCTTTTACTCTCTTAGTCTCTCAGCCTCTCCTGTCTGCTGTAGACGGTACATTCACTTCTTGCTTGGGAACTGAAGCTTTTCCCTTAACCCTAGATCTGTCGTCTTCAATTAATTGTCTCAAAGAATTATTTTTCTACCAAACAGCAGAAAATAAGTATTGAAACTCTCTTATAGTAACAGCCACGCTAGGTTTTTTTCACTCACCATGTTGTTTTTCAGGGCCTGTAGGTCTCTAGGGGCTGGCAGCTTCTTTCTGCGGAGAGAAGCAGAGAGAAGCCGCGAGCCAGGCATGGGGATTACCGTAAATGCTAGAAAAGCTGCGCCACCTAAGATGAATTACCTTAAATGTTGGAAAAGCTGCCCTGTCTGTAATGATTCACCATAAATACAGGAAATGCTGCTCTGTCTAGCACAAAGTCTAGTAAATATGGGTGCAGAGGTTAAAGTTCATTCTTCCAAAATGAAGTTTCAGTTTACTGAAATTTAACAACCAATCTGGGTCCCAATAATGCTTCATTCAAGTCCAGATCAGGCCAGCGGTCTGTCATTTAGGAATTTACAACCTAGATGTTTAGAGATGTTGCTAGCAGTGATGCTAAACTATTTCTTGTCTTATAATTTTTTAAATTACTCCCTTTAAAGACTTGAAATGCCGCCCTTGAGCGAGTGATGAAAAGGTTTCCCTCATAAAAACGTCCATCCAACCGGATGATGACAGGGACAACCAGGGTGTTGATGACAATGATTACCACTGAGAACTTGTAAATTACAAACCCCAAATTCATCACTCACCTCCGAAAGGTGAGCAAGAATGTTTTTGCCCATGCGCGTGTGTTTGTCAGTATGCACATCTAACTGATTAACTTTTGGAGTCAACTTGATTCAAGACAGCTGTCTTGTAATCTGTTCGGTCAACCGAACTTAGAAAACACCAAAAATGGCTACAACTCAGTTGATATCACAAATATTGAGCTAAAAAATTGATGTGGTAGTCATCTCAAACACAACATCTCTGTCAGCAGCTTGCACAACATCTCTGTCTAAAACTTTGACTTTAACTACTGAAGCCAGTTCTGTCTGTTAGTAAAATATCTCATGGACCACTGGGTTAATTTTAATGAAACTCTCAGAGAGTCAGGCCTGGATAAACATCTAAAGTCTGGCACAAGAAGCAAAGGACGATGTGCTTTCCTGCAAGGCTTTCAACTCAGGACAAGGACCTGCTAAAGAGGAGACAGACTGCAACCGGTGATGGTGCAAACCCCCCAAACCATCTGTTTGCTGATGTGTCCTTGAGCAATAAACCCCCTCCTCCCCCTCTTGTGCTGCGCACCTGACCCCGGACCTTTACTGAAAGCAGATCACGGCCCTTCTCCCTGCAACGGGGATCAATGATGGATCACTGTATACATGATCTGCCCTGATGCTTCCTCTTCCTCTTCATCACAGGCTGTGTGCAGCAGCAGCAGCAGATGATCCACACAGAGAACATTGTGCTGAGGAAGCTCCGGTCACTGAGAGAGAGAGAGAGAGAGAGAGAGGGAGAGGGAGAGAGATTCAGACAGACAGAGGGAGAGACACGTCCTCCTTGGCACACAGACACTTTGACTGACTGGTTGTCTGACGGGGGGACCTGGAGGACAAGTACAGGCTGCTCCTCTTCTCTTTTTCTTCTCCTCCTAACACCTTTTCTCTGTCCTGTCTGCCATCTCGGAGACGGCTGATGGTTTTCTAGCCCCGCCGCGCCGCCTGTTTCCAC
>NC_051430.1:20490703-20538824 GCF_001649575.2 Kryptolebias marmoratus | reverse complement strand
CCCCCCCCCCCCGGCCAGCATCGGGATTTATTTCTTTTTTATTGTTATTTTTTTGTATGCATTCATTTATTTACTGAGTTTTGCCCCTTCCCCTTCCTTTCACCGGCCGACAAGCCGAAGCGGGGCTGATTCCCAGCCGACCTGGGCCGGGCCGTTTTGCTCAGCGAGCCTTGTGCAGCCGAAGGGATGCGCGCCCGGAGAGCCGGGAGCGGGGCTCTCTCCGCGCCGGGGCGGTGCTTGTGGTGGTGGGTCGTGGCGGTCGGGCTGACGGTGGGCTCGGGGGATCCGTGGATGTCCTCGGAGGCTTGCCCCTCGTCCTGCTCGTGCACCAGCAGCAGGATCTCCTGCGTGGACCCGGAGCGGGGCATCGGCGCGTTCCCCGTCCTGCAGAGCGAGGCGGAGATGGAGAACATCACCGACATGTGAGTGTGGACAGAGTCACAGCCGTCCGCTCGGTTCACGGATGATAAAGGAATGTCACCCTCCATCCATCCTCTGCTCATGCCGAACCAGAATGGGGTCATTTGTTTTCTTTTTTGCGCAATAAGTCCTCTGAATTTAACGCAGATCATTTGGCACGGGTTTGGCTCAGCATCATATAACCTGCATTACATAACTCACCCAGAGCGCATCAACCTGGGAGACTAAATCCAGCTTCATCTGAACAACTTTCTTTTTTTTTTTTTTTTTGGCCGAAAAATAACAGAAATCATTTGAGCTGGCGCGTGCACACGCATGTGCCACCATGTAATGACTTGTTTTCGTGTGTGTGTGTGTGTGTGTGTTTTGTGCTCTGATCACAGTCCAAATATTAACACGCTCTACCCAAGACGTCTGTTGAAATAAACCCCAAAATGAAACGCGCTTTTCTCGTCAGATCGAACATTTTGTTCGAGTGTTGATCGTTCAGGATGACACAGTAAACCTCAGCTTTCTGCTATCCTTACCCCTGACATCCAAACGTTTGGATCTAAGTAGGAAAAAAAAGGCGTTTGGATGAGATAAATTAGGAGATTATTCATTGTAATCTTTTTTTTTTTGGCGAAGATAAACGTCCTTGCTGATGACATTTTTTTTTTTCAGATATAAACAACCTTTATCTGCATGCAGCCTTGAAGTTGTTTGAATGAGCATGTACTCTGCTTTAAAGGCTTTAAAAAAGCGTTTGGCTAAAGTTTGGCTCCAAACGACCTTGCTAAAAAAACTTTCAGGGGTTAAACACTCCCGTCTTGCCTTGCTGGCCTGATTTTTTTATTCATCTGCACTGGAGTCTGAGTAATTGGTCAGAATATAGCAGGTTATCAGTGTGAATGGTTCATATGGGTGATTAAACTCAAATTCCGACAGTGGCGATGAGTAATTTCAGCCTTTTAGGGTGTGCTTATAGTCTAATATCTGAGTCAAACAGATTTAAATGCCCTCTGCTGTCATATTTTAGGCTTATTTAACAAAGTAACTTAATGCATTTTGATAATGTTGGTAATAGCCTATTGTGTGTAGTTAAAGGATTTAAAATACGTTTTTTGTGACCATTAACAGAGCTGAGTAAAGACTGGAATCACAGGAATTACATGGTTGGCTTCACAGCACTTAGATTATGACGGCATCAGGCAAATTCACACAAAACGGAGCTGGATGTTCAAGAAAAGAGATGCCAAGTGATGAGTTCATTCAATTAGTGAAACTGATTTGCAAAACTGTTCATTTGCAGATGGTTTTTCTGCTCCCAACGAGTCATCAGATCATCAATTTGGTGTTATTGCTCAGCCTAAAACATTTAAGTCAAATATGAATTTGTTTAAAAGTTTGTTTTTTGGTAACAGCATACAACTTAAAATATAGGTTTCTTGGACTTTTATTGTAGTCCATTAAAAATACATTATATGGCTTTTTAAAGTCTTTTATGGATTAAAATGACAAAGGTTCTGTGATGGGAGAGAAAAGAAAAAACTGTTTTCTGCCACATTTACTGTATTGTTTTATCTAATATAGTTTTAGATCAAAATATCTTCAAGGATTTTATGCCGTTTTTATAATCCTTCTTTAAATATGTCATTATTGCATCATAAATGCAAAGGATTGAGAGTTTTATGCACAAACGTTTGCACTTGATGAACAAAGTTTGGGATTTAGCTGAAAGCTCTGTGTCATTGGCGCGATTCTGGCAGCTTTATTTCAGTAAACACGGATGTTCTCGGAGCTCTCCAAATGCTTCGTTTTGCTTTAACTGTTCTGAGACATCCTAAAAGCTGCAATAACTGAGCAGCATGCATATCGCTTTTGTTTTTGAAAAACAGTTCTTTTCATTCACCGCTCACAAACCCCCTCCTGCTGACCCTCCAACACAAACAGGTCAAGTGCTCCGCTCAAATACTGCTGAGGCGGAAAAAAAAAAACACAGAAAGAGGAGAAAAATGTTCCTGTTTTCTTATCTTGAAACAATGCTGCCTGTGTGCCGTACATCAGCTGCAGTCCTCCGCGGGCCCGCCTGCTCATGTGGACTGCAGGTGTTTCTGTGTCTCGTTGATGAATTTGCCCCATCCTCTCCTCCTGACTCACACACCTATCTCCTGACAGCTACATCGCCAACCAGAGCAGCTTCTCCTCCATTAACGACAAAGACCTGCACTACTACAAGAACCTCAGGAACCTGTGAGTCTTTGGTGACTTCACCAGAAAAGAAACTAACCGCACTAAGTTGTTAGAAACCAACAAACACATACAGTACAAAAGAAGCTTCAGGGCAAGATGTTTTGTTTAGCCTGTTTTTGGCCAATTATTTGCGTTCTGTTGGACTAGCTGCAGCAGAATTGTAAATCAGCTGAAGGTTAAGCCTTGCTAATTAGGAACAATCTTCCCCTATTGCCCGACAGACACTTTCCACACAGGTGAACTCTGTTTGACATCTTTGTATTATCTCAGCAGCAACACCGAGCCTCATTCTGGCTGATCAGGGCTTTAAGCATCTGGATTAGAAGGCACTAAAAAAATTAAAGTTTATAGGAGCTTTAAATACATCTGATTCCTAACATGAAAATGTTCCAGTGTGTTAGTTTTTATTTGTTCACTTTTTACTGGGATAATTAGTCTGAACACCCTGTTAATAACAGTCTGTTTGTTCTTTTTGCAGCAGCTTTTGTGTCTTATTTTCATCTTATATCACACACTTTCACACTTGCTAGCTTCATTTATCCTAATAAAAGCGTAATTACTAAATTTCCAGAGTGGTTTCACAATGATTCATTAGCTATCAAGGTTTATATATATCTGAGAAAATGTATTTTGAGCTGCACTGTGAATAATAAATTGTTCATGTGGCTTTACTTTAATCTGATGTCAGTATTTTCCTGTTCTTATTAGTGATGCTTATGTTTAAAGTGCTGTGATGCTAATTAAAGACACTAATAATCCTGTTTTGTTTGATCTGTGTCAGAACGGTGACCAACAGCAGGTTAACATATGTTTCAAAGCTGGCCTTTCAGAACAACCTAAAGCTGCAATATCTGTAAGTATGCTTCAAATTCCTATTCACAGATTTTACAGATTAGTTTGGTCAAATTAGTTGAGAAAAAAAACCCTCATTTTTTCTCTAAAATGCTTGTTGCAGGTTAATTGCTGATATGAAACACATTTATGGTGTGATGTAAAGCTTTATATGGAATTTTAAATTGGAAAAAGTGATGTTTTACAAAATGTAACATTTTCAGTTTATTGTCAAATCTTTGCACATTGCTAGAACATCTAAAGTTTGATACTAATTGGGCCTTAACTTAAATGATCTGATTTTTTCCAGCTAAACTTTAAAAATACGTTGCAGCTGCAAAACGAAATGTGATGCTGGCCTGCATTGTTGATGTGTCAGAAATGCATTTTTATTCTCTGATGCTCAATTTCATCTTCAGGAATTTGAAAGATAACAACCTGTCATCTCTGTCCTGGAGGATATTCAAACACCTCAACATCTCATATCTGTGAGTTGACACAAATCTTTACAATCACTTTTTAATGTCAGCTGGCTTTTCCTCCAAGACTCAGTCTTCAGATGTGGATAAACAGGAACCTGCAACAGCTTTAATGCCGCCTCAAGATTAAAGTTTTTACCTTCTTTTAAACTTATAATGTCTTTAAGCAACAAAACATTTAGATTGGGGCAGCAAAGATAATAAATCAAGGCAGCTCAAAGGTGAAATTCTGTCACGACTGTCCATAAACCCATACGTGCCTCATAACCATCACTCAGTCTACAACAACTCTACTGAGATGCTAAAACTGTGCTGAAAAGAAATGTCTGTTTAAAGAGAACATTTGAACATGTCTCACAGTGGCTCAAAGGTGCAGTTTTCTGCTTGGAGAAATGCTGTAGTTGGGTTTAGATCAGAGGATCGACGCAGGTATCCCATCTGTCTGCACAAAGATACGAACATTCAACAACACGCCTGGTCCTTTTAAAAGTAACAGAAACAAAAATCAGCTGATCCCAACAGAAAAAAAAACTAGAAGTCGGGCTGCCATTACCCAAAGGGGGTTTCTACCCAACGTAAGGCAAGCAGACAGTGCAGGCCAGAGAAATATACAAAACTTATGCTGTTGTTTTGCTTGGTCTTTCAGTCTTTTTAAGCCATATGTATTACATTTACAACCACAACATCGTTCGAATTGTTCAAAAATTAAAGCGCTCTGCAACATTTCCTTTTTTTTATTGAACTGATATTAATTTAGGTTTATTATCATCTAATAAAATGGCAGTGAAAGTAAAATGGCTGATCTGTTCTGTTACTGGATTTGAGAGCTGATGTTGCAGTCCGTAAGGCAGAAGTCTTATTTACTCATCGCTGGAGATGAAACAGAGAGTACCTCAGTTTTTTTTTACATCAGGTCAGGGTTAGAAGAGGACACAGTATCTCAGTAACAACAAGAGTGAAGCCTGACTCCACCCAGAAAGGATTAAATCAGCCCCGAAGCACCACCTGCATACCAGCTTACCTCCTTTACATCAGCACATTTTATACACATCATAATTACTGTATTAAAACTCTGTGTGCAAACTAAATCAAATCAAATATAAGTTATACATAATACAAAAACACAACTGTTGCAGAACCCACTTTTAAACAATGAAAAGTTCTCCTTGTTACTTCTCTGGAGGCATAATCAATATCAGAGGTTTTCTAGGCTTTAAATGGAATTTACTTGGCACAACTGATTTTAATTAACTCAGCTGTTTGTATATCTATATACAATATATTCACTTAACTCAGGAGAAAAACAGCTATTAAAATGACAAATTTATTTCAATTTTACTTATTTAACTAACTTAAAAGGTTACCAAAGCCAGTCTATAATAGCCAAACAATCAGCAGCGTTTAAACTTTACCTTTTAGTGCATTTTTACACTGAATGAACAGAGAATTAAGGAATCATTGAGCTTTAAAACTGACAGGTGGAATTTGTTTCCATTTGGTAGAGCCTGGCTCGTTCTTACTTTCCAGATTTTAAGAAATGATCTTACTTCTTGGATGGATTTTTTTTTCTTTCCTTTCAGACATGATAGTACTTTTAACTTGATAAGAATTGGTTGTTATTGCTGAGCTGCTAGGCAGTTTAAAACCAGGGGCCTGAAAGTTACAACGTGCAATCTAGTTGGTATTCTCGTGGTTCCTGACTGAGTGTGTTTTGTGTGTGTGTGTGTGTCCAGGATCCTGTCAGGGAACCCTCTGCACTGCTCCTGTGAGAACATGTGGATCAAGCTGTTGTTAGGAGAGGAAGCAGACACTCAAGAGCTGCGCTGCATCGAGGATGGAGGAGCACGCAAGCTGATGTCCAAACTGAAACTACCTAACTGTGGTGAGGATGTGTACACACACACACACACACACATGGAAACACACAAGGCAACTGGAAAAACCATTGTCACGATTTCCAGAGCGCAAAAAGTTGAAGCATCTGGAGAAAAAAAGGAACCATCCTGCTGATTTCCCTTCCCTAGTTTTATTTAAATATTTGTTTTAATTCAACACACCGTTCTGTTTTTTTTTTTCTTCAAATTTTGCCTGTTTTAAACACATCCTTGTTATAAAGTACCGTGTGTGTGTTTGCACGAATGTGTTAGTCCTTAAATGCAGGACGTGCAGCCTGAGACTTGTAACTGTAAAACAAATGTGCTAAGTGTTTTGTCAGCTCCCAGGGGGTTGTGGGGGAATGTGGGACTGGAGAATGGCGGTTTGCTGTTAACACCTCAGAGAATTACTGCACAAAATAATACAAATCATGTAGCGACAGAAGCCACTGCGGTGATCAGTGAAACATATCTGCTGGTATGTGTACTTGCACGGGCTGCACCAACGCTGCACACGCTTTGTTTCACTTACAGACAGCTGTGCCCGGCCTGTAGATTCTAATTTCTCCTCACAATGAGGAAACTGCAATGCCTGACATATAAAAAACAAACCAATGAGAATGCTTACATGCACACAGAGAGCTTTGGCTTCACGTAGAAGGTTTAAAAGCTGAGTTTGGATGCTGCTGTGTGTCACTGGAAAACTTATGTATGTGTGTGTAGGTTGCATAGGGATTTTTTTAATGTAAGGCATAGATCAGCTGTCAGAAACAGGAAAGAGAAATCTTCAACCCAGATACATCTGTGTGTGTATGTGTGTGTGTGTGCACAGCAATCACTGATATTTTCTAGTTGGCAAAGGGAACATACTGTTCAGAACACAGTAACGGCAGAGTAATATTAAACTCTGTAGTAACACGTGTGTAATTCAACACACCAAAGACTTTAATGAGTCCCAAAGCTGATGAAAATTAAGAGTAAAAAAATGGACCATCTGGATTATGTCCTGGTGACCTGGTGTCACGCAGCAGGTTCATTTCCTTTGTCTCAGAATCATCATGTTTTTTTCATCAAGTAAAAATTCTGCAGAAACACTTAACGTCTGAGCCGCTACAGTGTTTTTTAAAGCACACTTAATTATGAAAACAGGTTTGAGCTAAAAACTTTAAAGGAACAGTTTCTCAGTAAAACTAAAACATAACTTGGCAATCTCAACCGTAGGTGGATTTACTGTATATATATATATATATATATATATATATATATATATATATATATATATATATATATATGTTATTATGAAGCTTACCCACAAGCCAGTCCAGGGGAGACTTCTCCTGACCTCATGCCTTTTATCAGCCTGCAAACAGGAATGTTTATCAAGCTTTAATGTATAAATGTCAGCAGTTAATTGATACTTTATTCTTCTCTTCTTTATATACGCAGCATGAATTTTTCATGAATCTTCTATTTTGGAGTCTCTTCTATTCATAAACAAGGTCAAATTACATCTTGACCCGTCTCCAAACTTGACTGCGCTACTCTTCTCTGGATTTGTTGGCTTCTGGTCCAGAATCATGTCAAATTATATTTTGTAGCTGAAATTTGATTTACGTGCGACAAAAGATCTGTGTCCCGTGCTTTTGCAGTTAAAGCAGTAGCTCAGATCTTTTGAAGTGGGTTTGTGTGGGAAAGTTATGAAGAGTTAATATTTTACTTGTTGTAGATAGCTCTTTGGACGACCCCAGTTTGAAGGTTTATATCTGACCAGGCTGATGAGCTAACGGCTAGTCACTATGGGATTAAAGTGGAAGGCCCCGCCTTAAAACGGCTCCAATCAGAAAAAGTTTCATAGTCATTTATGTGAACACAGTTTGTTAAACATTTTCATTAATGCCAGTTTTGCAATTCAAGGATAGTTTTATAAAATTCTTTTGTTATTTGCGATCACAGACAGCGCCAGCAGCTGCTAGCTGTAGCACATGTAGCGCACAGTGCTAAACAAAAGTGCTGTGCTAAACAAAAACATATCAAATCTGTCCCAAATCTGTTGCTGACAGGACAAACTGCTCAGAAATAGCTTGGGGCAATGAGAGCACTCAGGACACAAACAATAAGTTCGCTTACAGGAAGCTAACAATGTCATTGATAACTCCTATTGATCTGTCCCCTCTGCCTCCCATCCATTAACGGAGGTTATTTTTAGGTTTAGCACAGTCACAGCAGGGCCCACGGAGAGGTGGGCAGGGGACCCCCGGCAAAGTGACATATGAGCTGGAGGACATGGTGGGGAAGGGGTGCCAAATGATGCCCGAGGGCTGTCTGTAATACACCAAAAGACCTCTCAGTCTGGCCAAACTGCTGCTTGTCATGCCTCATCTGTATTTCTCATTTTCCATCTGTCTGTCTGATTCATGTGTGTCCTTGTGTCTGTGGGCCTGAAAATCTCTGAGTGACATTGTGAGAGAGACACAAAGGAGAGGAAATGCCCAGCAAAGCCCCGAGGCTGAGCTGACACTGATCTCTGTCTGTTAGGCTACATAATGCCGAAGCTCCACCCTAAAAAGGCTGCTCCTTCTGCTGACCAATACAATACTGCGCCGACAAGTGCTGCGACGAGTTTACACGCCAAGCCCGCTGTGTCACAGATAATATGTTGGAGTTCAAACAGCTGCAGGTGTTAAAGTTGAACACTGACTGGAAGAATAAAAGAGGCACATAAATCTTTAAGCTCCTTATTTCTACATAATATGCTTCTGCATATCTTCCTTACAGGGATAGGTTGGATGTTTTGAAGTCCATTTCTGTGGAAAGATTTTGATCACTTATTATTTTACCTGCTGCAGAGAGAGCCTCAATTTGGAGACATCGATATAAGAAGGTAAAGGCTAGACAGAGCTGGACGATAAATAGGGTGGATTGTTGCCTCCAGTCTCCAAATTTTCATAGCAGTTCATGCCAACGCTATTTTATAAACATTCAGACCACCATCAAGTTTGCATTACACAGGTGTTCTAGCAGAAATAATATGTTCCTGCTGGAAGTGCCCCAGGAGCTATGCAACTGTAATTGTTCATAACGTTCCTGCAGAATCTTACTTCAAAATATCTGAATTATTGCTTAAAGTTACAAGGTGTCCTAAAT
Organism: Kryptolebias marmoratus; assembly: GCF_001649575.2. Taxonomy (NCBI): domain Eukaryota; kingdom Metazoa; phylum Chordata; class Actinopteri; order Cyprinodontiformes; family Rivulidae; genus Kryptolebias; species Kryptolebias marmoratus. Next base: position 20,529,844 of record NC_051430.1, on the reverse strand, counting down.
ACCTTGTCTTTTATTAAGAACTTTAAGTTAAAGCTTTTTTATTTAAACTTAATTCTCATTAGAATGTACAGTAAGTTTCTTCTGAATGTCGTGTGGCGGGGAAACGTCAGACACTGGATTACCCCGACTTCGTCACAACACAGGTGCAATCTGTCTTTATCTGTCCCCCTTAGTGTTTGTCTCTCTGTCAGTTCTTGTGTTTGGCTGGAATGACTTCGACCCTTAATCAGCCCCCTTTTTCCATCTTCAAACAAAGATGCAGCTTGTAGGCACAAGCCTTAAATGGCAGTGCAGACAGCAGCCCACGAGACCAGATGGCTCATGTTAGTGTTTGTGGGCAGGAGGTGCTGTTCACATGTGTGAATTTTCTATTAACAGAAACCCCAAACACTCATTCAGTCAAGACTGAGACCACTAAACTGTAGGTTAAACAACAGAGAATTAAAGAAGACACAAAAACTGTAAAAGAAAATGACAGTAATGCAGGAGTTAGGAGGCAGAGTGCATGCTGACAAAGGCAGATACGATTCTTTCCTTGTAACTATAATGTTTTATGAGGTTGTTAATGACAACAATCAAAACTTTAACATGGCTTTTAGCGGTATCCCACCATCATTTGGGTCTCTTGACTTCCTTACAAGGCCACACTTCTGTCATTTAGGGATGAAGTTTTGTTACCAGCAGGAGTTCAGAGACTTTGATAAGGAGCTTCAAGAATGAAAGAACTTATCTGGTCAAAATGGTTTAGTAAATTACCTTTCTGAGAAAAGAAGTTTGTAAATAAAATTGCACATATGCACACATTCACACAAAGAGACGAAGAAGTTTTCAGTCACGGACAAAAGTTCTGAAAGTGACACAAATGTTGTGTTTTACAAACTTTATGGTTTCAGTTTTCTGTGGCGACAACTCACGCAAAGTGATCAAATGAATATTAATCATTGCAAAGAGCTTTATTAGTTTTTAAAGTTCACTTACAAAAAGTCATTTTCACTGTTTTTTTTTGCCCTGGTACAAAACTATTTGCTAACTTCCTTTCAGTGTAGTCGTATCATAAGCATACACCCATATGTTTGAAATCGTTGGTGTTAGTAGTTGCCTTCAAAGAAAAGCTTGCAGCTACCATTGCTTTACATCAAAATGACCTCACCTGCAATTAATCTGCTGCTAGGAGTATTGCACAGTTTTCTAAATCCTCACCAACTCCAAGGTGAGAGGTTCAAATGTAGCTACATAATCATGCAATCAGTTCAGAGCTTGTTCTGCATCAGCAGCAGGTGAGTGTGAGTGCATCTGAGGTGAAGACTTTTGGATAACAACCTTACAACAAAAAGGGCAACAAAGAACTTGTTTCTTTATAAAAAACCCATCAAAGACAAACTAAAATTCTGCAGGAAGTAAAAGTACTGGCCAGACTCTGATTAATCCTCCTTGTGATTTTTTTTGAACATTTATAAAACCTTTTATTCACAGAAGATGAACGCTAGCGTGAGTTCAGTCACTTCAACCAGTGGAGCCTCCTGATAACAATCCATGTGTTGCTTGTTACTCAACACAGCGAGCTTACTCACAGTTCAACCCAAGAACACTGCCAGGAGTAAAGAGTGGTGTCAAAACATTCACCAGGAGCAACTTATTCCAACAACCCAGGAAACATTTAGTGATATTTGAGTATTTTCAAGCATGATGGAGCGCCATGTGACAAGATAAAAATGAAAACAAAACGGCTCACAGATTATATCACTCCTCAGATTTGAACCCTTTTGAGATCTTACGGTTCATTCTCAAAAAGTGGTTGTAAAAGAACTTGTGAAATGTTTTTTAATTGTTCTTCAGTATATCATAGAAACACAAAAAAGTCTCTAAAAATGTTGGAGCCGCAAGGCATTTGTGTTACCACCAAAGTTTCGCCATGACTGTATATAACCTCAGTTTTTTTTTTGCATATTGTCAGATCCTTTGTGCATTATCCTAGTTTTCACTCCTTTTATTCAGCTCAGTTTATTAAGAGGAGTATTTGTCATGAAAAGTCTGCTGTAGAGTCCGCGTCTGGGTCCTTATATCTTCTCTTGTCGTAGTTCGGGGAAAAGCCAGAAGCTTCAAGTTAATTTAAACAAAGACAGGTCAAAAAAAATGTTAGATAAGATTAAAACGGTCCTAAAATGAGATAAGGCATTGGTGTTAAAATTGTTGAAATAAACAGAAACAAAATCAGATACAAGTGCATCAGCCAAAGTTCAAATCTGATCAAAATTTATCACAGAGTAAAAAGTGTACAGGGTTTAAATAACGGGCAACAAACAGTGACTGGTGTCACAAACCACAGGGTTGGTGTGGTCAGGATGCAACAGCCAGATACTGGGAGAATAACTGTTTTAGGTAGTTCATCAGACGAAGTTCTGCCTGTAAATAACAAACATTGACAGAATTTTTACTAAGCAGCAGATAATGGCTGCCGCAGTGAAATCCAAAACCATTTGCACTCATTTTTACGGTGACTCCCAAGCTTGACTTGGTGGGACGTGTCTGTGTAGGTGTGTTTAATATGACCTGCGGACGGACACAGTGGCAGTAGAACGCTGATTCACTGAGAGGCTGTTAAGACATTTGAATCTGATATGGTAGCTGGCCTGCCACCACCAAAATGACTGGTTTTTACAGCATTTCACAGTGATTGAGTGGGTTGCTGTAGTGATAAGTGGGTTTCCCTGGAGATAAGCGTTCTGCTGACAGACAGAAGAGGTTAGAGAGAGGAGGGGAGGGAGGGCTGATAAGAAATCTTTTCGGTTTTATCTGCTGTAGCTGTCAACGCCTATTTTTCTTTTCTCTTCTACCCTTTTCTCTCTCTCTCTCTCTCTCTCTCTTTTCTTTTTTATTATTATGATTTTTTATCAACAGTGTTATTAGACAAAGGTGGCAAGGTCCTCATTGAGTCTGATTGGTCATGCCCAGGTCACCTCCTGGTCAAATCTGTTGACACACATTAAGACAAACACAGCCACACACAGAGTGTCTTTGCTTTGACAGAAGCGTCAGACTGTGTCCAATCAATTTAGTGCTTGGCCTGCTATAGACATGCACTAGTAATCAGTGTAACCATCACTGTGTTTGAACTCTGTCTCTTTGTCTTACTGTTTGATTGGGGTGCCTTAATGAAAGCTGGTGAAAGAGAGCAGAGGACAGGGAGATTAAAATTGAAGTCTTACCCTGTGTGTCTTTCTCTTTCACTTTGAGGTGTGTGGGTGTGTGTGTTTGCCTGCTCTTCCACTCCTCTTGTTGGGGACGTTACGTGCCTTGTGTCTTAACTATAGGGACAACAGTTGGCCATGAATCCTAAGTTTGCTCCTTTCTGCACCTCCTTCCTCTCCTCTCTCAATCTCCGTACCCTGGTCCCGTTTCGTCCCACTCTCTGGTTGTATGTAGAGGTTCCCATGGCAACGCTGAGCCCATCCAAAATGCCCGTAAAGGAATGGGAGAACGTGGAGCTGTTCTGTACCACCTCCGGTATGCCCAGGCCTGAGCTGATCTGGAACATGGCACTGATATCTAACTACGAGGTTAGCTCACACCCCAACAGACACGTTAGGATTTTAGAAAACTTGTGACAGTATGTAAAAGCTAAAACTATCTGCTAAATATTTTTCAGTTCAAAAGTAGAATTTATCAAGGCGGTAGTTCTGATATTTTGAAGTGGGGGAAAGATTATAGACAATGTCATACCTATTTAACAGTTTTGTACAAAGGGTGTACTTTTGAAACCTTTTAAACAGTTATTTACATGGATAACTGTGGTTATTTGCAAGTACAAATAGCAGCAGCAGCTAGCTTTAGCACTTCAGATGAAGCCAGGGACACTTGTAGCAGGAATATCATAATATATCTGATGGAGTAACTCTGTAATGGAAAGGTTTATAAAAAAAACATTTACATGAACCGCTAAGAAGTTCTGAAATTGAAGTTGTTTTGAGATGACAGCACTCCACTTTTATCTTTAGCCATTAACTTTTCAATCTGGTCAGAATTAAACTGTTATGTTGTTTAAAGAAACCCTGCTTCAAAAGATCTGAACTATCCTTTTAACAGTGTTTGCATGTTTCAACTTTTGTAGTTGTTTAGCTTTTTAAAGAAGTTTGGAAACCATATTTCATTGTAATGTTTTGGTTGCCGTTTGCGGTTCAGTTGAGTTGTTTTTAATATGCTAAAACATATAAAACAACACATCGAATTGGTATTTATTTTAAGCAAAATATGAGTAACCTGTATGCAGTGCTGTGCAAGTTAACTAGTTTGAAGCTTAGCTCATATTGAATCAAACCAAATTAACTTCATAGTTCACCACTTCAAAATCTGGACCTAGTTCATAAGACTAAAATTTATTAATTGTTAAATTTAGATGGCATTGTGCGTTCATTAGCATCATAATTGCGTTGTCATCATGCAGTATTTACAGTATGATTTACATTTGTCTTGTTCTGTGTTCGTATATATTTTAAACTGGTCAAATTCTATGTAAAGCTGTTTTTATGCACCTTTTTATAAGAAAGAAAGACAAAAAATCAGAAATTCTGACTGTAATGTGGACCATCAGGACTATGATTTTATTTTTGGCCAAGTTCAAATCAATACAAGCTTGATGCTCTTACCTTCATAAAATCCAGATTTTTATTTATGCACAAAACCTCCTCTCCTGTTATCCTGGAACATTGTCTTAAAACAACACCACCACCAAGTTACTGATTCTTAAATGGTTACGATCATTTTATCGCTTGTTTAAAATCTGTTTCGTCTCTCAGATCGAGACATCAGGCCAGATTTCGATGATGCGGCTGTCCAACCTGTCGTCCCTGGATCACAACAGTAAAATCACCTGCATAGCTGAAAACATTGTTGGAGGGAGGGAGTCGTCGCTGCTGCTTGATATACTCTGTACGTTTGCCATCTGCTTTCATTTTAAGACGATTAATGTGTCAGTCTAAACAGTAAAACCTGACGAGACTCCAGTTTCTCTCATCTTTTAGCCTTTTTTTTTTGCTTTGCCAGTTCTACTTCACACAATTTCTCTAAAACTTAACTCTTTGTTCTGTATTTTCAGTTCCACCTAAAATCACAAAACTGAGTGATGCAATCTCAGACCATCACTGGTGTATCCCCTTCAGTGTGGCAGGTATGAGAAATTCACACAGATTATTCTCATTTAGTAATATTTTGATGTTGATTATTGTTGTTGCCTGGGTGTGTTTTTTTGTCTGTTGTGTTAGCGAAATGCCTCATGAACCAGTGAATGGTTCTTATTAAAACTTTAAGAAAGTACTGCTTATACACCTACAACTGATGACATTATGGAGTCAACCACATTCAAAATGACTGCCACAGCCAATCAACCTTAGCAAACACAAAAATGGCTGCAACTCAGTTGAGAGTAATTCCCAACACATACTTTGAGTTCTTCACATTGTGCAACATTTTTTGCGTAAAACCTTGGCATTTACTATTAGCATCAACTCTGTTTCTGTTAGCAAATTATCTCATGAACTACTGCGCAGATTTTAGTGAAAGTTTCAGAACGTAATCACTGGATATCCATTTAAAACTGGTTAACTTTTGGGGTCAACCCAATTCAAGATGGCCAACATAGCTAATCAACTTTAGCCAGGACAAAAATGGCTGTCAGTTTTACAGCTGTCGAGCTAAATGTGGTGCGGTACATACTCTAAGCTCTAACAGGGCACTCAGGATCTTGCGATATCCCATGAGATTGCGCGTAACATAATTTACAAGGTCATAGGAGGATTTTGGTTTAAAACTTTGGCATGAAAGGAGAAGAGCGACATGCATTCCTTTAAGGAATCCCAGGCCTTTAATGTGCTTTAGGTTGGGAGAAATCAAAGCCATGACAACACAAACAGAAAATGGCTCCTTCTGCTACTGAGATATTGTGAACTGAGATATCAGAGGTAACATCCCTGAGTTTTTTTTAAAATATATATATGTATGCATATCATTTTCAGCAAACCCCCAACCACATTTTAGGTGGTATCACGGTGATAAAGAGGTGCAGGAAGGCGAGTACATCATGACGATGATCCATGACGTCACAGAGAGAGAGTACCACGGCTGCCTGCAGCTGGACAACCCTACACACGTCCTCAACGGGATGTACACGCTGGAGGTTCGAAATGAGTACGGGGTCGACCGAAAGCAGATTGAAGCGCACTTCATGCAACAGCCCTGGGGGGGTGAGGAGCAAAATTCATTTATTCTGTTTTTACTTTGTCATGACAGAGTTACCGATACGCTAAAACCAGCTTGACTTTCGTTTGAGAAGAAAGAGCAGAACAGAAAATGAATTTAGAAAACTCCTACTGTTGCAGCATAATGAAAATTTTAACTTCTTTTGTTTGTTTGTTTGTTTTGCTCTTCCAATCAGAGGGTCCGTATAGTTCAGAGCCTTACTACTATGGTAAGTGAAGAGTTTTTTGTTATCAAATGTAAAATTGATTAAAAAAAAGACAAAACTCCCCCCAAAAAACTTACAATTCCCAGTTTAGTCATAGTACCAGAAAAATGGTTTTGTGTTCAACCACATCATCATCAGTTTTTTAGGGTGTGTTACACAACATTGTAGCGTTTTCCCATTCTGTGTTCCAAATGTAATTTTCTTTTAGGTATTATGCATGTTAAATATGTGTTGTCTGTGGGCAGTGCTTGTGTTATGTTTGTGTGTGTGATTTTAAACTAGCTCAGAGAAGAGGAATGGTTAAGAGGGTTAGCTGTGAAGTAGCGCATGTCAAAAAATGTCAATGAAATAGATTATTGTTTTGAATCTAATTAAAAAAACAGTGTCTCTCTTTTCTCCAATTCACCCCCGCTGTAGAATCAACCCAAGGTACTGCTACATCTTTTAATTTTTCACTCCAACCAACACAACATTGTTAAAAAATTGTCACACATTCAGTTAGTTTCTGCTACACGGTCTAGTTTTCAAGCCCACATCTAGTTTAGAGCAACAACAGCAGCTTCAGAAATTACACAAAACATCCCAAACCCAATTACATTCAAGCAGCAAAATAATAAATAACAACTCTAAGTTAAATTTACCCAGAGGTGGAAACTAACAAATTACATTTCCTTTTGTTACACTAACTTAGTATTTTTTTGTTTACTTTTTACTTTCTAAGAAGATTTAAAAATCTGGATTTGTGCACAAGAAATGGCCTCCCATTGTAAAACAAAAAGTAACTCAGTAAATTTTTATTGAGTTACTTTTTACTTTTACTTGAGATTTTTACAAAAGTAACTTTACTTGAATTTCAACAGCATATCTATACTTTTACTTGAGCTTTCACCTCTGAATTTGACTAATTAATAAGCTGTTTATTTCTTCAACATAGGATGTATATCATGCATTCTCACTCAAGACAAATGCTGCCATATGGAATAAAGCTGATCACAGACCAGCTTTTTACTGTCTTTTGTTCTTTGTCTCCTCTGTCCACGGCAGACCCTCCACCTGCGGACCCACCTGAGGACAGAGTCGCTGTAAGTGTCCTCTCACTGTTTAACCACAGTTGTGTTTCTGACTCTGAGTTGCTTTGTTCTTAGTATCAGACGTAATTGGATGAACCCAACAAATTTCAGTTTCATCGGCTCTTTGTAGAAATTCTTGATCAGTGATACAAGAACAGCCTTTTGGCCTGGGCCATTTTGTTGTGCTGCATATTGTATTTGTTTTTAAGGTTTCTATCAGCGCCTCCACCAGCCTCACTACGAGAGTCACCACTTTGCTTTTGTTGTTCTGTAGGTGTACGTGGTGGTGGGCATCGCTGCTGTCGCCTTCACTGGTTTCCTGCTCATGTTGGTTATTCTCAGGTTTGGAGGAAACTCCAAGTTTGGCATCAAAGGTAGGACCCCCGACTTTTTTTTTCATACAGAATGGTGATGTCCATGTACGCTGACAAATGAACAGTTCAGAGAATATTTGTCTCTAACCATGGACGGCTTCATGGATGCATGAAAAATACAACCCAAAGATTTACTTCCAAACAACAGAATCAGAAACTAACTGGGGTTTGTTAAACCTTTTAAGCATTCAAAAGAATACATTTTCACATCCTGCAAAAGTAGATATAAGGGAGAAAGCATATGAGAACCAATGATCTCTTCTCATGGCGACTGATTGCTACAGTTTGAAATCACTTTAATTTACTAGACTTTGGATATTATCACACTTCACATTATAACTTTAGGTGGTATTTCACTGGGGTATGACTGTTGGGGGACTGGTTGGCGACTAAAAATTGTGGAACAATTGTAAGAAAATATGCAGTTTTTCCTTTGCAGTCTAACTGAATTCTAAGCATTTGCAACCAAGTGACCAGTGAGCCACGAGGCCATATTTTGCACGACCAGTTTTTACAAATCACGGCCTATTTTTGTGTGCCCAGCTTTCAAAACTGCATTCATGGCTGTGCACATTATTTTGTTGCCCACATCATACTCACCTCGGCAGCTGCCCCCATGTTAATGATTTATTCAGCTGGAGCACACTTTAAAAATGTTGCTAGGCATTATTATTTATCATCAGTGTAGTCTTCAGACCTGGACGTTTGCCTTGGATGTTTTGTGTCTGAGGAAAGCTCCTGTTCAGGAGTCCAAATGCAGCTCTAGTGCTCTGGAAACCTGTTGAAGATGCCCATGACACAATTCAGGTGGGTTCGAGGTGAGCTGGAGTCTCTGCAACTTGTGAGAAAACTGAGAACCCCACAGAAGTCAAACAAATCATGGGGACTCGCTCATGAATGCCATTCACCAACTGGTCGTAGTATCCCAGTGAGATACTACCTTTAGAAAGTCTAGAACTGGATGTCTACACAAAAGAACAAACGAATGGACTCTAAAATAACTGACTCTTTAATCAACTTGATTTAATCAAATATGGAGATGTTAATGTATCCATGAATCCTCCCTGGTCAGGTGGGAGTTGCTGCTGTTTGATATTTGTCTTGGATCTCAGATCTGTTGGTGAATAATACACATGTAGACTAAACTGAACTCATTAAGTCCACAACTTAAACTTATCTAATTTCTCTAACTCCTCTTGTAATTTTTAACAAACTGAATTTCTTGAACATATTTGGCTTGGATTAATTGATGTTTGTTTCTCTTTTTGTGAACTAACAATAACATCTTTATTAGCCCATACTGTACTTGTAAGAATGTTTAGTCAGTGAAAAAGAGCCATGAGCAGACATTTAATTCTGGAAATTAAATTTAAAAAAAAAAGAAAAGAAAAACAAAGAAGTTAATTAAATACGAATAGATCTTGCTGTGAAAATCCTTCAACACACAAGCTGACTGTTGAGTCTGTTTCTGCTCTCTCCTTTCAGCTGACTTTACTTTAGTTCAGTTTGGTTTAAAGAACATCATGCATACATGGTGAGCGACTCAAGAATTTAATGTCCCGAGGAAGCAATTTTATGTCATTTAAAGATACGGTTGTTTCAGGAATAAATTACTTTTTGGCACCGCTTGTGCTGCTAACATTCAGAGCAGCCAAGGTCCACATTTGAAATTCAAATCAGCAAACCAAAAAGTGAATGTAAATTTAGGGACAGAATTAATAAAATGTTTCTGGATGTGTGTGCCTTTTTCTGTCGGTGTGCAAGGTTTTGACCTCTAGATTAGAGGACAGGCGGAGCATGTATGTTTTGAGTGCTTTGGGTGGGAATTTATGGTGTTGTAGGTTCGCCTCTTTTTCTGGGGAATTACATGAGGTTGTGCTGAAGGAGATGAGCTTTCCGCCTCTTAGCGTTATGTAAAATTTTAAATGTCTGTGTCTTGTTGCGAGTCTAAGCACTTTTACTTGTGTATGCGCTTTCACTCATGTGGAAAAAAGGATGCTAGATCTGATTACGGTTTCTTGTTTCTTCTGTTTGCTCGCCTGGTGTCTTCATTTTCCTTTATTTGCATTATTGACCTTCCTCTCCTGATGCAGTCCCATCTTTGTTCTCCACATAAAGCTGGGCGTGTGTGCCCAGCAGCGTATTGACACTGGGGTGACGGGAGTAACTGAGAGCTTGTGGCATCAGCATTCGACTGAGACAGAGGTTTTGATAGCTTTTTTTTTTTTTATTTCTTTTTTACTGTTACAGCTGTGCCCACATAACTGCTGTGGGCTGAAAACTCTACATTTTCTCTATCAGATTCGATGACCAAATTTTCTCAGAACAGCACAGAAATATAAGCACAGATGGCAAAACACCACCGGTGCTAATCTAAAACAAACAGCACTTTGTCATGGCAGCATGGTTTCCTAAATCATGGGAATATGCACGCAGACGCACACACCCACATGAGCCCAGTCAGTGCTGACAATTATGATCAGAAAGTGTGAAGAGAGCACGTCAGGCTGTGTGATTGGTGCAACAGATGTGCAGTGAAAAAGCACAACCGCCGAGCCTGGTTGAATCTGAATGTGGAATTAAAAAAATGCAGCTGGCAAAGAAACTTTTATGAAATGCACAATTTCAGTTCTTCTTTATTGATGACACATGTGGACAACATTTAGTACATGTTTTATCACACAAAAATCAAATATCAATACAAGTTTAACATTTTAAAAAGTGACAAAAGGGAGTTTAAGCTTCAAAGGTTTAAGAAGTTGCAGTGAATCTAAAACACTTTGAGATTATTAAGAACTGCCGGGTTCATAAAACTTTGATCCTGAATTAAATCAGTGCTCATTCTTATGCAATTTTGACATTGATTATAGTTGCATGAAATGTCAAATTTAAAGTATAATTTAATATATTTTTTCCCCATGAAAATTTATATAATTTTTTGACACAATTAAATAAAACATAAATTAGAGCCCTACTGGTCTTCGAAGGAATGTGTATCGCCCCATCGCCTTTCATGCCTCAATTTTAAACTGAGATCATCTTATGTTGAGAGTTAGAGCCGTTTTGGTCAAACCTTGATAATAACGTTGTGCACAATGTCATGTGATAACTTAGAGGTCAGATGGGAACGACTCTCAGCTGCTACCACATCACATTTTAGCCCAATAACTGTAAAATTGACTGTGTTATAGCTATTTTTATGTTTTTTAAGGTCAGTTGGGGGATGAAATGAATAAGCACACTGAATTTGTATATAAACTGTGTGATCCTGTCATTTAAGACGAGCATTTTCAGACGAGTATTTTCAGACATTTGTTTTAGATGGCAAACATTTGATCTTTTCCTGTTTTCGTTCAGAGCTGTTCTTGGCTTGCCCAACATGTCTGCTCCTCTTCCTGCTTCTCCAAACTGAGAGCGCTCTGTTTTCAACCTTTTTCTTTTGGGGCGGGAGGGGTCTCACAACACATATCTGATCAAGTTCTTGCCACGACTCTTTCACTGTTCAAGATATCTGTGACTGAGGTGTTGATCAGTCAATAATAAATAAATAAATCCTTACTGGAACCCCGGTTCTATATAAGAGATCAGATTCAAATATCCTTCCCTAAAGCACCAATCCCTGCAGCAGTTTTAAGTTCTAGGTGTCTTTCATGCAGCTTTGTTGCCCAGGAGAGAAATCCTGTCAGCTTATTGGAGAGCTGCATGCAAATGTGTCTCTGTAGGCTTGGTGATGATTTAATTCCCATAATCTTCTCTGCGTAGGCAGAGAGCTTCATGAACAAACACCAATGGGCACCAATAATTTGGCCCTAATTGTTTCTGGGTAAGTGTGGCTCTCTTAAACATGATACAGCCACTTTTGTTTCTGCATTTAAGTCTGAGACGCTGAATATGGTTTCATTTAGAATCCAGCCTGCTCCCAAAGTCCAAACTCCCAACCACAAAAAGAAGCAAATTACATTTGGAGAGAGAGTTTATGTGGTCTGCCACATCATTAGACTCTAAATCCAGATTAGCAGATTAAAGTTTGAATGCCCTGTTAAAGGTTTTCAGTTATTTGCAGCCTTTAGAGGCTGATCTGTTTTGAAGTACTAATAAAAAAATATTGTATTTGCTCAATGTCGTCAACTAAATTAATGTCCTATTTATAAAACTTTAAATAAAACTATGTTGTACAAAATAATATAACTTATTTGCACATAATTACTGCATCTAAACCCACACTCACAATCATGCTTGAAAAACTGAGACCCACAGAGGAAGAAAAACAAACAAAAAACGCTGAAATGTTGTTTAAATTGACCTGTTTTAGGCATAAAGGTTCATAATAGACACCAAAACTATTTCAAACTAAATCCAAACTTTTGTAAAAGAAAGATCAAGCAAGTTGGTGCCTAGAGGAGACTTGCATCTCCCCCTGTAACCTTTAAACATCTGTAGGAAGAGAAGTGTCAACATAAACCTTACTGCTGATGCAACCATGAGGCAGAAATGTCAGGACAGGAAGAGAAAGATTGAGTTTGAGTAAGTAAATGTGAAGTGGAGAAAGTGAGAGTCAGGTGAAGAGAGTGAACGCTAAAACCAAAATTTGTTAAGATGTCAGAGAAAAAAACTCAGACAGAGTTTGAGAAAGGACAGAGGAAAGAATGATGTAGGCAAAAATTGGAGGAAGCAGATTCCAGAGTTAGACCAAGCATTAGAACTTTGATAGAAAAAGGCAAAGAGCCATATAAATAAATAAATAAAATTAAAAGGGAAATAAAAGTAAGTCCTCTTCTGTCCACTTATCAATGATTCATCATTAGTGCAGGTTTCAGTTTTCTCCCTGTTTGGTAAAGATGCACGCCTCCATCTTCCTCTCCCTCGTTTTTTTATTCTTTACAAAAACACACGCACGCACGCACACACACAGAGCTTCTTTCTGTCGATCGATCGAAACGACACCCTCAAGGTCAGCTGAGCTTTATTCTGGGCCCAAGACATTACAGAGCATGCACAGCATACCCACCTCCTCCTCCTCCTCCTCTTCTTCCTTCCCTCTCTCTGCTGAAAGGCTGCTTTCGCCTGCGGCTCTTGAGGTTTTCAATGAGCACCGCTCGCCCGAAAACAAAACGTGCAAAAGAAGCAGCAACAAAAATAAGAGAGCCCCCAAAGATATTGATCAGCAGTACTGACCAAAGTGCTGACCAAAATCTCTTAAACACAGCAGAAACAAAATTTGGAAGAGAAAGCTCGACGTGACCTTTTTAAATGCTGCTTAGATCAAGTCTTTCCTGTTTAGAACATAATTTTATTCAAGTACAGCTTTCAGAATGATGAGAATCTACTGCCAGGTTTGTTGTGAGGGCTCAGCAGCACTTTGAGCTGTGTTTGAGAGCCTCGACAATAGAAGACAACATCAATTTCTTCTTCAGCAGCATTTCTGAATAAGGTCACCTTCAGAGGTTTGCTGTTTACGAAACTTGATTGACACCTGCCATGATAAAACTGTCATCCTGTGCTCCGGTGTTTACTTAGCAACTATTGCAGCTTGTTTAAAGGTCAGCGGGCTGTTGGAGGTAAAAGGCCTGAAGCGTTTCACTGCCCTGCATCTTTGAAGGACTGCCTGGAAAAGACTGCAATCCTGAAATTTGTTTTAATATTTAAGGTAACTGGACGCAGATATTAAAAAGCAAGTTTCACTGTCTGGTTTTGATGTAAAAATCCCCCTGTTCACCAGTACCACAGAACCTTTTCACGTGCTTTTTACTGCCTGCATCCCTAAAGAAATCCTTTGCTTATCTTATTTTTGAAATTAATGTGTTTAAGAACAATTTGTCATATTAATTGTTTTTGAGTTACAGAAAGTTAATTGATGAATGAAACTTCAACAGAAAACACTAGTTATTATTAACTTTTCACTGCAGGGTTCATTATTCTTATCCATTTTTTAATTGAAATGCAATTATATAAAGCAACATAACTTTCTGCCCTGTTCCCTATGTGTACATACAGACTTTACTCTCATACTGTATCATAATGGTATCATATCATATTGTATGAATATGGAGGAAGCCCCGCTCTGCTGTTATATTATTTCATATCCTGGGTCAAGTTAATATGTTTAAAGTTTTTAAAGTTGAGAGCTAGAGGAAAAAAAGTCTTAATGCCTGTGGCAAATCCTGAAGGCAGTTATTGTTTGAAGTGTTCTGAAAATGGAAGTTGCTCTTTTACAAAGCAAAATGTTGCCTGGAGACCTTGTCTGTGCACTTTCGTCGCTGCTTTCCCCCCCTCCTTTTGTTTCTGCTGCTCTTTATAAGTGAACTCGACTCCTGGAGACACAAACTGCAGCAGGAACCACCACAAAAGACAGTTTTAGGGACTTTATATCTTTGTTTCCTTCTACCTGGGGATAGATTTTGTTAGGTTTATTGTACAACGACGGCGCGAATGCGACCATAAAACTTTAAGATCAAAATGAGGTTGCACTGCCACCGTATTAGTCGACGCTGAGTTCACTGGCCCCTTTAAAAGATGGTCTCTAGTTGTTATTTTTTTTCTCATTTTAGTTTGGTTTTTCATGTGCTCCTCTTGAAGCATTCTCAGTAGACCAAAAGCAAGTACCGAATAATTTTGTCAATTTTGGTGGATGATGAGTTGTAGCCGGACCCAAATGAAGCCGTTTTCAAGAGCTCAGCAGCACTTTTCATGACAAAACTGAGGCAGCGGAGGAACGGGCAAAGATCTGAGGAAAACAAGTGCATTTATATTCTGTGAGAGGTGATTCCAGGTGTGCTGATTACTAATGAAAAACAGGTGGTGTGACAGAAACTGGAAACAAGGACTTTGGAGGACGTTTAGCAGTGTGATCCTAAAAATAGAATAGAACTTAACAGGCAAAACTCAGAACAAAACCAAAAACCATAACAAAGGACTAATTTAACTTTCTTGAAGTTGTTTTAATGCCAACTTTCAATCTGGGGACAACAGTATGTTCTCTCTTTTGTACAAATATTCCTTCTGGTGAAAATAGCTGCCTGAATAAACTGATTATTGCCAAGTTTTACCAGTCAATAATCAGTTTAATCTTCTTGTGAAATGCTTCCACAAGATTTAAAGTGTGTTTTTAAAAAGGAGGTGCTGAAGGCCAAAGGTCCAAAAACTTAAAGGTAGCCGCCATCATCGCTTTTAGGGAGTCCACTGTGCAGCTGTACATCATTTCCTGTCCTGTGTTGGTCAGCCTGACCTTTGCGAACAGTCATAGCAGTGAAAAATGAGACGGCTCAAGCAGGCAGTGCAGAGTGGGAACAGGACATTGTGCATACATACAATTTGAGCATGGCACAGATGGAATTATAGCAGAGCAGCTGAACCCTCAGAATTTGTTTCCACTTAGAAAAATGGAGGGCCTTTAAATTTGATTACTTGCCACTTCAAAAAGGAAGCACTTTGAAATGTTCAGTGTGAGCTCATTTTGAATATCAGACAACATGAACGGACGTTAATAGACCCTACAGGAAACCACGGGGGTCACGCAGATTACACAGCACATGTTTATCTAATGTGCATATTTAAAACATGAAAGCTACCAAAGTCTGCAACATGAGGTTTTCTGGCGGCAGCTTGGATTTATTCATGCAAATATTGTTTTCTTTAATCCAATTTTCAGGCAGCCATTTGACTCAAATGATGGATCAGACTAGAAAGAATATCTCATGGTGCAATAAGGACCCAAAGGAGAAGCTATCAGTGCAGCGTAAATGTCACTATCTTATTTGCATAACAGCAAATATAATCAATGAGACTTAAGGAGCCATTGTACTACCATCATTTTTTAAACTTATGAATAAAAAAAATATAAGGTAAAATCCGTTTTAAATCCGATTAGGTTTCCCTAGAATTACTGCAAGTTTTAGTTGTTGTTTTAAGAGAAGTTTGGAAGTTTCTGTCTTGTCTGACTCAAAGCTTGAAAGAATTTGTGTCTGCCATGAATAAAAGGCTCGGACTCTTATATCGCGACCTAATTACTCACAAGATCTTCTGCTACCTATCATCTTATCACACAATCAAGCCTTAAGAGCATCACTGGATGAAAACAATTTCCACAAATCAATATACGTGTTTCCCTTTTAATGAAACCTACAGTAATAACGCTGCATATGAAGAGATGTGAATCATTTATCAGAGGATAAACAGAGATTGAATTTGATCATCACAGGTGGATTTAAAAACTTTATTAGGTGACTGAAGTCAAGCTCAAGGTTGAGTTGAACTCTTAAATGTAAGATTTCTTCAGTTTAGAAATATTTAATGGTTGCGGCACCAAAGATTTGACAAATAAAATCAAATGTGCCATCAAAAGGTGCATATTGTATCTATTTTGCATGTTTTTGCATAAATAAACTGTATTGGTCACTGTTCACATCTGTCTGGGGTTTTATAGACGACTAAACAATGAATGTAAAAGAATCCGTGACCTAACCTCGTAACTTTATTAGTATCAAGTAAGATGCCATAAAAGAGCTATACTCCTTCTTATATAGAGAGCTGAGATGCAAAAGTAAAACTTTTTACACAAGATTCAGTGTATCTCTTCTTGTTAATTGAAGCTTATCATTTATAAAAAATAATGATAAAGATAAAAACATAAAAAATAATGGTTCAATAATCTGACTATTGACATAAACAAAATAAAAACTCACCCTGAGATGTTTTTTTAATATCCTGAATAGTCAGATTTTCCACTTATACTAATGTATTATGGTGTAGTTTTTGAATTACAACAATTTTACTGTCAGACTCATAAAATTAAAGAAAAACATAAAACACTGCAAAGTAACACTTCATTTTAATGTGAGAATCCTTAATTGTTTATTTCACTAGACTTTATTGTATTATAAGACCAAAAGAGTTTATTAGTTAGGACTTGTTATTTAGTAAATGTGAACCTTCAGTAACAGGGTAGTATAACCATACAACAGATGTGTGAAATGTAAAAATAGTTGTTTTTATGACCTGGACCTGAGATTAACAAGTTCAAACCTCATTGATTAATTCAATCTTGGTTGGCACAGTGACGACCAGGATTAAAACCAAAACAAAAATGTTAAAAATTTACGCAAAGAGAACACTGAAATGCTAGTGACAGAGAATTCAGACAAACCCATGCGCTAGAAAGAAAGCACACAAAATAAAGATAAAACAGGGAGAACCAATTAAAATAATGTGAGTAAGCAGCCCCAGGAGGCAGGATTATGGGACACCAAGGTTCTTCTTCTGGTCCTGGAGTCTGTGTGTTTATTAGACTATGCTTGATACGCAGATAAGAGTTAGACTGTTGTATCAAAGAGACAGCAGAAGAACCAACACTCTGAGACAAATAGAAGAACCTTGTTTGAAACAAGCAAGATGCCATGGAAATGAATCTACCTTCACAGAAGACAGAAGTACAACGTAAGCCATGTTGGAAAAATTGTCAGCTGTGGTGAGACGGGTGTTGTTAGATGCAGAGCTGGGCAATAATGTGACAAAACCCAAAGAGATGTTAGTCTTAGCAACACAAAGGTCTTATAGGAGAACAGAAGGATTTATTATAGACAACTACATAGTCTTCAACATCCTGAGGAGCATCAAAACCTCTGATGGACTACAACACTCAGCTCCTGAAAGACAGGATACCAAAATCACATAATGAGCCCATCTGGCTTGTTTTATGAGAAAAAAATAAATGGTTAAACAAAGAAGGAGTAGATTTATTTATTTTTTTTTGTAGTGCATGATTTGGACTAAAAGGATACACCTTCCAGATTAATTTATTTTAGAAACTGGCAAATCCCACCAGAAATTTCTAAATCTGTTTTCTGTTCAAAAAGAAGTTGGCCATTTAGCAGAGGCTTAACGTCGTCTATTTCCATTCTGCCTTTGGAGATGACGTATCTCAAGAAACTGCAGGAAGTGAAGCAGAGTTTTCAGCTTTTTCATAGTCCTGGAATTGAATAACCTGACAAATGTGGACCTGCTCATCAAAGAAATTTAGAATATTTAAACAAATAAAAACAGCAACATTGATTAAAATTCATCAGACATCATTAATTAGACAACAGGTTCATTAATCCAAAAGGAGATACTTCTAATGACCAATCTGGGTAGTAAAAGCAGTTTTCCACTTATCACCCACTTCTCTCACCAAGTGAGAGGCAGATCAAACATTGACACAATCTTAGCTCCATATAACAGTTCAAAAGTGGTGGGAATTCAAAGGAGGTACATTTTTCTTACAGTACTGAAGATGAGGCCACAAGCTGAGAGACAAAAAGCCTTATTTGTTTCGACAAAGAACAAAATCCGCTCCTGAAAGTGAAGGGGAATAGATGAAACCAGCATCCAAACAGAAATCCACATGTTTCTACATTGCTTTTAGTTCAAGGGGAAATTTAAAGCACAACCTCACTTTGAGAGAAGATCTACCAGGTTGGAGGTCAAATGCACGGCTGAGGGATGATCGAGGAAAAAGAGAAGCTGGTTTAGCATGGTTTAAGAGCTTGTTGTGGTTAAGAGAGTGCAGTGGAGATGTCAAAACAATCAATCAAGTCCTCCAGAAATGCCTTGGGAGAAGAAACAGCCTGATTTTTTTCTTTGGCAAGTGAGAATGTGTTCAGAGGCCAGTCCTCTTGACAGATCTTAATTAATCATTATGTATGCATAGGTTGTTGAATTGCATTCCATGAACTAGACAAAACCCTGAATAAAAGGTACTGGGAAGAGTCAAACAGATGTAATTTGTGACACTTTGAATAGTTGCCCAGGAAGGTAAAAAAAAATTATTTGAATGTGAGCCATAAAGCATTACAACTTGGCATGTAAAGCTTCAGAAAAGTGTCCAAAGATTTGCATCACACTCTGAAACCATTCTGATAGACGAGATGAGAAACTGAGAATTTGAGGGTAAAGATACTAGGTGGTGTTATTGTGAAGAATTCAGATTTTCAGTGTGCAGCTTATTATTGCCTCATTCTTTACTGTTATTTTACTGGACAGGAAGCAAAGAAGTGTACCCTTTCAAACAGAAATAAACCCCTCTTCCTCCCTCAGATGGCACTGATGCTTCTTTGGAGATCCGTGGCTTCCTCCAAGACAAAAAGTGCTGCTGGTGCAGATTTGTGACTTTGCACCTTAGACAAAAGGTGTTGGAAGCAAACTGGTGCATCACATTTGGGGAGCTAGACTTTTTGGATGTTTTCATTAACAGGGGCAATTAATTAGGGCAATTTAGCAGCTTGTGGGATATAAAAACATCTTTCACTGAACCTGTTAAGCCTTTAACAAAACGCATCAGACACACGGCCACAGTACAAAACTCAACAACACAATCAGAAATCCATCCAACTCTCGATGTGTTCTGAATTCACCTGGCTGCCTCTGGCCCAGGAGCAGTGTTTTGGAAAATCTTGGACAAAAGTGCAAGCTAAAAAGTTCAAATGACTCGCAAATGGACAATCTTCTGTTCTGCCTTGCCGCGGCCTATAAGCCTGTGCTTTTTCCCTGTGAGGTGGAAAAGCACAAAAGCCACATTCAATCTCTCAGTGAGTTAAGCAAAGCCCGAAGCTCAAAATGGAAGCTGCACTGAATGAGGAAAAAAAGCAGTACAATGATTTCAGATGCTGGAAAAATGCTCCGGTTTGGAAAGGTAATGATCAGAGTCTACAGCAATAGCACCTAACTGAAGAGGCGCATGCACAGAGGCTTAAAACCAGGGTGGGGGGTGGCCTTAGAGGGACTGCAAAGAAATCAGCCAAAGAAGTCAGCAAAGCTCTCACACAATGTCATCTCACTGTCATTTCTCTGACCCTCATGCTAAAGCCGAGTAAGTTGTATATGGATCCGCTAGCCTTGATCTTGGAGAGCAGAAAGTTGGAGTCTGCAAAGAACTAGTTTGTACTGTAACACAGGACAAGGCAGTCTGGTCTCAAATTCATGCCTCAAGATGGTAATTTCAAACATTCATTATCTATTCAGACAGAAAATCAATCAACCAGGCACCCCAAGGCTCTGGAAAAGTTAAAAGAATGGTAAGAAAAATAAAACAACGAATAAAAGAGACAGACAGAAGGAGAATGTTGAGGCTCCTGTCACAGAAAACAAAGACGGACTGTCATGGGAGGACCATCAAAACCTCTGATGGACACAGGGGAGAAGGAGACAGTTCGAGTCAGGTGTGACTGACTGGAACAGACCAAAGGAGCAGAGGGGAACAGCAGAAACAGAGGAAGAAACAACAAATATTAGCAGCAGATTAAACTGTTTTAATACGATTTGAGCCAACAACAAACATTCAACTGAATGAAAAAAGTTTCCAAAAGTTTAATATTTTGTTCTAGAAACACTAGATAAGAAATGCAACTTAAAATAAGGGTTTAACTTAACCCTCTCATGACCAAAAGTTACAAAGGCTTCTCTACCTCTCTCTTTATCTTTCTCTCCTTTGAGGGCTTCAGGAGGTCAAGCCAATTTTAGTATCACCCATTATTCAGTAGTTTTCTGTGTTCCACTGAATGTCGCCACCTTTCCAGGCTGCTGTCAACGACTGTGCCACGGCATATTTTTTCCACACTTGAAAAGAAAAAGCTCCAGTGAAGTCAGTCAGAGCCAATAAAATTACTGGAGTCGATCCTCTCGTGTTTTTGTTAAATTAAAAGTCATGAAATTTGAGTCATCGGGCTGAGCCGTGAGGGTTCACACCTCTGGGATTTGCCTACGCAGACATTTTTACTGTGTAAACATGCACAACATGTCAGTGTGATATTTCTGCTCAGACGGTGTGTTGCCTCTCAAGGCCCCACTGCTTGGCCCGGAAAGGTCTTCACTGCCAGAGAGAGAGAGGAAGAGAGAGAGAGAGAGGGAGTATTCTGCATCAGCATGGCTTTTTCTTGGCAGTGCAGTAAATATCTGTATGACAGGATCTATGTTAACGAGGCTTTAGCCGTCAATCAACACTTAGTCCTGCTGCTCCAAAGCAAACTCTCAAGTAGCCAAGAGACAAAGTCCACAGTTTTCCTGAATATGGATGAGAGCTGGCAAAGATGCATGCCAATATCATTTAGCATGTCTGGCTGCATTCATGCAACATTTGCTGCACAATGGAAAACAGTGACAAACGAAGAAGGCAGAGAAAGCAGCGAGTTGGAGAGGCAATATAACAGATTGAGGCTTATTGATGCATCAATTGATCGTTTGCCCATACAAGCTGAGCCAGGATGCTGCTGTCTTCTTAGCTCTGCTTTTTTTTTTTTCCGTGCTAAAGTCAGCAGCTCTATGTGGGCATGTTTGTGTGTGTGTGTGTGGAATCAAGAAAGAGATGGGTATGCCTTCGAGCAACAGAGTAGCAATACTAAGACAGATGGGACTCGTAATATAAATAAATTATCTAAGAGAAAGATCCAGAAATGTGAGAAATGGATAAATTATAAATACGTTTTTCTGCGTATCTGTAATTGTATATGTGTGTGTATGTACAAGGCACAAACTGTCCGTGTTTTTCCAAGTATCCTGGCAGATGAGCACATTTTCATACTCGCATGTGAAAATGCTCATGTATTCACTTGGAGGTCGGTCCTTCTGTAGCCCACAGTCCCTGCGCTGAATGCAGCAGAGGCACATCAGACCACTTAAGTTTATTACAGTTCGGAGTCGAGTCGATGCTCTTAAACAAACCAACAGCAATCAGCAACGCGCACACACACATACACACAAAACACGACTTCTAACAACGCGATTCGATAAACGAATGCCACTAAAGTTCAGCCTAAATTAGGAGAAAATGCACAGTTTTTTGTGTATGTGTTGAATAATAGCTCACTTAGTCAGTGTTTATTTCAGTTTTTCTTTTTCAAAAAGTGGCTTTTACATCACGGCGATTGTACACAGACATAAACAACCCCCTTCTAAAAAATAATTAGATGCCAACAAGTTCTTATGTACACAAGTTTGCAAATTTCTGCAAACTTCTCTTCGACAGTATAGCTTATCTTTCTGGGTATTCTAATGGTCCCGGAAGCCTTTTTCTCTCCCACACTCTCACACCCTCAGCATGCTTTGCTTCACTTGTGGTTGCACCTCGTTTTAAATTGAATCATCATTTAATACTTTTGTTCTGAGCATTTTCTGTACAGAACTGCTTAGCGATTGCAGAGCTGCTACTGAGGAACGACAATCATAAACCGAACAGTTTTATTCACTTCAATTCCAAACACTTGACTGAACCGTTGACTTACATCGCTGCGTTTTGGTGGCGTCAGCTGAATATTTATGAGCTTGAAGCTGACTGTAGTTTGACTCATTAAATTCTAAAGAAGCCCAGAAATGAAAAGGATTAAGTCCTTATCTCCTTTTGTAAGAAAATCACATAAAAGCCATCTCTGTCAACTTAGTTTATTTACATCTTTTTTTAAACTCAATCTGTTTGTGTTCATCTTAATGTGGTTATTATTAAAATCTAAAAGTAAAGCCCACTTGAAAGATGAAATTGGGAAAATTACCTCGTTATTTTAGATTAGCCTTGGTGAAATGTTTACTGTTTGAAGCGCTGAAGTGAAAATCACTTCAGATTTGAGAGTTTTGTTCCCTAAATCGTGTTAATGTCTGCAAGTTTTTTTTTAACTTCATAACAGCAAACAAACAAGACAAAGGCAGGATGGTGGCAGACGCCATTCTGTTTGAATTATAAACTCAGAACAGACTGGATTGCTTGTAGTTCTGTCTGCTGTTATTTTTTTGGTGCATCATAAAGAAAAGATCTAGACATTGACAAATATGAGCAGCTGACCGCCTGAAGTTTTGTATTTTGCACGAATTTACACAATTTTATTTTGCAAAAAGTAATCTTTCAGTGATTAAAAGAAGGATCACATGACTTAATTATACAACTAGCCCCCCTTGTTTACATTTTTATATTTATTTTGTATTTATGTACTATAAAGAACAATTCCCACTAACTGAATTATATTTTTGTGAACAGATGAGTTTATTTGCTATTTGTTTAGCTTTTTTTCTTTTACCGGAGCTTCAGGTTATACAATTTAAAAATCAACATTGTAGACAGACTGTAGATTGTGTCTGTCTTTCTGAAAGGTAAGAGCAGTTCTATGTCTTTACAATCTATCATCAAAGATGTTACGTTATAGTAGTATGAGAGCTTTTGTACAGAGTTATGATTCAAAAATATTTTTCTCACTACTCAGAGCTATAAAACCATGTGTACAGCTAAAGGAGTAAGAGTCAGTGGATAAAAGCCACAATAAGAGAAACTAAAATGTTGTACAAAGAGGAAAAATGAAAATGTGTCGGCTTGTATGTTCAATTACCAGATACGTCGCTGCATGTAAGAAGCGGGGTGAGCACAGACGCAGTGTTATCAGCTTTAGAAAGCCCTCAGTTAGATTTATTATTCTTTCCTGAAGTCCACTTCATGGTCCAGTGCCAGGCCAAGACTTATATTTCTGCTGATCTTTCCTTGTGGTGTTTATTTTAGCTGAAAAACCCCCCCCCACCTCTCACTGAGCAATATCCATTTGGGACGAACGTGCAGAGAAATGCAAACAAAAGACCTGAGAAAATGCCAATTATCCCCAAAATTACTGCCTTTTCAAATAAGAAGGAAAATTAAGCTAATATGTTTACGTCTGTAAGGCAGTGGCTTTAATGCTCACATCACTTTTAAAAATGTAGCGCACATCTGACAGAGGGAAGAAATTAGTGCTGCACTCAGTAAGTGGTGATTAGTAGTTGAACTTTTCTAAAAAAAAAAAGAAAAAAAGCAGAATTAGTCTATTCTTTGACTGCTGTTCAAAAAGTTTAAATCTATTAAAGTGTGTCTAAACAGAACAGAGATAACAGAAGCTGCTGATGATTAAATATCTATCAGCTTCTAGTTCAGGTTGCCATGGTGATGCTAAGAGGAGCATCGTCCCTGATTCAAACTGAGATTTCACTTCAACTTTGTCTCAGACTGCTGCTGATTTCAGAAACTCCTAAACACATATATTACCAACCTCCTGTGACATTTGTGCTCCTGGTGAAAAAAATGTCAATGATGTTTCTTGTCAAATGATGCATGATTACCTTTTTTTTAAAAATCAAAGTCTTTTTATTGTTTTATAATCAGAACACATGCACACAAAAACATACAACAAGATCCCCTCCCACCCTACCCCTCCCATACCGGATCAGCTACACAGACATGTATACATCAGACAGGCATCCAGATAAGACAAACTTAATCTCAGATTTGTGCATACGTAATACACAGGCGTTTATGACAATTACACAATATTATATGATGACATACTTTCAATAGATGATATAAATGGCTTCCAAGTGTCCTGGAATCTCTCAACAGACCCGTTCACAGTATCTTTTCCAAATAAATATGACACAAAACCTTTTGCATGATTACGTTTTGGCCAAACTGGAGTAATAATAATATATATTTTTTAGTTTTGCATGTTCTCTACTGAAGGGGTTGTTGCAATGAGCACCTGTTCAATGCCGGCTGCCCTTCCTGACGCGAAATATAAACAAATAAATAATAACGAAAATCATTTTAGCTGGCAACAACAAAAACAACCAGTTTTAACCATTATTCAATTTTTCATTGAGAATAGAAAAAAAAAGAAATAGTCCTTTTGTTGTCCCTCAGTGGGAATATTTGCAGTGTTTTAGCAGCAGAGCAATAAAAGACACAAAAAAGAAAAACATTTTTTGGAAAATAGGTCAAGAGTAAGTGTACAATTACAATAAAAAAAATACATAAAATGCGCTGTACAAAATCTTACAAACAAAAAAAAAATGGTACAAACTATAAATAACAGAAATATGAACGTACCATTCAATTTTTCCAATAAGTGTCTTTAAATTGACAGAAATCCGTCAGGTTTCTACCAATACTACTCAACAAAAGTACTGAGCAGTGATTGAGAAAAACCTACAAAAGAAATGTAAAAAGATATACTGCATATCGCACTGATTGCTGATAGTTACTGCACTAATGTATTTAAATACGATTATAAATCAAAATAGATCATAAACTGCCTTATTTAGCCCAAAACTAAAAGATAAAAAACAAAATCAAGTGGTGATGCCAAACAACCTTTAATAAAAGATTCAAAGTTCCAATTATTTTAAACTTTCTGACCAATTTCCTAACAACATCCATACCAGGATGGATGTAAAATGATGTGAAGAAATTTCTAAAGTAATTTTTTTAGGAGCAAATCAACCTAATCGAACGGGAACTGATGCGCTGACATGGCTCTGAAGGCTGTAAACACACCGCCCTTAGTGTCAAACTCTGATTGTTGCTTGTGAAGTGAACAAGACACACTGATAGTTAGGAAAAAAACAGAAACAAACAAACAGCAAGATGAAGGGAGCTTACGTCATTGGAAAGAGCCGAGTGAAGAGAAATTTTATTGAAGGAAATAAAAAAAATGTTTTTATGCTCACTCTTGGAAAGGCTTATATATTGGTTTTTAAATGTTTTTTTCTGCACTGATGTGTGTGTCTGTGTGTGTAAAGAGACCCAGTGAATAATCAAAACAAAAGATTGCATGTTGGGTATGCTGTCAGAATGTCTGCAGCGTTACATGGTCGTTTTCCGCTGCCCGTTGCATGCTGTAACCGTGGCAACCTGCGTCATTGCCAACCTGCGCTGCTCAAAAGCGAAATCATTATCGCTAGCTGTGTCTGGGAGAGGAGTGAATCACTACCTTCACTCACAAACACACACACACACATTATCATCATCATCATCATAACGACAAGATAAAGCAGCACCTGGTACTGACGAAAAATCATCAGTCAGGACAAAAATGGGAGCAGACAAAAAAAAAAAGTCAAATCATTAATTCAGAATTCATTTCAGCAGGGTGCTGCCTTAAGCTGAGAAATCTTTTGCTCCACTTACTGCCTTTGTTTATGAAGTGAGTCACAGCATTATATAAAAAAAAAAACCCTCCTCCTGCAGTGATTGACAAACAGATGTGACACTGGTGTGACGTTTAAGGTGGGAATTGTGTCTTTGAAGATAGGTTTGGGCTCTTTTGACACCCACCAACACTTTAACACATCAAGTGTTGTAGTGGGTCCTGTTTGAATATTCAGCAGTGGAGTCAGCCCTGTTTCTCTGTAAGCAAAATATCTCATGAACCACTGAATGAATTTTAATGAAGCTCTCAGAAAGTAAATATTGGCCGTACGTCAACTGATTAATTTTTTGAAGTCAACCCAATTCAAGATGGCTGTCTCAATGAATTTTACATATATTGAGCCAAAATTTGGTATCTCAGTAGCTGAGAGTTAATCACAACACATACTCCAAGTGCTAACAGATCCTACAAGAACAAGCAAGATATTGCACATAATGGTATTTTCAATGTTTGACTGAATAGCTACAAGTCCATTATTTCTCAACATAAGATAGTCTTAGTCTAAAATCTCTGCCATAAAAGGGAGCGGGCGATATGCAGTCCTTCAAGGAATAACAGGCTTTTGACTTGGTGATGATTATGTTCTCACCAAGCAAATTAAAGACTTAAAAACATATTTGTACAAAAATTATTTCCGTAGGTTTTAGAAAAATAAAAGTAGACTAAATGATTGGAAGTTGTTTTTGTTGTTGCTGTTTTTTGGGAAATTGGCTGCAGTCAGTTACTGACAGATATTTTTATGTGAAAAAAAAATCAGATGTCAAAACCCGAGTAGCGCTGCTCTATTCTGCAGGTTTTACAGTCATCTGTGTTTTTAATTGCCTTTTATTTTTTTGAGGCATCTGAAATCACTTCAGCCATCCGTCTTACTGTAACTCAGCTGGACAAATGATAACAGAGAATCTGCAGTTGAGAAATGGGGCCCAGATCCTGTTCCTGCTCCTTTGCTAAAATGCAAAAACCATCAGACGGAAAACCTTCTGGGATACCAATAAACCCACTCCTGATGTAACATTCCTCTTCTCTGTCCTGGGATCGGTAATCCACAAAACTTCCTCTGTGAACACACTCAGCGATGCAGAAGGACCTTTTTCTCTTAGAGCTAAATTGCAAATTAGGGCCTCAAAGGCTCCTCTGGTGCATTTTTATTCATGTTGCTGTGTGACAAGAACCCAACCAGGAAGCTGAGGAATCTTTCCCCCGTTGGGAATCGCTCTGTTGTTTACTGTTGTTATGGTCACTGCTAGTAAAGTGAGAGTGTGTTCTTTTTTGGCTTGTTTACTTTCAGTTCACATGTCTGTGCTCAAATTTCCCCTCAGCTTTCACAGACAGAAAGGGCAAAGCTCATTTAGGGGAAAGGGGAAGCTTCTTTTGTTGTTTTCTTGGTTTACTCCACTCACAGTGTGATTTATCAGAAACTGTCAGCTGCCTGCAATGGGTTTGACAGACATCTCAGCCATCACCTCGCTGCGGCTGTTGCTTGACTGGACTTTATGTTCTCAGTTCAAGCTTCCTAATTACATGTTTTTCCCTTTTGAACATGTCACGGTACGAGACTTAACAAGCATCCAGTCACTTTCTGATTAAACGCAGCCTGAATGCGCCCCTCTCTGTAAGGCAACTTTACTCATTAGTGCTTTTTATTCAGTGTCAGTAAGCTGACACCACAACCATCCCAAACTCCTCTCATTTATTTTCAGAGCCGAGCTACAGGAGCCGTCCTAATTATTTCATTCTAGTCTATAGATCTTTATCCTCGGCTCTTGCAGAATTAAAGGCGTGCTGGACAAATCCATGCAAGACAATTAACTCATAATCTTAATGTTCAGAAGCAAGAAAGTGTGCTCTTTTATGAAGTGCTGTGGGAGTGGTTAGGCATGAAGCCCATTAATATTTCTTACAGATAACAGGAATCTGTATCCTCCTTTCAGTGTTGTGTGCCCCATATTTAAAAATATTTACTGTAAACATATATCATATTATAAAGTTGTTGCAAGGAACAGATTCTGTATAGTCACTAATGAATTACTAATTCTCACCCCAAATATCGCAGAAATTTATTGTTATTACAATAGCAATGTATGCAATATAAATATTGCAAAGTATAGCAACAAATGAAGAACACTAACTGGATGTTCATAATCTAACAATCTTTGTTCTATCAATGCTTCATGGCAGTAAATCTTATATCATTGGAAAGCCTGTTTATTTCCCCTTAAATGGTGCTACATTCATAAAGATAATGTATTTGTGGGCTGAGTATGCCGGTTGTGCCCATAAAAAGTCTTCTCTGCCAATGCCAAACAGTATATTCTTCTGTTGACTCTTGTTTTGAGCTGCAGGTTCCCCAGGTGCTGACACTCAGGTGTCTGATTGGCACATAATTGTTATCATCTGTGAGCAACCATATCTCCACAGTCTGGGACTGAGGGTGTATCAGAGACTACCTCTATAAATTAAGAGTTAAGAGGATGGAGTGTCCTGCTTGCAGTCTTCCCCTCAACCCTATTGAACACCTGTGGGATCAGCTTGGACGTGTGGTTGTGCAAACACAACCACACTGGCTGACTTATGACAAATTCTGCTTGAAGAATGGGGCGCCATCCCCACGGTCGTGTGTAACCACGCTGTTGAGCAGCAAAAGGAGGAGGTGCCATACGGTTGTGGCTGTGTATGGTTCTTCCACATGCTGCTGAGGCCCCTGTTTGTTAAATGAATAATTTGTTAAATTGCCAAATTGTCTTGTTTCTTCAGATTTCAATAATCCGTTCTAATAAACAACACTCAAGAAGTATCAATAGCAGAACAAAGTGTTGGGCATTGGCACTGAAGTTCTGGCAAGTTTTTCGTGGGTGCATCCCACATATTCAGCTCTGCTGCTCAACCCACAAATGCATTTTCCAAGGAAACTTGGCGCCATTTAAGAGGAACTAAACAGGCTTTCCAACGGTATAAGATTTATTGCCAAGAAGCTTTGTTACAACAAAGATATAATCAACCAATCACAAATTTCCTCACTTTTTGTGACATGTTGATTTGCCCTAAACACCCATGATCAATTTAGACAACTGTGACCAAACTGCAGAAGCATAAGGAGAATGTTTTTAGCATCAAGATGACAGAAGAGGAAATAGAGGAGTAAGGAGTTAATTGTTCATTCTTTTAGGTATCAGTGAACAGTAAAAATAACGTCTCAGATTTGACATTGCTGGTGTCTCCAGATGTCTTCTTTCTATTGAACAACTCACTTTAAAACAATATAAGATCAGGAAAAGTAAGTTTCTTTTCTCTAAAGATAAAAAACAAGACTAGTCACCGTTTTTTGTGTAAAAACTGCATGATGTAATAGAGCTGAACCTTTTAAAGGTATATATAGTGATAATATTTTAAAGAAATTGAAATTCCGACTTCCTTGTATTTGTGGCAGCAAATGCCACAGAATTATTAGAACTTTCCAACTTTTCCCTTCTTCAACTCAATTAGCTCAAAATGTCAGTCGCTGCAGGAGTTGGCAGAGTTTTGCTGTAACACTGAGTGGGAAGATACAAAGCCAAACATTGTGCGCGGTCCAAATGATTAGAAGCAGAAGCGTTATTGTCCTTGCTAAACATTTGCATCGCCGCGTTAAGAAATGAGGAGAAATGTGATGTAATGTGTTAAAATGTGAAATTAAATTGAAACCACTGCTGCGACATGCCAGGGATTTTGAGCTTTCCCTCCTCTTCGTTTATCATCTTTATCTCCCACCTCTCATCCATTTGATGTTTTCATGAGACAGCAGCCTTGTCTCACACCTGATTTGGACACGTTTTTGTGAGATTTTAATTTTTTTTTCAGCTATTTGGAATATACTTGAGCCTTAATGTTATATTCAACAGGATTTCTTATTTTTTTGGTCTTTTCAGTCAGCCTCTGACAGATCTGTAATATACACCTAATCCTTTTCCACATCTAATGCTATTATGCTCAGCTGGCACAGACTCAGCTGTCACTTGCCACATATAAGAGGTGATTTTATTTTATTTTTTCTTTTCTGAAATGATGTGGCGGAACATTAAAATCGCTGATCTGGTGAGAGGTTTCTTTGTGTCCTTTCTTTTAGAGAGCAGTGGGAAAGATATGGACAGTAAAGTAAAGTTCAGATGCGTGTGGGATCAATGAATTTGTGTTTCATGTTCGGTGGTAAAAGGTCACTCACCCCCACTGTGAGTAAATTGTTATTTTTTTAAACAGTTTACTAGGAAACCACTCTGCTGTGATTCTGCATGAAATATCAAAGTGAGAGTGACCTTTGCTGCATTATTGATTAGAAAAAAAAAAAAACACTCATCATCATCACGCACATGCACCTTAGATGCCTGTTATACACTTTACCTTGTTCAATCTTCGGATTTATGACACTAATTAGACGCACTTTGTGAGATCTTGACATTTTTGGCGAGCTGATCTGCTGTTTGGTCCATACTGAAATATGCCTGAATGAGAAAAAAGGTTAAAACGTATCACTGTCTTGTCCCGTTTTCTGCCTTCCTGTTTAAGTGTGCCACTCATAAAACAAATCCAACAGCAAAAAAACAGGCAAGTGGAAGTGAGCTCTGAAATTACTCTGATCAAAGAGTTTCTTACGAGGTACAAATCCCAGGCAGGCAGACAAGAAGGAGAGATTAGTGTAGGATTCAAGAAGGGTCAGAGCTGGCAACAAGCAGACTGAGCTTGACGACGAGCGAACAAACGACGAGGGGGGGGGGGGGGGGGCACTGTCGATGTGTTTGGTAGGAAACTGACGAGGGAAGTGGAAGCGATAGGACCGGGGTTGTTCTTCATTATGCTGAATATGCTTGCTTATGCCACTCACTTTACTGCTTCCCATCCAAGCTCCTCTTAGTGAGGATGTGAAGAAGAAACGCAAAGATGGATGCTCATAAGAGGATTTTTGTCTTCAATGCCTGAAACACCCTCACCCTCATGCTGCACAAGAAACTGAAGGCTTCATTATTTCACACAGTTTGATAAAAACAAGAAGCGCGCTGCACGGAAAATACCTGAATTTTCTCCATCAGTTTCTCCGAACGCCTTCCCTCACCTGCCTTCTTATTGTGCAGCTTTTAAAAAGGATTTAAAAATCCTTCAAGTTAGAAAAAAGGGAACAAGTTGTGTAATAATGCTTGTAATAATGAACAGCACCCCGGGTCAACAAACTGGCACTGAAGCATGGCGAAGGTTGGTGGTCGGAGACCTTATCTGCATGTAAACTATTGTTTTTTTTTGTAAAACACCATTTTCAAATAGAAATTATCTCAGTGGGGGCGACAGGCAACTCAACTGGTGTGGGACCATTTTAGAAATAATAAGCAACAGCACGTCGCACTTGAAAACACAGATTATAAAATTGTTTACTTGTACTTGGTATGCATGTGGTAGTGTAAGTGGAGTTAGTTGTGATTGGGGTATTGGGTCTGATAGACTCAGTCTGGAAGAAAACAGTTGTAAATAATAAAACGCAATCAGAAATGGATGAGTGGTTGTTAAACTTTGAGGTAAATTAGGTTAGTCTTTCAAAGAAAGGGCACCTCAGGTTCAGCCAGTTCTGTATTGTTTGTTGTAAAGGGAGATTTCATGTATTTGCTATCATATCACTGATGATTCTACTGGTTTAAAATCCCCACAGCCGGTCCAATAAACCGTATGTTTATATTTAGCCACACTTGAACTTCTGTCACAGTCATTTCTTTCTCTGCTGTTTTGTGTAACCAAACAAACTTACTAAAACTTTCTTTTGTAACTCTGAACCTTTTAACCCCTGTTTGGCTTCATATTTTTCTTTCTTCCATTTTTTTTAACCCACAGGACATTAAAGTGAAAGTTCAGATATGTTTTATATCTTACCTGCAGCAGATGGCTTTTATTGAACAACCTCAGTTTGGAGAAACAGAGTTCAGTTCTGACTGGGTTGACCAGTTGTCAGTTTTACATTACACTTATTTTGTTTTTTACCTAAAAATCTGTTTTTTGCAAGCACAAATAACAGCAGCAGCTAGCTGTAGCACTTTCAGTGTAGCACATTGGGCAGGAATTACCTAATATTTGTGCTGGAAGAACTGTGCACAGCAAAATTAACATCCCTGTAAACGTTTATAGAAAGTGTTAGCATAAAGTCTTTTAAAGTCTTTTAAATGACTTTGGTCTTGGCCTTTCTTAGATTAGCTGT
Source organism: Kryptolebias marmoratus (assembly GCF_001649575.2). Classification (NCBI taxonomy): domain Eukaryota; kingdom Metazoa; phylum Chordata; class Actinopteri; order Cyprinodontiformes; family Rivulidae; genus Kryptolebias; species Kryptolebias marmoratus. The sequence continues at coordinate 20,497,775 of NC_051430.1, read as the reverse complement.
TAGCTCGTCAGTCCGATCCAAACTGCAGCTGATCAAAAAGCTATCTACCACAGGTAAGATATAAACTGTTTGCAGCCTGTCCACAGAACCTCACTGCCTAAGATCTGAGCTGTCCCTTTAAGCAAAAGGAAGGATGGAAAAACAAATAGTTTCATTTAAAAGAATGTCCTAAAACTGCTTATAAAATTGGTACTAAATGACCAAATGAGATATATTTCAGCAAAAAGTCTTGAGTGTTTTTTCCATCCCGCCGGGCAAAAATAACAAAACAGCTTTAATAGCAAAATACTGACACTGTGATACTGGATAGGACAAGAACAGCTACTACTATTATTATTATTATTATTATTATTATTATTATTATTATTATTATTATTATTATTATTATTTTTGTTGTTATTCATGTTTTGTTGCTGTTGTTGTTTGAATTGTTTGAAAGTTTGTTGTTTTCTTTCATTTCCTGTTTTGTTTGTTTTTGTCATTGTTTATGTTTTTTTTGTGTTTTCCTTCAGGCTGTGTGTTGTTTCAGAACATCCCAGTGGAGATCGTGTCACGCTAACAGACATGGACACACAACAGACTTAAAGAAAGAGAGAAATTGCTTGTGTGTGTGTGTGTGAGTGTGTGATTGTATGTATGAATATCTGTTTGTCTGTATATATATTTGGCCATGTTCCTGAGAAAGTTTTAGAGGAAACCTAGTGGCTTGAAACTTTAAAATACAGAAAGTAATATAGAAGAGAGTGACACCCACATTTTTCATCAACATACATACACACACACACACAGCATTGTCTGACAAATAGAGTGGAAGCTATAGGTGGTCTGCAAACACTTCTGCGAACAAATGTCAGTTAGATTGTATCCATTATAAGTCTAAAAGTAGAGGAAGCAGGTAGCAGTCTGGGAAGCAGCAGCCTGATCAACCAATCACAGAAAACCTTCAGAGACACATAAAAGCCTCCCTCTGGATGAATTATTCAGATCTGAGGGACAGAGACAACCATTAACCTACATCTTCCCCAAATACACACAGTCCTCGTATCCTTTCATACACACCTAAGACACATCTGTCTCCACACACACACACACACACACACTTGTTGGGGAAGACATGCACACTGCTGCAGATTTAGTTCTCAGATTGTGTCTGATACCACCCATCCACTTGCTGCCAGTCTTGTTTTAGCAGATACTTCTTCATGTACGCTGCACCAAAATTGTGCTCCTATATTCAGTCTGTACTTTGCGAGGGCCTAGTTTAAATTCAGGCCATCCTCGCTGTTTTAAAACTCTCTAATAATACCAAACCATCAGAAAGTCTGCTACTGCAGTGGTGTTTAGAGATCCCACTGGGCTAGGAGAACACAACAGAGGAGAAAAAAAAAAAAAGTTAGAAAATTGGAAGGGAAAATTTTCCTTTGAAGACAAAAAGTGACTTTATTTGAACTTGGCAGCAGCTTCCTATTAGTGCAGCCTGCAGTGCTGTGAGTCTCATTTAGAACAAGCAATAAAGTGACCAGAGATTGTACAGAGCGTTGGAGGGAAAATGGCTAGACTTCCGCGTGCCTAGGTTTAAAAAAAAAGCAACACCAACAAAAAATAAAATAAAAAAAATCCATGAATAACTGCCTGATGAGCTTTGCAGGTTTCTGAAAGCCATCAGGAGCAGCAGAGCAAACCACCTGACTGCTCTTGAGCTGACATTCAGCCTTCAGATTAGTTTTTCAGGTGCTCACTAACACACCCGTCAAAACATTCGTCACATCCGCCGAGAAGCAGATTTACTTTCCACACCTTCTTCATCTCCTGTTCGGTGGAAATTCATACCTTGTTAAATCAATAGATGGTGTTTTTTTATTATTTTTTTTTCTAGGTGGCCGGTATTTTGCTGCTGTAAAATATGTTTAAGGTGATGTGTGACTCAGTAGCTAATTAGTGAACTGACAATCAGAACACAGACAGACTCATCTTCTGCCTGTCTTAAATTAACCTGGAAGTCAGACACAGACGTTCAAGCACACCGTGCTGCTTATTAGCAAAAACACACGAACACTGTCACACAGTTAAACATAAAAACGCAGGTGTTTATTGTTTCAGTAGGAAGCTGCATTGGATGTTAAACCTCACTTCAAATGATTTGAACTATCGCTTTAATGTACTTTTCTTTAAATCGTCTTCTTGGCGAATCAACGGTTTAGATCAACAGAACCTATATTAACTCATCTAATCTGACTGAAATATTTATTAGATTTTATTTTTCTTTTGCAGGAAGTGCTGCAGCAACCTACTGCTAACACATGAATTAATAATCACATGAACATGTCAAATGAAGCTCCAGTTCCCTGAAACCCTCCGCAGAATATTAGGGCTAATGGATAGACTTCATATACAATCTTTTATTGCGCACACTCCCTCATGTGAGCACATGAAACATCACAAACACACACAGGAAGTCGGAGGCGGCGTCAGCTGAGGTGGAAGCCAGGGCAGGTGTCTCAGGGTATTGGATTATTAGAGCTGCAGGATCTGAAACACAGACACTTCTGCTGGTGTCTGAGGTGAATCACCGTTTAATAAAGTACAAACTTGTTTATCCCGAGTCCCAGACAGCAGAACCACTCATTAAATTTCACCTGGAAACAACATGTCGGCCATTTCTAAACACATTTACTCCTAATAAATAATTTTAAGAGTCTGGAGTTGAGTAACCGCTGCAGCTAAGGTAAGAGAAAAAAATTAAATACATTTTTTATTGTATATGTGGCTGGTTTTTAGAACTTAAACTAGAAACTGTTATAAAGCAGACTCTCGAAACCTCCTGAAGCGTTCACGGTGTGAGATTGATTAAATTAAATATGAGGATTTGAGAGCTGTCAGCAAAAGCGAATATTCAATTATTTACACGTTTCAGTCAGCTCATTTTGAAGGTTTTGTGTGCTGTATTTACACAAAAAAATATTAATTTTTTGAAGAAAAAGCTAACATTTAAACCGCTTTGGGGCCTCGAATTAGAGAGAAATAATCAGGTTGTTTGTGCGCTAATTAGCTGCGAAAAAACAGAATTAAAAAAGGAATACATCAGCAAATATGGTTTTAAAAGTCTAAATAATAAGTAAGATGAAAACAGCACATGCAATATTTTTCCTTAAACACTTTATTATAAAATAATGGAAGATGAAACTTAGATGACTGAAAGAAAGAAAGAAAGAAAGAAAGAAAGAAAGAAAGAAAGAAAGAAAGAAAGAAAGAAAGAAAGAATGACGTTTATTTGAATCAATAAAATTATTGAATGGTTTTGCTGGTATAAATGTGAAAATTTGCAGTTTGACACAAATGATCGAAAGTATAAAACTATACATTTACACTGAAAAAAAGTATATTTTGAAGAATGTCTTTTTATTGCAAATGTGACAGACAACCAGAGGTCCACACACCAAGCCTTTAAACATGAGAAAGTGTTTAATAAAATCTAAGTGAGTGGACTTCACACGAGCTGGTTGGTGAAAGTTGTTACCTTTGTCAGACCTTTGTGTTGTTAATTATTAAAAAGTCAAATGTTGGAGTGATGCAGATTTATTCATCTGACTTGCTCGTGTTCTTCTGTTATATATTAAAGCTAAATATAAAAGGCAACCTATTTTTCTGTGGGTTTCAATAATCAAGATATTGATTATTGATGAAACAGAAAACAGCACAGATCAATCCAGTCGCTCTCTCATACAATGAGGTTAGTTTTTGGATTTCTTTTCTTTTTAATGCTTTTTTTGTTGTATAATATGAATATTTTGGAGAGTAGTTTAAGCTGAAATTTGAACAACAAAAAGCAAGACTAACACTGGGAAATATGACATTTCACGGAGTGAAATAAGTTTTAAACTCTAAATGAACAGTAATTAGATTTTTGCTGATGTTTTATTTGTCATTTTTATTTCCTGTGAATATTATGTGGTGTTTTTTCCCTCCTTTTAGTTTATAAATGAAGTGTTTTCAAGAGTCTATTCTATTTTTCTGTATTTGAATCGTCTATCATAGGTGACCGTTTATCATCAGAAATCATCATATCTCATTTTACTATTACTTTACAGCTATTAGTATTGTTTTATAACTGGTGGCATAAATGTCAGCTTATAGAAGAATATTTGAAAAATCTGTAAAGAAATACCTTCATACCTCTCAAATATTTAAAGACAAAAATATAATATATATATATATATATATATATATATATATATGTATAGTATTATTGGACAGACAAAGACATTCTCACATGTTTTCTTTCATAAATGTTGTATTTTGAGATTAAAGAGACACTTGAGAAGCTTTTGTAAGAAATGACCTAAAAGATTCATTTGAAATTTATATTTACCTTTTCATATGAAAGAGTGGGTTATTCCTTTCAATAAAAGAAACCATTTATTGGTGTCCATTGTGTGTGAATGTGTTTTTTTTCCTTTTGCTTTTATGTTTGGCTTTTTGTGTCAGTGCATATTCTGAACTGATTTTCCTTTATTTATTAGCACAAAAGTCTCAGTCAAACACAATAAACTAGGCTGACTATATCTGCGGGCATTTAGTCTTTGAACTCAATGCCATTTTCGTTTGTACTTCCTCCTGTTTGAGTCTTCTTCTTCATCTTACCTGTCTCCTGTATTCGTATTTAGGCAGCAATAATGTTTCAAGTCTTCAAGGCTTTTCCTTTTCTTGCAGGCTGTAAAGACATTTTAGCACTTTAAGAGTGTTTTTATTGGTGACAAGTTCCCACTGGTCACATCTTAAAGCTGTCTGTTCTCAATGAATTTAAGAGGTTTATTAGGACAGATTGCTTACTCAGGACTCAGATCCTTCACTCAAGCAATAGTAGAAATGTGTTAAAAAAAAGGAAAAAAGGATCCTTGAAAATGTTTTGATATGCAAGTGGGAAAAAAGTCCAAAAAAGGGCAAAGTTTAAAAGTCCAGTTCAGTACTGTTCTCTTCAGTCAAATCAGTACAGTCAGAGTATGTGTTTTGTTCTCATAGAATTAGACTTTTTATAAGAGTATTGTCTAACTAATAAAGTTATCAAATCGCATTGAATCTTCACTTTGATTCTGTTTCCTATTCTGGGCATGTATGAGGCGATAGTGGAGAGGAAAAATTCCCCTTTAACAGGAAGAAACCTACAGAAGAATTTGATGTTTTATCTTTATAGGATCATCCCAGTTTTTTACGTAGAACTGTTATTTGCAAATCAATGGTAGATGAAATTTTAAAATCATAGAAATTTATAGTTCCTATTATACTTTCTTTATATAAACAATGTCAACAATTAGAGAGTCTTTTACTGTCACTGAATTGAAATATTAAAAGTGAGAGCAGAGATATATAATCCATTTTAGTTTAAATATTTTAGTCTGCTTCGGTGCACACAGCCTTTCTTCTCGCTCTCATTTCTTTCTCCAAATACTTTCCTCCTCGCTTCATTTTCCCATCTGTGACCACCACAGGCTGCTTTGAGTTTGAAGAAATGATCTTCCAGTCTGTCACATGAGAAGGTGAATGTGGGTTGGATATTATAAATAGAAAAGATCAGACTTTGGAGGCTTGCAGGAAAAAAAAAAAAAAATTAAAAAAAGAAGAGGAGAGGAGGATGTAGAAAGCAAAGAAGAGGATGACGAAAGCAGTGAGGTGGTAGACACATTCACGGAGCCGAGAAAGGAGATACGCAGCATGAGAGAGAAAGAGGTAATGTCTATTTTTGTTGCTAGCTGGTAAAGAATAAAAAGGGGAATGTGATAGGCCTTTGTATAGGGCACAAAGAGGAGGAGGAGTGTAGCTTGTTCAGGGTGAGTCATGGGCATTTGACCTAACTACAACACAGAGAAACTTTCACTGCAACCATTTTGCTGTTTATTCTTATTTCATCTCATTCTGCTCCATGCTGTTTATTCTTTATTTGTGTTGGTTCTTTGGAAACAAATAGTGTTATTTACTTCAAAATGTTCAGCGTAGAAGGAAAGTTTTCATGTGATTTCAAATTACTCACATATAGTACTGATTTTGCACAAGTAGGGATCCCTACCAATGCACAAATAATGCCTTAAACAGCTCTTATGTGGCTCGGAGATGAAGAAAACTCATCAAAATGCATGCAGTCCTGTGAATCTTTTTCTGTCTTTAACCAGCCACTCTGCAGTGAGTCGCCTTTGTCTGTCTCCACTGCAGCCCTCTGATCTTTTTCATCTTGGATCAATATTTTACTTCCTGTGTTCAGCAGGGTGACAGCACAGCGCCGAGATGATGGGGTTCGTGTTACCAGTTGTGCACAGGTCCGCGTTGGTTTGTCTGCCCGTATTGTGAAAGACTGCAAGGAGTCACACGAAGGCCTCTGGGGTCAGCAGTGTGGACGGGGCAGTCAGTGGCAGCCGCACAGACTCCTGCCTGTTTCATAAAGCATCCAATAAAAACAAACATGGGGTGGGGAAAGGAAATATTGACCTTTATATGTGGAATCAGTTGTTATGATCCGAAAAAAAAACTTGCAGCCGAGGTGTGGTGCTTCTCAAACTGTCAGGAATAGTAAGGAAACTGCTACAGGATGATACCAGAGGCCATAAAGACCAGATGAAGACAGTTAATGTACCAAGTCGCTTCAATTTAGCAAACTATAAAAATGCTTAAATCTGTTCTTTTTGTCGGCTGCATCCTGATATGCAGGTTGTCTAACATTAACATCTTAAAAAGACACGCTCACCATGTCTCAGTCATCAACTAATCTCACATCATAAAATCCACCATTATTGTCTCACAACTGTTTCTCTCCAAGCGTGTGACAAGCAAATGGTTTCACCGGATTGACTGACAGCTGCTGATGTCCTTAAGCCGTATAATAGCCTCCTTACATCTGTCGCCCCGGGCAACACGCAGCAATAAAAGGCTTCATTTTGTCTGAAGCGTGCCCGAAAAACTGAGGAGAGATCAATACAATCACTCACCGGCATAGTTTTATCTCAGTTCCACTGAGGCTTCGTGGCATAAAACTCCTGCTCAGCTCTAGATCCCGATCCAACCTCCACCCCCCCCCACCCCCACC
>NC_051430.1:20469467-20490674 GCF_001649575.2 Kryptolebias marmoratus | reverse complement strand
CCCCCGAGCATTCACAACAAGACCGTGTCACCCAGGCTAAAGAATGAGCGGCTCGTATTGGAGACATCTGTAACAGTTTTAGCAGTCAGCGATAGCTCCTACCTCTCGGTCATCACCCGTTCCCCTGCAGTGAACGCTTTAACTCTGAACTTCTGCAGAATGTGTCAAGGCTGCTTTTTGGCTGAGAAGATAATTCAATCTCCAGCTTCATTTCCCGCTACTGTTCGCACACCACACACACAAATCATTTTTTATAAAATATTCAAGAATTTTCACAGGATTTAGGTATTAGTTTTTTTTTATCTGTCTGATTTATTTTCATATTATATTTTTTTTACACATTTTTTCACAAGTTGATCTGTTTTCCTGAGGTCCTTCTGAAATGTCTGTGATTATGGTGCTATTGCACTTTTTTCTTTGCAGCTTTTCTTCAACGGGCCAAGTGAGCTTCCCAGCCTCACTCCATCCCTCTCTCCCACAGGGTTTATGACTTTGAGATCAATTATACAACTTTTTCATAAAGTTGGACACAAATTACATTCAATAACACTTGAAGCATGGTATTACCGTAGGGGAGAGGTAACAGTATTAAGCCAGGAAGTTCACAGCGCCACACTTAAATGGTTGAGATATACTGACCTTGCAGTTTTATCCCTAAATACATTTGCCTTGTTTGCAGTCCAGTGGTACTCTATTTCTACGTGTTTTAAGTTCTTTACGTTAAATCATCTCTGGCAGCTGTAGAAGAAAGAAAGTGTGGGTGAATGTTTGTCCCTAAATCTAGCCAAATACCAAGTGAGGGTGAAGGTAAATAGTCTTTCAGCTGCTTCCGAGAGTGCAAAACACTCCAAACTCAAGGTATGCTAACACCTTGTATATATTAAAAATATTATTCATTTGGATAAGTATTAATCCAAAGATGTTCCAGTTGCCTGGCAATGACTAAACCGGTTATTGTTTGTAGGCATGAATATATTATTGGAAAAGCAGACAGCAAAGTGTTGCTTACTGCTCAAACATAAACCTTACAGCATTAAAAGCAATTTCTCTTCAAACTAATTCAACTTTTGTGTCCTGGAAAGTTTTACTGAAGGCATTTTTACACCTGAAGAGTTTTGTCTGTTTCAATCAAACTCATGTTCATTTTCCCCCTTGCTGCAGTTCGTTTGTGTAGCTGTGAACACAGTAATTGAACTCGGGTGTGAGCCAAAACAAGCGCACGTTTATAATTAGTTTAAGGTGTGAGCGACATTCAACCTTGATCCAACACAACTACCAGGCGTACTTTGCAAGTTTGAGACAAACACCCTCCTGTAGCCAGGTATCCTTTGCAGTCTGGGAGGATGTAGAGTCAGTAATCAGTAGAAAGACCGATAACTTTGGATTAACAAGGTTAACGTTAGTGTATCAGTGTACATTCTCAGTATTTACTCCTTTCTCCTGATCAGTTTTCTAAAGGCCTTCTTTGAAAAGCAGAAAGCAGCTCCTACTTTCAAGACGCCTTCTCAAACACTATTCTGCTCATACAGTTTTGCCAGATAAATACAAATGACAGTAGTAGTAAAGTCTCCATGTTGCTGACTAGCACAGAACAGCACCATCTTCCTGTATTTATTTTTGGTACTCTAACCCCAAACACATCTGACCACAGATAATGCTACAGATTAACAACCTTATCAACTGATTCGAACCAGAGTACACAAACTATAGGTGTGAAAATGCCTAAAGTGTATTTCGCTCCATAGTCGTAAGTTTTTATATAAAATGTAATTAAACTACATCTTTACAAATTAATTTGGACCACTGCAAAATGGTAAAAAAAAGTCACACTCATCAGTTTTATTTGTTTAGTACAAAGCAAATTATCTGATGGTTGTTGTTTTGTGTGGCACAAACACATTTTCGCTGATTTTTAGCTGATTTAAGTTAGTTTTAACTATCTTTGCTGTTTCTACAAAACCTGTGTTGAAATTCATTGTGATTTTGGGGGATTTGGACAATTTCCAGTTTGATGATATGTTCTTGCAGTGTCCAAACAATTTTTCTTATCCTGGATCGGCTCTTTTTACCAACTCACCAACCTTACTTTAGGGCCTTCTTTTGGATGGAAAGTTTATAAATGTTTTAAAATTACTTATCTGAACCATACTTGTCAGATCAAGTTGAAATGTCAGCTGTTTCTCACACTTCTCTTTACCTCTTCCAACCATTTCACCAAACCGAGCTTTTACCTGTTATGAGTACATAAATGATAGACCTGAAAACAAAGACAAAAAAAAGAAAAAAATCATTGGCAGGTTTAATGCTCATCTCCTTGCCACCCACCTCTCAGTCATGACCTGCATTTTGAAAGCCAGACAACAGGGTTTATTGACAGTCATGAGGAGCTCCACTCTCCTCCAGTTTAAACACCAGTTCCATGTCTATTAACGGTGTTGGGTCTTGACCTGACCCCTCTTATACCTTCATCTCTGCCTCCCTCCTCCACATCTTTTCATCCCACCCCCTTTTATGCGCTCTTTCCCAGGGGAGGCTCTGCCACCTCGCCCCGTCTCCACACAAACGCAGGCGGGCTCCTGTCGTCTCTGGGCTTAACGGTATTTATAACGATTTGACCCTGGGACCTTTCTGTGCTAATGATCTGCAGCCCCTCCCCGCACAAACACACACACATGCTGACAGACGATAACCTGCACTCAGCGTGCATTGTGTTGGATTTCTTTTTTGTGTTGTTGAGATAAATTTAGACTGGTTAACTCTAATGATTTTAGAAAATGTAATCATTTTTTAATAGCGACTTAAATTGGTGAATGCAAGAATTTCTCCAATGACTTGAACACCCTCTGTTTAGAACTGTAAAAACAGGCAACACAATATCTATCTATCTATCTATCTATCTATCTATCTATCTATCTATCTATCTATCTATCTATCTATCTATCTATCTATCTATCTATCTATCTATCTATCTATCTATCTATCTATCTATCTATCTATCTATCTATCTATCTATCTATCTATCTATCTATCTATCTATCCAGTTAAAACTGCTTCAAGATGATGATTTATCATGTATTTGCAGTTGAAAAACCATTTAAAGTTAAAACACAACTTTATATTTCATTTAAAGCATGTGTAGCACCCATTTTTCTTCCCACTCTCATCAATCCTTTTTGTGTTAAATTCACTGACACATTAGTATACAAGTCTGGTTCTGGTACACAGAGAGATGCTGCCAGACATCACAGCCAGAGCACACATTTACAGCACACATAAACTTGCAGCTCTCCATGCTCGGAAAAACAAACTATTGTGCTCCTGCTTTCATTCTTTTCTCTCTCAAGGCCTTTTCTCTCCTCACATGAGTCATCGACACACACATGCCAGCCACTTTAGAGTCTCTCTCTCTCTCTCACACACACACACACAAACAAAATCTCTCAGAGTTGCCCTTTCAATCTAGCCCTGTCAACAGCACTACAGCCTGATATGAGGCCAGGGACAGAGGAAATGAACAATGTGGACCATTATTATAATGCAGCACAGCCAGCTACACATGAGAGGAAAAACATCTAGTGAATTGTGGGCTCATGGGAAACAGATCTGAAATCACAGGACAGCTGGACTGCTCTTGTCTTGAAGGAGTCTGGTGCATAAGGTGCATCTATCACATGTCTATAACAAACCCAACATTTCTCCATTTTTCAGCTGACCCAAACTGTTTTTTCCTAACATGCCTGATTTAGAGAGGGACATAAATGAGATGACCTTTTAGAGCCAGAAGCAGGAAGTAGACAATTACTCAGCAGTATTTATTGCTGTACTTAAGGGACAGTCACTGAAAGGGAGTAATTTGTTTATCTCTTTTTGAACCTGAGTGATTAGTATCTCAAATTGCTGATTTTCATCAAGTTATTTTTTATTTCCGCTAGATTTTGTCTTCATAAAATCAGTGCAAGGAAAGATGAAGGAGTATTAATCCTGCATCTGTTTTAAACTATGGACAAATAGGATTTTGAACATTTCACCACTGTGGGCTCTGGACTCGTTGATAGCAGCCTTTCTTTCAGCAATTATGATCAACTTCTGTTCAGTGTGAGGAGTTCATTCACTCATTAGAGGCTCATAACAGATCCATGTTGAAAAGGGAGACAGTTGATGTGGTCTGGCCATCTGTCTGGGATGTGTCCCAGATGAGGCATTTCAGCAGTTTCCATAATGATGGATAGCTGAAGCCTCTCCGTTTAACATGGGAACACCTGAATAACTCTTCCTGACTTGGAATATGGCTAAATAGATTACGTGTTGGTTCATAATTTTGCATAAGAGAACTGAGCTAAGAGACAATTTAATTGTCAGTTTTCTGAAAAACTGTAGCCATTTCTCCCAAATGTGTCAGAAATATAAACCCAGAAAGTAGCATTATTGTGTGCCACTTGCAAAATATTACTGCTGTTTAGAGGCACTGTCCGTGTGACTAAAAAGAAAAGAAAAACATTGTTTGCTTTGACTCAGTCTAAATATGCACAAAATTACCATTAATGTCACAGGGGTTTACGGTCGCTGACAAATTTCACACAGTTTTTTTCCCTTAATTAGAAGCTAATTTCATCTCCATTATTGTGCCAAAACAGACCATCTTCTGTAACTGGGTCAGGCGCAGTGTCTGACTCACGCATCTTCACCTCACTTCTGTTTTTTTGTGTTTGTAGGTTATTCCTGTTCCACTTTGGAAAAAACAAAAACACATCACTGGGTGTATTATCCAGTGAAGACTACTGAATTTGGATTTCCTTCTCTTTGGTTTTTAAACCTACTTGAGTTCTTGAATTAAAAAAAAAAAATGTTATTTTGTCTATCTTTAGCATTAGTGCTACAGAGAGCTAAAAACAACAGCTTTCAAACATAAAGGTGACATTTGATTATGAAACACTCAGTGGTATTTTCCTTAGAGCAAATAGAAGCTTTAGTTAATTAGTTTAGGCTTTTTATGGTGGTGGGTAATAATGTAATTGACATTGTCTGTGTGTGCACATGTTCATTTGTCTGTCTATTAGCAAAATATTTCACAATTCAGAGGACAAGTTTTAATGAAACTCTAAGAAAGTACTCATTGAATGTATAACTGATTAACTTTTGACGTCAGTACAGTCCAAATTGGTCGCCACAGCTAACTAATGTTAACAAACACAAAATGGGTATAACTCAGTCAGTTTTACAGATGTTGAGAACAAATTTGTTGTGGTAGTACATGAGAGTCATGGACAATACATACTATGAGCACGAACAGACTGGGTGAGATCTCTGTTTAAAACTTTGACATGCAAGTCAGCGGGTGATATGCATGACTTCAAAAAATGCTACTTTAATAATTTTTGGCATTCACTGACATGAAGATTTGTGTATTAGGCAAATGTTTTCCATGCAATGGATCTCCCACTTCCTTAGAAACAACAAGATAAGCCTGCTTTGTTTTACTTGTGTCAAACTCATGATGGACATTGCACAAATAATATTTTAGCATTGAGTGCGAATTTGTGAGTGAAATGTATGCTAAATTTGGTCAGAATATTCAAGATGAAGTTTGTAACCACAGGTTCATGTAGTTGAAATGTACTTGACATTATCAGTTTAATAGCAGAAGGAAAAGTGGTAAGACTGAATAGTATTTCTATAACCTGAAAATGGAAACACTAAGTCACCATTTTAGGTTATTTTGAAGCCATAGAACAAAAATTTGTCCACAAAATTGTAAACGTTTAATTGAGAAGTAGAAACAAAAATTACATTTTCACTTAATTGTCACTGTGTGAATTGGGTCTGAAGATTATTGATCTCTGAAAGTTACAAAAGCTGTTAAACACTCAACTCCACTCAGTCTTCACACTGGAAAGGTGTTTCAGTCCTTTACTAATTGTTTGATACTTAAACATTAGTTTCATGGAATAAGTTTAAATATTTGCCGATGCTACATTTTCATCCTTATACTTCTGTTTTTATGCAGGACCATCTTCAGTGATCAGCAACGATGATGACTCAGCTTCTCCTCTTCACCACGTCTCTAATGGCAGCAACACGCCCTCCTCCTCAGAAATGGGCCCGGACGCTGTCATCATTGGCATGACGAAGATCCCTGTGATAGAGAACCCCCAGTACTTCAGGAGCACCAACAGCCTGCTCAAGACTGACACATGTAAGTTTAAAAGAACCTTTTCATCTTTAGAGCACACATACGTAACCACTGAACACACTATGACTTGGAAAATCCATCAAGACGAATGCCCCATTATTCAAATTTGGATGTTTGGCACACAGAGGTTGGAACGCCAACATATTTCCACTCTGTAAATGCACTGATTGTAGAAATGAAAAAAAAAATGCTGTCACTTCTGAAGGAAAATAGGAAAAAAGAAAGCCAGTTTAAATACAAGCTGACGTTTGTAAAATGGGAACACATTTGTTCATTAGTGTAAGAGGTCCATGTTTGACTCACTCTCTCCACAGGAAGCAAACATACAAGAGCTGAGGCGATCACCACATGTTGAGGTTTTATATAGCTGCACAAAATGGATGCACCCTAAATTAAGGAAATTGAGAGTATGTTTGTGGAAAACAAAACAGGAAGAACCAAAAAGACTAGAAAAAAAAATCAAAATGAACAGGAGGAAAGAAACCGCAACAGACAAAAGGCAAAGAACTCACAAGGATATTGACCTGCTCCATCATCAAGGCATTATGATTATTGACAAGTAATAAAAGCTTCTCCAGGCTTTGGCCTTGTGTTGCAGTAAATTATGGGTCTGTGCACATGTGTGTGTGTGTGTTCTTTATGATGAGAGCTACATTTAGGAGGCATACTAATGGGAGACTGTAGGTTGACCCTCCTTTATCCTACGATAACTGAAAGACTAACTGGGATTTGCAGCCCAAAGACGAGAATGAAAGCGCCGAGGATCAATAAAAGTCGATAACATTCTGCGGTGTACTCGCATGTGCCTTCATTAGTATTTTTATAAATATAACAGTCTTTACAGTGATTATTCTGTGTGCCTCTTTGAGTCACATACAGGCAATATAGTTTAAATAGTGTAGGTATCTGACCGATTATTTGGAACTCGCGTCTTTTTCAGACCAGCACAATAGCCTTTGATGGAGACGGTTTGGCAAAGTGGCTGTGGGTTGCTCTTTAATCATGGCCTTAACCAGTTTGTCTCCTCAGTAGTGGGTATACGTTGCTACTTAAATGATTGCAGAGACCTCTTCCTGGCAGCAATAAAGCAGCAATTACTGTGCAGAGATGATGGATCCATGTGCAATCATGGAAAATGCTGGATCTGTTGCACAGCTTAAGTTGTTCAGCTTTCTGAAGTGAGCACCTCATTAACAGTATTAATATCCGAGGAGGGTGGATACAATGGTGTATGCATTAGGAAGCAGTAAAACATGCAGATTTGCAAAGGTGATAACAGTTGTTTTTATGACTCCCCAGTTTCTCATGTGTGTACAGTCCCCTGTGTTCTTTTGTAAATGGAAGAAAATGTAGAAATACTCAGCATGGGCAGAGGCTGATGGTCCTCATGGCAGCTGAGCCCCAACATACAGACATTTTGATTTATGTTTTTCCCCTCCTTAGGCTCACTTCTCATTGGCCACTAGATCCCAAATGACTTTAAAACAATGACAGAAAGATTTAAATGTTCAGTTTTTTGAAGTTTTCCACTTAAATATTTACAAAAATGGTTGAGTTTGTTCAAATCAGAAATTTATTTGTGATGGAGTGAAAAAAAAAATCTAGCAGTTGGCATGTACGAATAATTTCTAAATATTTCTATATTCAGGCACAAGAAATCCTCCCAGGATTTAAAGCGATGGTTTGGATCTTTTAATGTGGGGCTCTGTGGAAGATTTATGAATAATCAAAGTTAAAATTTTGTAATTAAAATTTGTGAACGTCTGCAAACTACATCATACATTTGTTTACCTAAGGAAACAGCCGAAGTGACTGAAAATAGGTCAACAGTGGCGATGTCCATGGCCATCAGTATTGATGTACTGGTATGTATTTATGCCCAGATTTGTTTTGAAAGGTACGCAGTTAAAAATGGTTAGTTTACATTGAGTGCGTACCTGCATTTCAGAATTTAATATCAATTTATCTGGAAAACTACTGGAGTAAACTCTTTCAAACTGCAACTTTTGATATAATTCAGGAAAACATATTTGTTTGATGTCTTAGTTTCCAATAAGTACCTTTAATATCTTAGCTGTTTTAGCAGCGTTAACTGCTTTATAATTACAGAAATTGACTTTAAATCTGACTGGATTAACAAGATAATGGCTAGTCCATGATCAAAATGGATTGCTACCATCCTAAAACCACTCTAATCTTAAAGGTTTACAGAGATTTTTGTGAATGCGATTTTATAAGCCTTTAAATCATGGTCAAATTTGTATTACCTGATTATTTATTCCATGTTTATTTGCAGGTACAAATAGTAACAACAGCAACAAGCTGTAGCAGTTGTGGTGCAATATTCTAATAATTTAGTCAGAAAAAAAAATATGTAACTCAAAATTCATGTCAGTTTAGAGTTTCTGAGAAAAAGAAGAAGAAGGAAAGAAAATATTCATACAAACTGTAATGAAATTTTCAAGTCAGGGGTTGTTTTAAGACAAATTATATTCATTTTCTCAGTTGGCTTCAAAGAAAAAATGTTTCCTTGATTTTTTTTTATTTTTTTGTAAATAGAACAAATAATAGGAGTCTTACTAGTCTACTATTTGATAAAATACTTATAATACTTATAATCTAGACTCCACAAACACCTTCAGACAGTGTTTTCAGTAGTAACATCAACCTTAAAAAACATGTTTCTGTCTTGGCTTTTCATGTAACATCACTCAATTATTCCATCACTTCTTTCCAAGCAGATCTCTCAGGGTTTGTGTTTTGTGTCATCCAAAGACTGGGGATTAACATTGCACTGGAAAAAATTGGTCATAAGTCAACACGAATATGCAATATTCATCTAATTACACACACACACACACAATCATGCTTCCACATGTATTAAATTAGTTACACCTTGTCGAAGGTGGCGTGTGTGAGGTTGGTGGCTCAGGTTTGGAAAACATGAGGGAAAATCAGAGTCAGGATCAGCTTTAATTACGTTGTGTAAAAGTTTGACATTTCTGGTTGTCCTCTTTTCAACATGATTGTGTCTGACCTATTGTGTTGCTTGGTTCCAACTAAGAAACTCACAGTTTCCAAGCTGCTCAAGCTGTTTCATGTCTGCACGGAAAAAAGTTGATCCTATGAGAGAGGGAGGAGCGGAGGACAAGGCAGATGGCAAACAGGCAACAATTATTTCCCGAGACACTCATTTCTTTGGGTGTTTATGAGATGTTGATCAGGGGAGATATTTAAGGTGTGCAGAGGGGCTCTATTGACAGATGCAGAGGGGTGTAAAATATGCCAAAGATGAGAGGCAAAGTGGTTGGTGGGAAATGTCAATCTTCTTACTGTTATCACTATAAGACCAGGCATGAACGAGTGATGGAAGAAGATGAATGGTGCAGCGAAATGAAGAAAGAGACTGCAGTTTGGAGGCTTTGATCGATAACTGATAAGTGTATCAGCAGAGGTGGGTAGCAGATGCAAAGTAAGTGAGAATGAATGCAGGAACACTAAATGAGGGAAAATAAAACAAGTATTGTTCAAAAATAAAATCAATTATTTTTGAAAGCTTGATTGCGCTACAGAGCAACTATACTGTATCAAATTCTATATTCTTACTATGCAAAATCAAAATGGTTACAATGATGCATTGCACATCTAACAAAGAAGAAACAGCACAAAATGCTGAAAGAGCCAACAAGGCATCCTGTCAAACAAAAAGAAGAAGAAGAAATGCATTGGTCTGCACACATCAATTTATTTGCTATTTGAGGATGTTAATTAAGGAGAAGTGGTGCGAGGCGTTTTCATGGATGAATACTTGTACAACCACAGTAGGAAATGGTGCGGTGAGGTAATTAGCTAGTTAAATAGCAGGTGGCTGTCTTTTGGGGATGCAGGTTTATTGTGTGCTGCTGTTGCGTGGAGAATTGTGGCTGATCTGTGACCTGCTACTGCTGTTTTTGAGATGAAGACTGAACGCTGTGACGGGTGAATGACAAAAACTGTCATTGATACTCACACACGTCTTTTAAACGCAACAAAACCACATTTTTTTTTTCCTCGACTTGTCTCTTAAGTTGTTATGTTTGGTTCCAAACAGCAAAATTAAACACTTTGATAGTTAATAAGCTTTTAAGACTGTTTTTTTTTTTTTTAAAAAAAGATTGTTTATTCAATTTCTATTAAACCTTTGTTCGACATGAAAATAAAACAGCAGCTCATCAACCTACACAAACATGCATAATATCACAAAATTATTGCTACTGGTAAAAACGATAAAGATGAAAAAAGATCCATCTAGCTTTTTGAATATCAAATGATTTTGCAAACTTTATTCGCGCGTCTTCCTATGTTTAAGAAAAAAGTCTTGAGAATTTGGACAAAAACTTCCTGTTTTTTATTTGCAATATGGCTTCTCAAACATGTGCTATTTAACACCTGATGAATTTGTTCTTATACTCCATCTTTTGTGCTCATCAGCATACCTGATAAATTTAAGTAAGAAATTCAAATGATTTACCCTCCCATCCATTTGATTCACACAATTAATGCCATTAGGTTGCTTTATTGGTTTGTTACAAACAATACAAGTTTTATAATTCACTCAAAATTAGCTCAAATGCCCCAGAGAGACTTTGTCACATGTTTTATAAGAGCAAGGATTTAAAAACAAAATACCTATCTTCACTATGCTAGATGACATTTTGGGGGGGAGGGGATAGATATAAAATATTAAACATTATGGTCTTATAAATCCTACCTTATGTGGTTGTCCAGTGTCTTTTCTGATGATATCACTCAGGTTGGTGGGAGATGCGATCTAATGCTTGTCTCGGTGAAATCACAGCAAGATTTTACGATTCTGTAATCATCTGATGTGACACTCAACATCTCATCAGGCTGAAGACTGTGCAGCCTGAACCTGGACATTATGTACTCTTGTTTATCTATTCTTTTAACAACTGCGTTTATGTCTTTTTTTATGTCTTTGTCTCTGTCTGCCTGTATAATATTGGGTTATGGTGGACCTCAGCAGCTCACACTGTAGATCGATGCAGCTTCTTCTCGGAGTCTCGTCAGGCTTTAATAAGATATTCTGAGCGGACAGCTTTTCTTCAAATGTGCCTCTTAATCACATCACAATCATACATCTTAACCTGCGTCTCCTTGTTGTGTATGTGTGTGTTTCCAGACATTCCCATGTTCATGTATTTTGTATGTGGAGTTTTCTTATGTGCCAACATTTGCACATCTGGCTAACAATCAAAAGTCACAGATTAAACAGGGTAAATGTGATGGTAATATAGTGGTAATCATCCTAGGAAGCCACTTTTTTAAAAAAAAATCAGCTTGCATGGTGTCCCAAGTTACTTAGCAACAGAAACAAGGGTTGGCCGCTCTAATCCGACTGTGGGGGAGCAGAAAAGAGATTATTTGAAATAAAAGCAACAATATTTTGAAAATTTACTAACCGTTCAACTGAATTAACAGAGGACAAAACTGACGAAGCGTTTATTTAATTTGATATTCAAGTTTCAAATCAAAGCCTTAAAGAAAAAAAGGCACGTGTTCAGTTTTGTACATTTATCAACCTTTTACCTACATTTACTTCAGAATACCACAGAATGGAAGAAGTAAGGTGGTATTTAGATCAGTTCATAGTTAGAAAATCTGTCTATAGAGGCAAGCTTTTAATGCATTATTTAATTTTGTACTTGTTTAGAGCACCACCTTTCCAGCAGCTATGAAATTACTGTTATTAATATTCATATCAGTTTCATAAATTTGGACACATGATAACCCCTAATTTTGTAAGTTATTTTCCTTCAAAAAAACAACATCAGAATATATTTAAACACAGGGAACCTGAGATGTCTTTTTCACTATTTAAATAATATTTTTAAAGAAATGGATATAACAAGTTATTGCAGAATATGCATAACAAGAAACATGTAGAAAGAACTGAATATGTTGCACTTAAGGTTGACTCAGATCTAGAATCTGAATACGGTAAGTATGCATGGACAAAGTGAAAAATTTGCTTTGGGGTAAAGGTGCATTTCATTCAGCTTAACGGGTAATTTGAGGGCAAAAATAAGCAAACTGGGATGAGATTAAAAGAGAGGAAATCATCAAAACCTCATCTACAATTGGACCAGCATGTAACACCTGTTGCACCAGCAATCACAGCAGCGGATATGGAAATTAGTGTCTATTAAAACTGCTGCGGGAGATACCAGGCAGGTTCAATGGAGCCGAATCAGTCGAGGTGGTCTCGGTAGAGGATGACCTCTGCGTCGGCTCTCTGAGACGTGTAGCCTCTTCCTGCTGCTGGTTCAATGCAGCGAGCTGACGGGCTCCCGGTGGACGGAGCAGCGAGTTCGATGCTTGGATATGAGAGCCTCTGAAGTCTGAACAGAGTGTTCATCTCTGTGAGGCTGAAAGGGTTCGGGAGCGGCCAATTCTCTGAGGCTTGAGGAAATTTCGACTGTTTCACTGTTGCACTAATCTGACTGTTGCTGAATGAAAAATAGTTTTCTGGCTGCTGCGTTAACTGTAAAAGTTTTATCGACTGACAAAAAAATTTGAACAAAAAGAAGAGATGTAAGGTAGCACAAAAGGGAAGAAAAGAAAACAAAAAAACAAGAAACGAGTGCAAGCAAAGTCAGAGTTTTACCAACATGGGCACTACAAGTCAGCTGTTTGTTACCCATGAGTTTCAGACAACAGTGAGATTTCAACTACATGAACTTTATCAATCATGTTCTTGTTTAAATTATAATGCATATATAAAGTACAGTCTAAGAAAGGCAAGGTTATTACTAGGGATAACAACCATATTGAAAAAAACATTATTATTTCAGTATCAATGTGTGCAGTATCAGTATCACAAAGAACTGCTTGAACTGAAATAAATCAGGGTATTATAGTGCAACAAGCATGCATATACGTACTGTATGTCAGTAATTGAGTTCAGCAGCTTGTCCTCTTCTGTTTTAAATTTAGATTCCTATAAAAAGTGAAACTCTGTATTCTGATATGAGGACATTGGCTTTCTGCTTTTGTTCAACTTAAACTTGTCCTTATTCAGGGAGACCAGCATTTAAGCATTTTGTTTTGTATTCAAATGATATATACTAATATATACACTAATTATACTATATATACTAATTATTCAAAAACATTGTTTCTTTTCACATTTATGAAGTTTTAGTAATTCCAAATGGCTAGGAGAAATTAAAAATCCATGCCATATTTAAACTCAGGACTAAATAAGACAAGGGGGCCCAGCAAATTTATAGGGGTGGCCTTTGTCCCCCCTCGCCCCCCGTTTTCTGGCACCCCTGGGCAAGTGTCTTAATAGAGGTCCTTTATCAAATAAAATAGAAATTGTTTCTATTTTCAGGTGGTATTCTTATTTTGGACATTTTACATGTTAACCCAAACAGTGGATGTAGCAGATATCTTTTCGAGGGGAGACTTGTGCTTTGTGATGTGTGTTTATTTAATATTGTAAAATAGTGTTTTTTTCCTAAAACAACGCGATTTGAAACTAAAACCACATTGTGTTCGTGCCTGAACCCAGTCAACTACAGACAAAAGGAGTTAACTCAAGTTTCAAATGCTGCAGCACATCTCATAACTCATCTCCGGTGGAGGATTCTTAAAAGTTAGCTCTCCACACCAGTGAGGGCCAATAATGAAACCGGAGGCTCCATAGCAAACACTCTATTAGGCTAATGAGGAACAAGAATGTGTTGAATGAATTACACACCAGAAATCTCAGTCTCCTGGGTGAAAGCGCTGGCTTTGAATAATCCCTACACTACATAAGCCACCTCTGAACATGATTTTTTGTTTTTGTTTCTTTGTAAAAACTCATATTTGCAACAACTCAAAGATGCTTTTGAAAAACATCAATCAACCTGTTTGGTTGTCAGTAAGAACATGACGTTGTCATGTCACTATCTTTGGTTGCCATTCCAGAAATAACACAAACTACATGAACTGAATAGATAAAGAAAATAATTTTATCAAATAAAAACTCAAATAAAATTAAAAATAGGGGTCAAAACTGCATTTATAACATTTAGCCCACTTACTTCATCATGATATTTGGCATCACATGCATTATTTACATTGTTATTTTTGTTTATGAACTTATTTAATCTGTTGGGTTTTTAATTTAAATGTTCTCTAAGTTAATGATTTCTTTTGTCTCCTGTTTTTCAGTCGTTCAGCACATTAAGAGACACAACATTGTGTTGAAGAGGGAGCTGGGAGAAGGAGCCTTTGGAAAAGTTTTCCTGGCTGAATGTTACAACCTGTCACCAGACCAGGAGAAAATACTGGTGGCCGTCAAGGTAATCTGGAAATATTAATGCAGTCATGCCACCTCCCACACACACACACACACAAAATCAATTTCTCTACTCTTTGGGAAAGTAATTATTTGAATCAGGAAATGGCACAGACATTAGCTTGTTTATGTAAATAAACTTTCCTTTTTTTAAGTGTTTTTCAAAGCTAAAAAATATTTTATAATGTTTTTAAATGGACCTATTTTCTTTTTTTTCCCCCCTCATGGTCTTAAAATGTGCAATTACTCTCTGGGTGACTGCAGGGGTTGGAGAGAAACCATCTGTGAAAACACATCAACACAAAGCTTTTGTTTAGCTCATAAAAGTCCAAAATCCATACCAAAGGATGGACCGTTTTTATAAAAAACATTTTATCCTCATTAAAATAAATTTGTTTTAAGCCATAAAGAGATATTTTTTATGTGTAGTCTTATGTTACAGATAATGGCTAACACATAATGATGTGATTGATGGTGAAACTTTTGCTTTCTCTTCAAAATTTAGACATTCCTGCATTTAAAATATTGAACACTTCCCGGATAATCTCAGATTACTTAAATGGATGCTCAGGATTTGAGCCATCACATGGCACTGATACAGTACTTAGAATCTCTGTCCGCCTCACTTCCTCTGCCATCATTAGACGGTCGTTGATTTTGAGGATTTCTCAGTTTGAAGAAAGGTGGGATTACAAGAAACCGCTGACTTCCAGGATCAAATTGAGTGGCATCCTGCCGTAACACGTATCTGCCCATCAGTCTCCCAATCCAGGCTGCTCTCTCTGCTGCTCTGCAGTGAAACAGGATCTGAATCGGGAAGGATTTCGCATTAACAATACATGACCTGTGACAGACCCCCTTCCCTCTCTGTTCTCCTTTGCCTCCCCCTCCAACTTCCTTTCTCCTCCCCACCTCCTCCTCTCACCTGCTGATCTTATTTTTTTTCCCCGTCTCTTCTTTCTGACTCATCATCTTGGCTCTGTTCCTCCTCACAAACCCCCTACCTCCTTTTTGCTTTTCTTGGACTTCCTGTTTCCTTCCAGCTTAGCCCTGAACCACCTGCGGATGTTTGCTGCCAGCTTAGCTTCAGCTTAGTCTGAGCGCGCTGCAAAATATTCACCTGAAAATCCTGGGGAGAAAGGTTCCTACTGACTGCATGTGAGATCTTAAATGCTGAAATAATTTAGGTGAGGTTGCAAGTGAATAAGTGTAACATTTAAGCAGGATCACTGCAGTGATTTTTCTTCAAAATCATCAGTCATGACCTGTTTCTGTTAAAAAACACTCATTCCAGTGGAAATGTTTTGATAAATCATCAACAAATTATAGGACTGCATATCACCTGCCACCTTTCATTCTTTAGACTAAGAGTTTTAGGCTAAGATCATCTTTACAAGAAATTAAGGACATGTAGTCGTTTTGATCAAACCTTGAAATTAATATATTTCTAAATTTTCATGTGCAATATGCCAGGATGTTATTCTTAGAGTATGTGTTGGGAATGACTCTCAGCTACTACCACATCAAATTTTAGCTCAATTTCTGTAAAATTAACTGAGATCTGACCATTTTGGATGTTTCTAAGGTTGATTAGCAATCTTAAATTAAACTGACTCCAAAAGTAAATCAGTTGTTCATGAAAGTTTGATTAGAATCCACTGGTCCCTGAGATATTTTGCTAACAGATTAACAAAAGTTACAACTACATCAAATTCTTTTGGACCAGATCTGTAAAATTCACCAAGTTAAAACCATTTTTGTGTTTTCAACGTCACTTGGCTGTGGCCGCCATCCTGAACTTGTTGGCTCCAAAAGTTATTATCAGTTGTAGATGTGCATCCACTGATTATTTCCTGAGAGTTTTAATAAAATCCACCCAGCGTTCATATTAATAATAATAATTTTTTTGCCAACAGACAGACAGTAGTGACAGAGAGTAATTGTCCAAGTAGTTTTAAACAAGGATGTTTTACAGTCTGTTAGTCATCAGAGTGTTGGGGATCAGTCTCATCTACTACCATGCCAGGTTTTAGCCCAATATCTGTAAAATTGACAGAGTTACAGACATTTTTTGTGTTTCTGAAGGTCAGTTAGATGTAGCAGCCATCTTGATTTGGGTTGACTTCAATAGCTATTACAGGCAACAATCCTAAATAGAACAAACATACAAATAACATTTCACTTTTTTACGGTAAAAAACAAATTTGCTCATTTAAAAAGTCTCACTACAGTTCTCAGAGTATGAATTACTTTTGTATTCTCAGACCATAATAATTGAGCTAAAACATAGAGGAAGAATTAGCATAATACTTCAATAAATCCTTGGCTCTCTTTTGCATTTTCTTTGTGTTTGTACATTTAAATTGTCCATGACATTCATCCTGCACAAAGCGATGATCACACATTACAAATTCCGTCTTTCTTCTCCAGCCTCCCTTTATTTCCTGATAATTTATGCAATTAGCTAACTTGAAATCACAGATAGTGCATCTTTGTTCTGGATTCTCTTGAGAAATATATGTTTTAAACTTAAATTCATTTGTAAACATGACAAAAAATTGTAGTTCTAGTCTCCACTACTGTAAAAACTGATCTTAAAATGTCAGTTTTTTAAGCTCTCTTTAAACGAAATGTAAAAAAAAAGTCCTGATTCATCTTAAACTCATTCACCCCTTTACACACCCCATACGCCAGCGACAGCAGAGCGTGTGACAACCCGCCACAGCTACCCTGTTTAAATATATAATTCAAGATAATTACGTTGTCCTTACATTGCACTCTGTCATGCACGCTCCATATCAGGAGCATGTTCTTGGTTGTTTACCATAATAAAACATGCACTCACTAAGAAAGTTTAATGATGCTGGTTTGAGTCTCGCCTATCAATCATGCAGCCATCCATTACACAGAAACAAGTTGTGCTGTTACTGTATATCAAACACTGAGGTGCCATCGATCAAAGCCTCGCTGCAGCGCAAACACATGCACTGTAAAATATGCACAAGAACACAACACATTTACATCCCTGTATCCCATCAATCACCAGCACGGAGCACTTTCGATAATGCTTCCTTCACACACGTAAATGACTCACTACATTTTTGAGTTAGAGCGTGTTGATTGCTTTTTATTTGTCCAAGGACCCTGAATGTGCTCAGACTGGATGACTAACAGTGTAATATTGTGGCTTTTTGGCCTGGGAATTAATTCAGCTTTGAGTTTGGCAAGTGTGAGCACGATAGGTCCCTCGTAGATGTTTCTGCCTCACAGGGAAGTCTCTGAAATCAACATTATTTGCTCGGCTCAGGGCAGTGATTCATATTTGTTGCATTGGTTATTCGATGCGGTTGGATGATTAAATCTGGAGAAACTATGCAGAAGAGTTCTTTGTCCCTTAGCATTTTTTTAAATCTTATTTTTCTTTCTGTCAGGACAGTGAAACCTTAGCTGTATATTATCCTCAGAAGATAACAATAATCGGAAAAAGATTGCAACAAAAAGCAGTTCTGAATCCTTCTAGTATCATTTTAGTGCAAGTTTTGAATGGCCATCTTTTATAAAGATTTATAAGTTTTAAATACTTATTTTATAGTTATTAAATCATGTTGCTGTTTTGCAGTGATTATTTATAATGAAAGCAATAAGTCAGATATTTAGATGTGATGTGATATTATGTGAAACAGCAATGAACAATTAATGTCTTACCTGTTGTAGATGGTTATTTAAATTACCTCAGTTTGAAGAAATTAAATTAAATTCTGACCAGATTGGCGAGCTAATAGTTAATCTAAGTTAGATTTATCTGGTTATTTACAAGCATAAAAAGCAGCAGCAGCTGCTAAACAGCAGCTTTGGGCACTTCCAATAGGAATATCATAACATTTCTGCCAGAAAAGCTGTGAAATGCAAAACTAACAGCAGTGTAAAGTTTATTAAAATAGCATTCATATGAACTATTTTCAACGTTTTGAGACTTAAGCTGCTTTAAGTCGTCAGTAATCCACTTTGGTCTTGGCCCTGCTTGGACTAGCTATGAGCTTGTCAGTATAGTGAGAATTAACCCATTTTTCCCAAATTGAGGTTGTTTTAAAAGAGCTATCTACAACAAGTAAGATATTAATTGTTCATAACCTTTTCATAGAACCTACTTCAAAAGATCTTTTTTAACATTTCCATTTTTATTGAAACAAAATGGAAAGCAACACCAATTAAGAAACTAGTGTTTTTTAACTTGGCAGCTCACTAGCTATTTACTTATCACTGATTTAAAAATAATTAATACCTGTATTAGACCCCAAATGATCTCAAAAACCAAACCCATTGTAGAACTCATCACCAGCTAACATTTCCCATATGTGTTACATATCACATTTCAGACTGAGATTGAAGCACAGGCTTTCATACACCATCCATCCTATAATAGTTCTTTATAACTTTACGCTGTATCACATTACAGCCCATAATGTACATGGCCAAGTCTGTGTTTCCTGATACATGACGGGTTTAATATCGGTGGATGGAGTTGCATTCAGGCTCATTTTCTGGCCTCTCAGCATTCTGGATTAAAGGTCACAGGTCGTTCACGTCTTCCTTGTCCTTGTCCTGCAGACCTGGATTTGTAATACAAGCTTTTGACTCCGTTGTTAGCACACAGTCAGACTAATAAACACACACACATACACATATGAGGTGGAAAGCTCACATATATCCTTGTCATGTGATGTAGAGGGATAATCAATTATTCATGCAGGACAGGATAAATTTTTCTACATTTTCTTTCTTTAGATGTGAAATGAATACGGAGCCTGGATCACTTACATTTCCGGAAATGTCTTTTTTCACAAACAGACTTTCTTTTTCTGTTACAGATGCTTGAAATACACAATTTCTGTGATTCATGGGAGACACACAAAGACGAGTTCCAAAGTGAACCAAGGAATATAATGAATGTAAATGATGATGTGCCTTGTAATGCCTTACAGGAATATAAAATGTCCCCTTTACGATCCTGCCACTGATTGTATTAGTCTTTTCCTTTCTTTATTCCAGTAATTTCACACAACAACGTGTGCAGAGCTGCTCTAACTCACTTTTACAAGACTTTTTCTTCCTCAGTGGACGTCAGCCAAATAAATTGAATGAAACTGGTTTCCCTTTTAAAAATAACTAATTGGCGACGGCGAACGCAGCGTAACGAGTGGGTTTTTCATATATTAAAATGTCACCTGCCTGTGTTTGTGTGCGTATTTGCAGACACTTAAAGAGGCCAGTGAAAATGCCAGGAAGGATTTCCACCGTGAAGCGGAGCTGCTGACCAACCTGCAGCACGAGCACATCGTCACGTTCTATGGAGTCTGCGTGGAGAGCGACCCTCTCATCATGGTGTTTGAGTACATGAAACACGGGGACCTGAACAAGTTCCTCAGGCATGGCTCTCTTCTTCATTGTACTAAATGTCACCAAAATGGCAACGCAGAGTGATCTGATCAAAGCAGAACATCCAACAGCAGTTTGATATTTTAAAATTTCACATTTTCCTAAATCCACCTCAAGGGGAGCAGATTAGTATTAGTCTCCATGGCGGGTACGAGGCTAACAACTCGAATAAGAAGATCATTTGTCATGTGTTCTCTGGCAGGGCTCATGGTCCAGATGCCGTTCTGATGGCAGAAGGCCAGACTACCAGACCTGTGGAGCTGACCCAGTCTCAGATGCTGCACATTGCCCAGCAGATAGCATCTGGTATGGTCTACCTGGCTTCACAGCACTTCGTGCACCGCGACTTGGCCACCAGGTGGGTCACTCACTTTACCGTTGCTCGTAAAACAACGTGGTCTATGTAATTAGTTGGGAATATTTGTTAATGAAAGGCTGGCTCTTCATTTCCTTAATCGTTTCTCCTGTATGTTGGCAGACAGCACAAATTCAGTTGTAAGAAGATGATCTTATAAACACAAAAAACACATCAGAACTGAAGCCCTTAAAGGATTTATTAATCTAAAAAATGAACAAGGGTTTAAGACTGATTAGCTGATTAATTCTTATAATAATTAATAACTGAACGATAGAAAGTAGCCTTTCTTTAAGAAATGGTTATTTCTTGTTCCCTTGCATGCCAAGACTTTGTATGATCTGTGAGGATTTGGGGTACATGTTTGGGATGAGTCTCAACAAATTTTATCTAACTTTCTGTAAAATTGAATTATAGGCTTTTGTGTGTTTGTTAAGCTGTGGTCATCTTGACCACTTATAGATGTACAATCAGTGATTACTTAATGAAAGTTTCATTAAAATCTGCTCAGTGGTTCATAAAATATTTTGCTAGCAAACACCTTCTCACCCAGACACATGCATCTGCATGACTGCCTGCCTTTCATCAAGGCATCCATGTTTCTTTTTCAAAGATACATGGATGTAGTTCAGCGCTTTATAGTATTAACCCAGTCACATGACTCATGTAACCACTAATAAACAGATATCTTGCTGGTGTTGCTCTGTATTTATTTTTCCTTTCTCTGTTGTCTAAAAAGGAACTGTCTGGTTGGTGAGAACCTGCTGGTAAAGATCGGAGACTTTGGCATGTCCAGAGACGTCTACAGCACTGACTACTACAGGGTAGGTGTATGTGTCGATATCTTTTTTGGCCCTTCTTTCAGCCCCCCCCCCC
>NC_051430.1:20463177-20469410 GCF_001649575.2 Kryptolebias marmoratus | reverse complement strand
CCTGCTTCCTGCTGCATGGGTCTTTCTCTGCTTCCCCTTCACTCCTGCATGGGCATGACTGACAGAGTCCATCAGCCCTGCCGCAGAAGATTTGCTGTGGTCTGTTACCAAAGCAGAATACAGCAAATTAAAATTAAACACAGCTGAACCGGTGAATAGTTAAATATGCAATATGTGTGCACACTTACAGAAAGGAAAAATAAAAAGCATGACTTATACTTTTTAGACATTTTTACTTCTTAAAACTGTTACATACAACCTATGTTTTTTTTTATTTACATCAAAACTTTTACTGAATAGCGTTTTTGTTTAAATTTTGGAATTTGCTGCAACGAATAAATGAGCACAATTTGACCTTATTTAAGTGATTTAAAAAAAAAATCTTTTTGTCAAAAAGCTGTGTTAGTTCGTGGGCATTCACTCAATCTTATCATAAAATTGTATTTGAAAAGCTTAGGTTTACAACATACAGATCCTCACAAGAAGGACGCAAACATTAAAAAACTGGTCTATTTAAATATTATTACTTTATATTTCACTGAGCTGTGACTGTTAGAGATGGGCTGGTGACTCAAAAGTGACTCATTGTGAGAAAATATGCAAATTTCTAGCTGCAGTCTCACTGAATTCTGAGAGTTTACGACCAAGTGACCAACGAATCATGCAGCCGCATTTTGAGCAGAGCAGCTCATCTTTAGATGCAAACACAACTTCCATTTGTGAAAAAGAAGTGAAAAAGACAAGTAGTTTTACCAAAATTTAGAACAATTACAGATTTATGTTTGCTTCTATAAAAAACAAGGTGACGTATAAGAAAAATGTTTTTTTTATCACACTTTTGAACTCATTATGAGAATATAAATCCTAATTCAAAAAAAGTTCAAAGTCTCACTAAAATATTGTGAGACAACAACGTTCTCGAACATCCGAGTTACAATGCGCGCACACAGCTACAGGCATACACACATTCAGTTTCTGTACAGGAAATCCAAATATGTGCTTTTACAAAAAGGAAAACACAGAATAAAAAATGCAAACATTACCTGTTTCTAAGTTAAATCCTGTCTAATTTGCTTTTCTTTTTTTTTTGCACCAAGTCAGCACTGATTAGTTCTGAGAAAACATGCCTGAAACATCGTTTGAAGTAAAAACACACATTCCCTCTGTGGCTTCGGCATGTTTTCTTTGTAACATATCTGCACTGAAAACCTTATTTACTCTAAAAGAACGGGTCAGTGGGATGCAGCCTCCACAGAACGGCAGCCATCAGGCGTACTCTAATGAGGGCTAATTTGCAAACAGGGGAGGAGGAATTAATACGGTTTAGAAACAAAGTGATGATAGAACAGATTTTTTATGTCTCACAGTGTCGTTCGGTGGCTTTAAGATACCACAATGCTAAAGGAGTGAACAGAGAGTATGTTTGTGTTTTTCCCCCACTGCTGTCCAACAATCTGTCACTTTCCCAAAGGGGCAAATCCTAATAAACTGTATTGACTGATCGATAGTGACTGTCCATTTTTCCAGCCCCCTCGCCCATCCGCTGTGACAAACTGACATGACTGACGGTGACAGATAACTCAGAGGAGGCGGGAGGAGGAGGAGACCAGGGAGCAGCAGTCATTCAATGACAAGAAAAATCTCTATTTGAGATAAATAATGACTTTTAACAACCAGAGTCAGAAAAACGACGATCCATGCGACATGTAAACGGTGTATCGCTCAGTAATTCCACTCATTAAAACCATGCTGTGTTTGATGTAAAAGTATGTTGTTTTAGGCTGAGTTCAGTCCAGGAAAACAAAAAGGCATCTAGCAGTTATAGTGGAAAAACAATTTGGTGGGATTTTTAATTTTATCTCACTGTTTATCACTCGCTGCAGAAAGGCGAAGGCATAAGATAATGTTTTTTAATGCGTTTGCCTGTCTGCCCGTTACCAAAATATCTCACGGACCATTGGACTAATAACAATAAAACTTGTAAAAAGTAATCATTGGATGTACATCTACAGCTGATTGAGGTATGGAGTCAACCCAATTTAAGATGGCTGCCAAAGCCAACTGAATATAAAAAACACCACAATGGCTGTAACTCAAGTCAATTTTGCAGATATTGAGCTAAAGTTTGGCTCGGTAGTAACTGAGACTGATCCCAAACACATATTCTGAGTGTTTTTTGATTACAAAAAATCTTGCCATAGACTACTTGGAGTCCTTTACACAGCAAGGAAAAACACATCATTTAGGTTCTCAATTTTATATATTTTAGCAACGTTGATATACAAGTTCATATATATATATATGATAAGATCCTTTTGTTTGTTAGTTTAATGACTTATAAATACAAAACTAAAGTTATCGTGTTAAATAAGAGATTTAAAAATAGAAAAGCCTGGTTGTTTGTGCCAAATTAAGATGTGTACATTTATTCTTAGTGGCTTCCTTCAGTACGGTCTCTGTGTGACAGCACATAGCAACCTCCTCGCTCCTCCTCCTCCTTCCTTTCACCCCCTCCTCGGTAATGCCAAGTGCTGAGGCTGTAGTCATGGCAACGGGTAACGGGTGAAGGTAGTGGCGGTGAGCCTCAGAGCTGAATCTATCATTGCTCAGGAAGAAACGTAATCAGAGAACTTCTGTTTAGTATGCTGAGGCGGTCGTGGAGGAATGGAGAGAGGGAGAAGGGAAGAAACCGAGGCCGGATGGTGGCAACAAAAAAAAAAAAAAAAGAGAGAAAACAGGAATGCCAGACACAAAAAAGGCACAAATAAATAAGGGGGAAAAAGCGATAACAAAAAACGTGTGGAGGAGGGAGAGAGACGTTCAGCCTTATGAGACGTCCTATGAAATAGTCAGCAGGAAACAAATAATACAGGAGAGCCACGGCATCTCTATCAGAGGCAGATAAAAACAGCAGGAAATGACAAAATAAACACACAGAGGCAGACAACAACAGCTCGGCAGAAGAAACACACAGGATGGTGGCTGTGTTTCAGCTCCTCACAGAGGCATTGGTGTGTGTTCGGCGTGCGTGGGCAGGTGTGTGGAGTGTACGAACCCAGCCACGCTCTTGCGTCAGACGGGAGCAAAGATGAGTCATAGAGGAATTGGAGCTCACCCACCACCTCTCAGTGTTCATGCATGTGTGTGTGTGTGTGTGTGGAAATAGAAGCAGAGGCGATGGAGTGAAGGGGCTGCAGTGACGTCATTAAATCCCCCGTTACACAACGAGCCTGACAGGCAGACAGGATGCCTCCAATCAAACCTTGAGCTCTTTGAAGCCGCCATTTTTCAGCGTGAGTGGGAGTGCGGGTGGGGCTCAGCTCAGTGCACTATGCTACATTCATAACTTTCTTCTTAAAAGGATTGTATGCCCCAAAGTGGATGATGAAGGACAATTAACGTTCTCCAATGACACTATATAAAACCACTGGGAAAACAAGT
This sequence comes from Kryptolebias marmoratus, assembly GCF_001649575.2. Taxonomy (NCBI): domain Eukaryota; kingdom Metazoa; phylum Chordata; class Actinopteri; order Cyprinodontiformes; family Rivulidae; genus Kryptolebias; species Kryptolebias marmoratus. Next base: position 20,465,969 of record NC_051430.1, on the reverse strand, counting down.
AGATCTGAACAATCTCTGTAGAGTACTCGTCTCCACTCTACCTGATGCCCAGAGGAGAGAAGTTCACATTGCTGGGAGTCAGGATCAGTGTACGATCGGCATGCAGTGTTACAAAGTGGCAAAGCAAAAACAATTTTATTTGTAATTTATTATAACAAAAAACAAATAAAAGACCTAGCATTCCTCAAAGGAATGCATATGGTCCACCACGTTTCAGTGTTTTTGAAAAATGACAGAGCTCTAACTTTTTTTGGTCAAACTTTGATAACAGCATTATGCTGTTGCAATATCTCACGCAGTTATCTGTTGGTGCTCAGCGTTTGTCTCGTGAATGACTCTCAGCTACTACCACAGCACATTTTAGCTCAGCATCTGTAAACCTAACTGAGATACAGCATATCCTTTTTTGTGTAGGCTAATGTCAGTTAGCTGTTGTGATCATCTTCAATTGTGTTGGCCCTAAAAGTTAATAGACATACATCTAATAATACATTTCTGAAGGTTTCATTGAAATTTGTCCTGTTGTTTACCACATATTTTGCTAACAGACAAACATGCTTGACACCAACAGTTAATGCTAAGGTTTTAACTAAAGATGTTGTGCAATGTGTTGCGCTCAAAGTATGTGCTGGAAAAGATGGTACAAAAAAGGTTTGCTTTAATGGTTTGGCTGTGGCAGCCATCTTGAATCAGGTTAACCCCAAAAAGTTCATCGGTTAAAGATGTCAACCCAGTGATAAGTTTTTCGAAGTTTCAATAAAACCTGTTCAGTCATTCATGAGATATTTATGGTAATTGCAGCAGGAAACCCTTTTCAAATTTTGCACACATTTTATTGGATTTGACTTCTCTCCGTTTACCCTCCCCATGACAGCCTCAGTTGGTGCAGTTCAGCCCTGATGGTTATTTTGCTGTGAGGTTTTCAGTTCTTCACAGAGAAACTATGGTCTGTAGTGTCGACTAGCTTGTTGGTTACATTCAGAAAGATTTTGAAACACAATGAAACGTAAAAAAAAAAGATAAAGTACAGGTGGTTTAAAAACTTTCCATGAGTACTGCAGCCTTCATGGCAATACTCATTTTTTTGTTTCCATAGCAACACAGAGGCCGATTAGGGTACGATTGTCTGTGTAACAAAGAGTAGGAGGGGTCATTTACACAAGACCCTCCCACATCGCATCTCGTAATGCTTTAACTGATGCGGTTGCCATGGATACCGCATCCTCCAGGAAGATACAAAGAATCCTTCCTGTGATGTATTTTCTCTTCATTTTTTTTTTTTGATAACCTGGAACAGTAGACAGACGTCTGCCTGACATGATGCATATTTATGAGACACTGAGGTAGAGGGACAGCCAGGTGGGCCAAGAGATGATGAAAGAAGATGGTACAGAGAGAAAGAGACGAGGGAGCAAGGGAAAAAACAAAAAAAACAAAGCAAAGGCAGACAACAAAAGAAACAGGCAGCAGACAGAAAACAGATAATGATCAGTGAGGTGTCCTTGCAAGTGTTTGGTCTTGAGACTGCTCAAGAGTAAACATGGCTTTCTCCGTATTTGATTCTGCCTCCTCCCCAATGACCAAAACATTTAATCTGCTGCTTTTTCTCTGCTTTTATTTGTTTCCTTTTCCAGTTTTCTCTTTAATCCAGCCTTGTTAGTGCTTTCATGATGAGACTGCCCTTCAGGTTTCTCCTCATTGTCCAAACGAAGCATACACAAGAACTGTAGCGCGGCAGTTCACAACCCCAATATTAATATTTCAGACCATCAGGGGAAATGATCAGCTATGATGAATAAAACAAAAAGACTAATGGATCTGAGCAGGTCCAGGAGCATCAGTGAGCTGGTAGTCATTCACCCATCACAAAGCAACTAGAAAACAAGTTAGTACAACTTGACTGCTAATCTTTGTTTTATTTGTATTCATTTCTGTGTAACATTTGTGTCACTGGATTTTAGTAAAACACACAGCTGATGAAGCACAAACAAGGGGAAATATGTCCCAGAGTCAGTGGCTGTCTATAAAGGTTCAACAGACTTGGGAATAATACTATATCCTCATTTTGTTAAATGATTTTGACACAAAGATAGGTTAAATTAATCTGTCTTTTATTTTTGTTTAAATCACAGTTTCAACTCAGTTAGGACAAAACAGATTTTACCACTTTAAATGTACCTGAATAGAGGTCAAACTCTGATAAAAAAAACCCAAAACTTTCATCACTTGTTAGTTTGCTACTCAACCTTATTATTTGGGTCCGAATATCTTATTGCGTGAATGCTGAGTCAGCATTTACACTATTGGTTTCCTGTTTATAGTCTCCTCCATGTCTTTGCATGCTTTTGCAATAAAACTAGTTTTACAAGTTTGAGCTATTTTTAACTTTTCGTATTTCAAAACGTTCGGCTCGATCGGGAGTAGTATAAAAAAGTATAACAGCATTTGTAGCTTTTATACTTTTTGAATGATTTAACTTTATTTTCAAGCTTTTCTCGATTGAAATCCATCGAGATCTCTTCAAATCCTTCAAAAATATTGTTCTTTGAGCTTGAATTCAGCGTAGTTGCTTTGTTTTTGTCTCATCCTCCTTTTAGCCTTTAGATACAGTTTTGCTTATCCATCCATCCATCCATTATCTTCCACTTATCCGGGGTCGGGTCGCGGGGGCAGCAGCCTAAGCAGGGAGACCCAGACTTCCCTCTCCCCAGCCACTTGGGCCAGCTCCTCCGGGGGAATCCCAAGGCGTTCCCAGGCCAGCCGAGAAACATAGTCCCTCCAGCGTGTCCTGG
>NC_051430.1:20385139-20460284 GCF_001649575.2 Kryptolebias marmoratus | reverse complement strand
AGCCCATGGGAAGGGGGACCCACGTATCCTCTTCGGGTTGTGCCCGGCCGGGCTCCATGGGTGAAAGCCCGGCCACCAGGCGCTCGCCAACGTGCCCCACCTCCTCCTTTTAGCCTTTAGATACAGTTTTGCTTATCTAAGTGTTCATGTAAGATTTTGTTCATTTTTCGCTTTTAGCTACAGTTTTCTTAAATTTAGGTTTAAAACCAATTTTGCTCATTTAAGCTTCTAGTTATGGTTTGTTAATTTTAGCTTTTAGCTATTGTGTTGCTGGTTTTAGTGTCTGCTTTGTAACAACTCAGTTAGCAATTCATTCTTCAAAAGATTTCAGCAAAGTCGTTCAGCTCCCAGCATTCACAGTGTAATTCTTTGCAGAACAGCAGTTTCTCTAAGTTTTATTTAACCTTGTCAAATCTTTGTAACTTTGTATTCTAAATTGTGACAAAAGGAAAATGAAATGAGAAGGAAGAGGCAATTCCTCTGGTGATAAAGTTAACTAAAGACTGTCTGTGTGAGGAAATCTCAGATGTTTGAGATTTTCATTTCATATAAAGAAACGTTGCATTATATTTAATTCTATCCTGGCTTTTAACGTTGAACGTTTTGATTATAGCTGATAAATTGACAAGTGAGGAGGTGGATATCGCACCACAGTTAGAGTACCCAGAACCTGGTTATGAAGAATAAAAACTGCATAGATGGAGGCAGGTATATTTCCCCGGGACATAAAAGTGAACCTGATGGCTATCTATGTGACCGTGCACTTTTTACGACTACATTAAATAATCCACTGACTAACATAGAAAACAGGCAAAGTGTTGGTGCCAGGCCATTAATAACAGGCATAAACCCGGGAAAATGGATTGTGCTATCTGTGCTGTGCAGTGGAGCGCAGATCAGCTGGTAGATTCATGTTTGAAGGAGGAGTGAGGGGAGAGGGGAGGTGCAGGGGGAAGGTGCAGGGGAGGATGGATAACGTCAGCATGCAGAACTGGGAGCCGAAGGGTCAGGGTTTGGGAATGGACTCAGCTATGACTTGGCTTTGATTTAAAACTAAAAAAAAATCAAACTTTGTTAACGTTAACATGTTTAGCACCTGAAACCTTGACAGTTTTTCAGAAAACTGGTAATAAGGCACAACCAAATAAAACAAAAAAAGAATAAAAAGGGGAAACTGACTGGGTGGATCATGTTTTGATGGATCTGAAGGATAAGCTCACTCAGATAATATCTTCTCAGTTGGAAGGATAACTTAAGTGTTAATGTTATCGTTAATTACTTGTGTAAAGACAAAGAGGAAACCTGTCTTTAACAAAAAATAAATACTGATGTTTTCTCTAAGCACCTTATGTTGTCTTACTGTAGTTTTTATTGTAAGTAATAAAAATTATGAGTGAATAATTTGGTGAAAGAAAATCTAGACTCAGTTTCCCAACAACAGTTTCACAGCTGAGTTGTTAAATGTTTTAATCACACAGTTTGATCACTGATAAAACACTTACCTGCTGCTGAAAACAGATAATTATCACTACAAAAATGTGATGTTTGTAAAAACATTGTTCACTTAAATATGTAAAATTCTACAGTCAAGCATTTATGACAGTCCTAATCATTCCAGTGTTTCATTTTGAGTGTAAACAACATACTTAAAGAGATAGTTTGGAATTTTTGACATTTGTTTCTGTATAAGGTTATAGGTAGTCAGTATCTTACCCGCAGGAGACAGCAGCTGTTTCAGAGTGGATTTCAGCCTTTGTTCATTTCAACTCAAACCTCAAACATTTCATAGTGCTTGAAGTGAATTCTCTCATATAAACTTCTTCATTGCATCACTTTTGCATCAGATGATTTTTTTATGCAAAAGACTGGCTGTGTTGGAACTTGGTCTGTTGTTTATTAAAACATACTTTTTGTTTGAAAGGCTATAAAATTTGTGAGAATTGCTTTGTTTAAAAAGGCAGATTTCTTTTTTTTATTATTTAAATATATCCCAGTCTGCCTAGCTGGTAGCTTTGGCCTTTCACTTGAATTTCTTCTTGATTCTCTAAGCTCAGGTTACTCTGGCTGCTCTCTGCTGCAGGTAAGATACTGACAACTCCTATCTACTCCACAGAAGCCCATTTTTTTAAAAAAAATCCAAACTTTCCCTTCAATAAAAATAGTCTTTTAAATATGGCTTATATCCTTCTTACTCTTTGTCCGAATCCACAGATGCCAGTTATTGTCTTTGCAGTTTTCTCCGTTTAAAAAGTTGATCAGAACAAATCAGACAGAGTTACTTAGAATTTCTTTAACCTGTCAAAACTGATGGCAGATTAACTTTAAGTCTTGCAGATCACAGTTACCGGAGCAATTATTGTGTTTTTGTTTCACGTTCTTATTTGAGGGGTTCACTGCCAACACCTGATAAAGATGTTTGACTTTATTTCCTTCTGCTTTGTTTTGATTAATGCTGATTTACAAACGCTATATTTTATTTCAAACACATCTAAAACATGTAACTGACTGATGCAAAGACAGTTTAAATGTTTCAGTCAGTTTAGCAACAAAGATAAAGTTCGAGTGAAAGCAATAAATATGTAGGGAATGCTTTTATACTCACGGTTTTTAGCATTAAGAGATAATAATCTGCAGCTGTATTGACCAGCTTCGAGCCTCTGAAGATAGTGTGAGTTTCAGCTGAAATGAGAAGTCTTTATGAATAATAAAAACAGCAAATGAATATAACAATTTTACAGACTGAACTGTTGGAGTTCAGATTAGAGCCAATAATGAAACGCCCAGTTGTCTCTCAGACAACCAGTTCACTATTTCTGCCTTCTGAGAATCACTGAAACAAGATCATCAATCCATAAAAAAAACTTACAGTCCAACTGAATAAATGTTTAACTAATTAAATTTTGCCTGTATGAGATTTTAATAGTGCTCTTAAACACTGGTTAATTAACAGTAAAAAACACGACTGAGTTGATTTGCTGTCGTAGTTCACATGTTTGGACACTGACAATTCATTTTCACATCTATCCACCAATTCCATTTGCTGTAGTATCATGCATTTCTTCTGTAATTAGCAGCACATACATCATGGTTTAAATGCTCCATTTGTTTGAGGAAATACTGCACATAAAACAATATTATAGTCTTCAGGTAAACAGATTTATCAGGGTGAGGCGCGCTACAGTCACCAGGAATGATGCAATCTGCTGCATCGAACCATCAAAACCCATTCAGTGAAACGCCTCGGGCAGCAGTTCGGAGGACTAAAATGTTTGCAGCGGTGCTTTAAAATGGGCTGAAACTCCAGACAGCGTGAGAGATGGAGAAAAGAGGCATGAGGTTCCAGGAAAGAATAAAATAAAATGGAATAAATATGCCTCCAAGCTCTTTCACGTCTTAATTTTACAATAAAATGATTTTATAGTTTCTACGTGTGTGTGTCTGTGTGTGTGTGTCTTCAAAGGTGGGAGGTCACACCATGCTGCCCATCCGCTGGATGCCCCCTGAAAGCATCATGTACAGGAAGTTCACAACAGAAAGTGATGTTTGGAGTCTAGGAGTTGTCCTCTGGGAGATCTTCACCTATGGAAAACAGCCTTGGTATCAGCTCTCCAATAATGAGGTACAGAACTTTTTCTTTTTTCGTTTTTAAACTACTTTAGAATATGTGATGTGCGATCAGGCATCGGGGTTGTGGAGGTAACACAATCACTGTAACGTTATCAACTTTATAAAGTAGTGCTGAGCAGCAGGCGTTTGAGTTTATTTCGACGGCGGTGTCAGCCTGATAAGTTGTCACAGAAACGTAAATGGTGGTAGAAGGGAGGACCCAAATGCAGGACACAGGAGGCAGCAACAAACAACTTTATTAGAACTAAGGTGGTGAGGAAAAATAATAAGTCTGCTGAACATATAAAACTTCCATTAATCTAAGATACATAAGTTAAGCCAGTCCAGACAAGAAGAGCAGGGCAGAAGGCATCCAAGCTAACGAGACGCAGGTGAAAACAATGAAAACAATCACAGGCAGATCAGCAGGGGCAGTAAAACTGGAATTAACTAATAAAACATCAACAAAGGGCTGCAAAATTAACCAATAAAAACAGCTTTATTAGTAAATTCCAAATCAATCTCAAAAAGACATTTATTAAATAAAACTAGCATTCCTTCAAATGTGTCGCCTCACCCGCTGCCTTACAGGCCAAAGTTTTATAAAATAATACTGCATGATCTGGTTATGCTCAAAGTATGTTACAGGGGTTACTCTCAGCTACTACCACACCAAGTTTTAGCTCAAGGTCTGCATAAATGACAGATTTATAGTCATTATGGTGTTTGCTAAATTTGGTTAGCTGTGGCAGCCATCTTGAATTGAGTTCACGCCAAAAGTTGACCAGTTGTAGACATACGTTCAGTGATCCCTTTCTGAGCATTTCGTTAAAATCGGTCCAGTGGTTCATGAGATATTTTGCTAACAGACGAAAACAAATGAAACCTACACACAAAACTGCTGCCTTTCATGGCTGCAGGACAAGAAAATTCACAAACAAAAACCTAGAGACTGCGACCTAAATGAGGCCAAAAAACATGCTGTAGCAACAAGCAATAAAATAATAAATAAACCTAATCCCTGAGTGGAAATAAATCTGAACGTGTGATTAGTTTTTGCAGTGTAATGATTACATGAGCTTGGGTCATTTCTCCACCTCATATAAAATTACAAGCTCTGCAAGCTGTTTCTGATTTATTTTCTGTTGTGGCTGCAACAGATTAGGGAGTAAACTATTCTCGTGACACCTGAAAAAGAGCACAGCTGCTCTGAATTATTATGTTTAGTTGTTTCGTAAGTTCTGCTTTGATAATTACTCACAGTAACACGAAGTGAAATGGTCTGTTATCAGAGAGCAACACTGAAATGATGCAGAGGCAGGTGGGTTTGAGTTTTTGACTGGACTGTGAAGCCATGTTTTTAAAACAGAATTCAAATACCACCATCTTTTTTGTGTTTGTTTTGTCATGTTCCAGTGATCCTGGCACAAGACAATATTTTGAGGTTTATTTGTGCTTGCTTAGTTGTATTTTAGACAAAATAAATGGTGTTACTGCTTTTAAAAGGAAGACATTCCCTAATATTATACACTACAGTGATTAAAATAATGTACCACACTTTACTGTTAAAATAATTTGAGTGAATATCTGAATCATAGCAAGAGAAGAACATTTCCTAATATCTAAAACAACCAGATTTTAAATCCTAATACTGTAAAACTGTTTTCAGGTCATTATAATCAAATGACATAATTGCCCCACAATAGAACTTTTCACTTTCAATTTTTTTTTCTTATAGGACCTAATACAGCAGTGAACAACAACATCCCGAACAATCACTTTGCTCAAATCACATGAGGATTTTAGTTTAATGAGACATCAACTCAACCCCCCCAAACAGATGTTTGTTTAAAGTTTGACACTTAGCAACTGGAGTCAACTCTGACAGTCTCTAAGCAAAGTATCTCATGAAGCACAGGATGGATTTTAATGAAACTTTAGGGTAATTGTCACTGAATGCACATATACAACTGATGAACCTTCGGAGCCAACCCAATTCAAGATGGCTGCCACAGCCAATCAACTTTAATAAACACATAAATGTGTGTAACTCAGTTAATTCGACAGCTATTGAGCTAAGATTTGGTGTTGTAGTAGCTGAGCATAGTTCCCAACACATACTTCTTTGAGAGAACACATCTCACAAGATTTTGTATAATGTCATTTACAAGGTTTGACAAAAAATGGCTAAAACTCTCTTCTCAGCTTCTTCTTATGTTAAAACTGTGGCATGAAAGGGGTCAGGCAATATGCATATACAACCCTTCAGTCATACCTGGAAGAGAGAGAAAAACATTTTTTAGAACCTAATATAGTAAAGAGGAACAACTTCCCAAACTACCACTTTGCTCAAATCACATGAGGTTTTGGTGTAAGACATCCACTTAACCTCCATTTTATTTAGATTATAGCATCCACCATATGTATGTGAGATGAGATGGAAATAGCTACAGAAGTAAGAAAATAAAAAGCAGAAAATAGTCTTATAGCTCCATCAACCCTTCTGTCCTCACTAACCTGGACCTAATGACGCTCTCAACTCTGGTTCCATCCAAGAATTAACCTTTACCACCGATCAGGTCTTCTCTTTTCCCAAACAACCGGCAAATCCTTCTCTTTCACAGGTCGCTCACCTCTCGACCCTGAATCTGATATCTTTTCCACGGAACGTGACGTTTTCTTCCACAACCAGATATCAATTACTCATCCGCTCGCACGAGCTGATAGCAATCAGGGAACGAGGAGGAGTAGCTTTGCTTGATTGCTCGCCAAAATGACAACTTTCAAACAGATTGGATCTTTGATATCCAGCAATTTATAAGCCACAGCTGTTTCTGGAGGCTTAATAAAAGCCATTAAGTGGTGTTCGTTCCATGAGCACAGCAGGGTGTACTTAATGTTTGAGGAGATTATAACAAGCTTATGTTATAGCCTGGCAATAATGTAGGTAATTTACAAATAGATGAGAGGAAACAAGAGCGTTCCTTTTTCTTCAGCTAGACGTCTTCATTTCTACTTAAATTCTCAGTCCTATATGTTATTAATGAGTACAAAAGACTTGATGTACAAGTTATGAACATAAACGCACGACTGAGAGTTTCTTCTCGCTCTGCTTCGTATGGATGGCTGCTCCTCTGCATAACACCTTGAGTTTAGTAAATAATTTATTTACGATGACATTTCCACTGTATGTCACCGCGGCAAGGTGACGCAGCTTTTACAGAAGAAGATATTTATCATCCTCACTGAAGTTTTGCGCGCGCGGAAAGTGGTGAATTTCACCCCGAGTTGGCCGAGGCGGCTGCTGAAATTGAAGGTCACGTCTCCATTTCTTCCCCTTCTCCTGCTTCCTCCTCTGTAGGTGATAGAGTGTATAACTCAAGGTCGGGTGCTGCAGCGCCCCCGGACCTGTCCCAAAGAAGTGTACGACCTGATGCTGGGCTGCTGGCAGAGGGAGCCGCACATGAGACTCAACATTAAAGAAATCCACGGTCTGCTCCTCAACCTGGCCAAGGCCTCGCCTGTATACCTGGATATTCTGGGCTGAACACAACGTCAGGATGAAGAGTTCTGAATGTGTGTGATGTGTGCGGTCTGTACGTGTATTTAAAGTTGCGTGCGTGTTTGTGAAAGAGCTAGGCAGGGCGTTGTAACCATTCAGACTGAAGTATTTGATGCTCATGCAGGTGTGTGTGTGTGTGTGTGTGTGTGTGTACAGGATGTGAAGCTCTCTTCAAGGCAATCAGACAATTCTTCAACTCATCCCCAATCGCCTCTTTCCTCCTGGCCAATTTCCTCTCCTTTCTGCAATCCAACTCCGTTCTTTTTTTTTCCTCCCCGAAGAGACTTTTATGTAAAGTGATGCTTTAAACTTACTGGGGCTACATTGTAAAAAAAAAAAAAAAAAAAAAAAAAAGCAACAAAAATAACAAACAAACTGATTAACAAGAATTTAACTTAAGAGACTTATCCCATGCTGCCCGTCAGACACCAGGACACGTTCGAACATCTGGAAAGCTCAAGGAGGCGCAGCGAGAGGGAGGATTTCCAGAAGCTCCCATCCCTTTGCTTGTAAATATGAGACTACATTTCAGAACGGATGGCTCTGCGGGACGACGAGCCGTAACGAGACACTGTGTTTTCTCCTCTCACCCTGTCTATCTGTCTGTCTGCCCCTCTGTCTTTCAGTCTCTCTCTCTCTCTCTCTCTCTCTCTCTCTCTCTCTCTCTCTCTCTCAAAACGCTACGTGAATATTTCTGTCAGCATTCAACCAGCAATGCAACCGGCAAGCGCGACAACTGAGACATGGTATGCATACGGTAAATTGAGTGAGACACAGCGATGGCCAGGAAGAAGGGAAAAAAAAAAAAAAACGGGAGTAAGTGTAAACACAATCTGCTTCCCTGCCTGTCAGACGAAATTAGAAGGTGTGATGAAAAGATAATTTCAGGTTGGCCAATTTTTGCTGATGCAGAAAAACAGTCAGCGACAACACAGCTGCAGCCGAGGCTTTTAACTACCGCGGTGACAGAAAGGAAGTCAGTGATTTAAGGCTCATTCATGTCTGCATGCTGCATTTTACCACTGTTATCTGTTGCATTTTACTTTCCTCAGGCCTGGACTGCACAGGGTAACATGAAGACTCACCCCACCCCCCTCGCCCCCATCCCCTCCCTAACTCCTCAGTGACAGATGCCTCACTTGTGATGTCAAGCGCTCGTGTCGGAGGTCAATTGATTCACTTGTCCACAGCTGTCCAACAATCGCGAGATCACAGTGTTGGGGAAGTGAAAATGCGGGGTGTACGGGGGATTTGGGGGATTTGGGGGGGGCTGTAAAGGTTGCCAAGGGAGTTTAGGTTTTGAGCGGTCAGATCTTGGTCAGATGTGTGGGTGCCGGCACTGCAGAAGGTGTGGTTCATTTGGTCAACCCCTATTAAATCATCAAGGCTCTCAGCACTCAGACATTCTCGAAAACCACATCTGCGTTAGAGGGGCCAAAAAAAATAAAAAAAAACACGCACACACCCTCCCACTCACTGAAAGACACTCAAAACGGGACGAGAAGGAAATTGAATTGTACATGTTTTATTATTTGAGCGGTGCAGTGCTTTAGCCAGGGCCCCTGTCCTCTGTAATGGTGTAATGTATATTTCATTACAGCCTAATGGGCTCCATTAGCACAGTCTCCTCACAGACATTCAAGACTTATTGTTTTATGGCCGAGAAGGAGAAGATGGAGGGATGGGAAGGATAGGAGAGCTGAAGGAGAAGAAAACAAAGTGAGGAGCAGTGATGGGGAGGAATACGAGCAGAGGTAATAATAACACACATATTGGGAAGAAATGGAGGGGAAGAGCGCCAGAATGGGAGTGATGAGGTATACAGAGGAGAAAGAATAAAAGGGATGAAGGAGAAAGTTGTTGGAGAAGATGGAAGCCGAGGGGGGGTGGAGAGGTGAGGAACGTCCTCGGGGAGAAAAGACGAGTGAACATTCATCATTAATAGGGCCAGCAGATGTTTTGCAAGCCACAACTTCAACTTTTACGCTCCCTTCACATTCCTACAGCTACACACACACACACACACACACACACACACTTTACTGGCAGTCCATGCACACTGAAGAGGATTTTAACACACATCCCTGTTATTGAAAACCACTTCACTCACTCACAGCACTTGTTTACTGTATATACAGCTCATATGCATGCAAGAAAACACATTTAATGTTTGTTTTTTGCATTTTACTGGTGCATATTTTACTCTAACAAAACTTTATTCACTGCTCTTACACTAACAGCCATTTTACTTAGATGTAGAGCAACAATTTGGAGGAATAGGTCCGTATTGTTACTTAACAGCACTTGATGGTATTGATGTTTGTGGATTTGATTTCTAGTAATATTATTTATAAATTAAGAAGCATTTTGTACATTTCTTTCTATATTTGAGGTTGCCTTTTTTGCAACAGCGACTGAATTTTTGTTTTTGCAAACGTGTAAGATAATTTTGAGTGTAGGTGTGTTTTTAATGTCACACTCCCTCTTAACAACTACCGAGCCTGTCCTCGTGGACACCGTTCTCTACAGCAGGGATGGATGGATGTCTCGCCCATCTGTCACATTCTGGAAGTTGATTTTGATGTGTTGCAAAAAAAAAAAAAAAAATTGACACCCGTCAGAGTGTAAATACGAGCGTCGTGGCTGCAGCGTTGACAGCGCGCGCTAACGAGGTCCTCGAAATCTGTCCCTGCTGTATGGCGAGCTTGCACTGGAGTGAACACTCAAACACTTTTCACAAAAGTTGCCACACAATATCTCTGTGCAATAACAGAGGGCAGGGTGTGTGAGGGCCTGTCTGCGTGTGTGAGCTGGAAAAAAAAAAAAAAACTGTGAGAAATAATTTCAGTGTGTGTGAACTCCTCTGATGTCAAAAGAGTACCATGAAGCAGCTTCCCAGCACTGTCTGTGTATGTACCTGCTGTGTTTTCCTTCTTTTTTTTTTTTTTGAAATTATGAACTGTGACAAGTTTAAGAGATTTGGTGTTTTAACAGTTTGGTAAAACAAAAAAAAAGTCTGAGATGGATGCTTGTTGTGAAGAAAACTGGTCGGTTCAGATCAGCTGTAAAACAAGAAGAATAAAAAGGAAAAAAACAAACAAAAAAAAACACACCCTACATCTGCTGTGCGACTGGAAACCTCAGACAGTTTGGACTGACAATCACAGACTTCTCTCTTTCTCTCTTTTATTCAAGTGACCTACTGTATGATAGATTATTCAACCAACTTTCTTCTTCTATGCTGCCTATACTGTATGTGATCGTCTCAAACTCTGGTCCTTAGAAGTGCTACTTCTTCCTTTCCTTTTTTGGTTCTTTTTATTTTTTTGGTAAACCTAAATAACAGCGAGAGGAATGAACAAAACTTTCATGTAAAAATGTGAATAAGCTGCTGGAAGATTTAAAGCATTGTAAACTGCTGTGTCCCAGACTGTGTCAGCATCCAGATTGAACTATTCTCCTCATTCGTCTCAGAAGCCGGGAGCGGATAGATTGGAAGCAATGTGGGACTCAATGAATTCACAAAATGACATGAAGCAGCCCCCGGGATGCTGAGCGATATTTGCTCGTTCTTTTGGGGTTGCGTGTCGGCATGTGTGTGTGAGTGTGTGTGTGTGTGTGTGTGTGTGTGTGTGTGTGTGTGTGTGTGTGTGTGTGAAAAACGGCTGACTGATCCTGGAGTGAGTCAAGCAAAGATCTGTCAGCTAAATCCAAGCTCAAATGTAATAAGATTCAACACAAGAATCAGCAATAGATTTACTGTTGCTGTTTGCAAATGTGTGATAAATAAGTCTTGCAGGACTGTGATCGGTTTTATGGCAGCTAAGATTTATGGAATCAGTCAATTGCTTTATTTATGACACCAGAATCAGCCTTCTTCTCTACACAACTTGCTAAAAAGGGCCAGGCTTCACACAGGTATATCAGCAATATTGATACAAATTTCCTTGTTGTGTTTTTGTGTATTTTTGGGGCTAAACCATGTGATTCACTCAACCGAAGCATATTCTACATACACTAGATACGCATAGCAACTTTAAGTGTGTTATGATCCATATCAAATTTAATCCCCCGTCTCCCAGAAACCCCCAACATCAGACTCAGATTCAATCGAGCCGAAATATCGCAAAGGTCATCTCTGAGATTACTTTTGTGCTTGGATGCTTCTGGAGCTCAAACGCCTCGAAGAATGTAATAACATGAAAAGTACTTCTCTGCAAAGAAAAAGCAAGGAAGAAAACGAAAAAATGAAACTGTGATTTGCTCTAAACAGTTTCTCCCTTTTTTGGGGGGGAATTTTCTCTTCTTCTTCTTTTTTTGTGAGTTTGCATTTAGAAAGCTGTAATACACCCAAGGCATTATATATATATATATATATATATGAAAGAAATGCTAAAATGTTATTTGCAAAAAAGGCATTTGGAAATTTAGGTTTCTCCAAATTTCAGATTTTGAATCAGTGCCACTAATGTGTACCTTTCCAGGGAGGGTTGTTGTATAACATGTGACACTTAACATTTTTAATGTCACCCATCTGTGCTGTGTTGGTGCCCACACACACACACACACACACACACACACTCATACACACACACCAAGAAGAACTTGGACAGTCTTGTAGTTGCGTGGTGGAAATAGTTAGTCATGCTGGTGATGATGATCATGTGACTTTTCTCTGAAGGTGGACCAGTCTGTTGTGATACAATGTAATTAATAAAAAAGTGTTATGTCACATCAAACATCCTGCATGTGAATATACTAAAGTGTGTGCATGTGTGTGCGTGTGTGATCCTCCTATTTGGCAATATGATTAGCACAGGGGTCTGGAGGATTATAAATATGCTTAAAGGCATAGTTTGTAGGGTTCTGTGGGAAAATGATGAACAATTAGTATCTCACCTGTTAGAAATAGTTCTTTTAATGACCTCAGTTGGGAGAAATAGAGTTTAATTCCCACTGGATGAAATACTATGATATTCTTGCCAAAGTGCCAGAGGCTGCAGCAGAAGTAGGTACAGCTACTATTTTCTGCAAATGACCATAGAATTCCTCATCAATAAGCATGTAATGCTGAATTGGCAGCATTGTAAAAGTTTATAAAATTGTCTGAGCATGAAACACTGTGAAGGTTTTGAAAGTGGAGTTGTTTTAAGATGGCAGCAATCCACGTTGGTCTTGGCTCCACTTGAACTATTCGTCATCTTTGTCATTATGGACAGATTAAGCTCTTATTTCTTTAAATTGAGGCTCTTCAAAGAGCTGTCATGCCACAGGTAAGATATTAATTGTTCATTACCCTTCCAAACAAAAACAAAAAAACTCACCTCAAAAGATCTGAACTGTCTTTTCAAGTGTTAAGGTTAAGGTTAAAGTGTTACGGTTAGACATGAATTTATTACAGTATTAGGCTTGGGTCAGGCTGTTAGTTTAAAAAAGATGTCAATGCAGTGATCTAACAGCCATGTAAGTTAAAGAAAAAATAGTTTTCAGTAAACAGCTAGAAGAAAATAAAAATAAAATATTTCAGAATTATTGCCAAAAACATGAAAACATCTTGAGTGAGCTCAGGCTGGTGTGAGAGAAACTATTCAAATAAATTCAGTAAAAGAGCTGCAGTGTTGGTGTGATGCTGCATCTCCTCCGTTTTATTATTCCCTACATAAACCCAGTGTCTTGTAAGAAAAATATTATACTTGCTTGGTTTGTAGATTAGAAGCAGGCTGAGGGCTTTTCGGGGGAATTGTATTAGCAAATTGGACAGGAGGGTTTGTCTGAATCCCAGATGCAATTAGGTAACAGCTCAATTAATATGCTCTTTTTTTTACAAAGAGGTCTGCTGACAATTTATCACCCTATAAAACAGCACTGAATAGAAAATGAAAAACACATAATCTGGCACAAAACTCACCTTGTTGTCAGTGTGTGTTACAGTGATATGGAGGAAGTGAGAGAACAAAGACTCAGCAGACTTTCTGCATGTTCTTCTATGTAGGAATTAGAGGAGTATGTGTTCTTTTGGTGTACAGTGGAGACTTGAGCCCTTCAGCTACATAAATAACATCTTTAATCAACGGACATGCGCTAAGTTTAAAGCATGGCAGTGCAAGCACATCTGAAAAGACTCCAGGGCATTTTGAATATGCATTTGCAGAAAGTGAAGCATGTAAATCCTTTGTTGCAAACCCTGCTAAGTTTGTCACAACACTTTCTCTTTATTCAGCCCCGAGGCAGTACGATTGCACCTTTGATCTCAATTAAAATATGCTTAACCTGAACGGTTCTTGTCTAAAGCTGTATTTTCCAAGGACAAAAAGAATTTAGAAAGTTTCTTCTAGTAATTTTAACCAATTAAAACTAATTTGCTCAAAGTAATTTGGCAGTAGTACCAAAATTAGAGAATGGGGGAGTTTGATGTTCAGGAACCCTGTGCCTGGCATAAACAAAAATCTTCTCTTTTACCAAAAGACTTACAAAGTATTCTGTTTTACTTAAAAATCAGCTGATGGTGAATAAACTGATGACTGATGTGGAAGCTAATCTGATTATGCTGATTATGATTTAACTCGTTTTCTTTCCAGTTCTTGTACCGGATCATAAAAGCATATTGTGCAGCGTTTGCACAAAAAACAAGGTCAAAATAAGATTTAGTTTTTCCATTAAAAAAAAAACCCAAAGCAAAACAAAAAAAACCCCACTATCTACAGCAGATGAACTGTACCTGAAAGTCAAGTTCTTCAGAAGAAATAAAAAGAAAAAAGACAAAAAAAAAACCATCCAACAAATATCTTGATATGACCTAAAAGTATCATCCTCCAGCTGAACATTTGCATGTCAAGTTTGCAGCTAATAGCTTTTTGGGAATCAACTTGTTGGTGCTAAAATAGTATTGTATATGTCAAAATGTGTTAGCGTTGTTTTCTCCCCAATAGATTCAGCAAAAAAGGAACAAATCATGCCTTTGTGACAGGCTGTCAAAAAAAGCTGCTTAAGATCAAATTTGAACATTGGTTTGTAGGATGTGGTGAGTTGTTTGCTTTGTGCAGACACAACATGTAACAGTTCGGTGGAGTTAGGTGGCTTAATAACAACTATTCTTCTGAAAATGGTCTAGTATCAGGCTGAAAATGAACCAAAAACCAAGAACACAACCAAAGACAAAAACCTTTTGGAAGAACTTTGGATTACCCCCAAAAACATCTGGCTCCTTGGAAGTAAAATTTAAAGAAATGAGAAAATGACTCAAAACCTTTACAGAGTATTGCGTGTGTGTCTGAGTGTACTGGTGTATGGAACAAGGCAGAGCATTAAAAAACAACAGGAAAAAAAATTATCTCAACTCAAGCAACTAGTTAAAATTTCATTAGGGTCTTAAAAGAATTACACTGTGACAATAAAACCCCCAACAATACGTTTGTGCAAACAGGTATGCTTTTAAATCCCTCAAGGTTTAAACAAATGTTGAAAGTAAAGTAATCAGCTCCTGTCCTTCTCTGCACTCAATCGCTCTAAGAAGTCACATTTTTTACACTGAAGCGGGCTTAATTTGCAATTGTTTGGAAGTCTAGTAAAAGTAATTTGTGTAAAGCACTTAATCATTAGAGCGTCAAAAGGCAGCACCATTGTAACATGTAAATTATAGGTTTAAAGACAGCCCTATCTTATAGCGAACGCTCATGCACTCCTACAAAACCTCATTACAGAACCGAGACCTTGCCAAGGACGGACCTGGCAGGGTTCCTGCATTCAGCGGGGAGGCTTACTGCAGGTGGACACAGAATAAACAGTGATGAATGCATGAATTATACACTCACGACGTCAATGTTTGGATGAATGTCATCAACTGGAATATAGTTTTATAGAAGAGGTCATCGTTACACTAACGAGTTTTGTTAGTAATTACATTTAATGTATTATCATATGCGCTGGAGAAAGCAGCAAAGCTTTATTTTGAGTAAAATCAATACTGAGATGTGATCGTGACTGAAATAAAAACAGAAAGGGTAAAAAGACCCTGAGCTGAAATGTTTACTCATAAGCATATTTAATCAAACTGTGATTTAGCAGCGGAATTAAAACTGCGACCGAGTGTTTTGTCGCTTTTTAGGATTTAAAAACAGGAACTTTTTTTGGAGATGTGTTTTTTGTCTCAGAAACAGCCAGTAAAAAAAAAAAAAAGAAAACAGTTTCAACCTGAAATCATCCGAGCTGGAGTTCAAAAGCCTGACAAACCCTCTGAAGCAACTCGTGAAACATCTGAAAGGATGATTCATCGCTGAATCCAGACACTGGAACTCTACAAAGACAACATTTCAGCACCTTGAAACATTTTCCAGACAAGGAAATGCTGTAATGGTTGCCAAACCGAGGCTTACGGTCTCTGTCGAGTGCGCCGTACATGAAAGCCTCAGTGATGCTGCTGGAATGGGCTGCCTGTGGCCCGACACCAGCATCCCAGAAGATCTAAAACCAGCAGGGAAGATGTGTGTCTTAATTACAGAGACATCACCACATATCAGAGCAAAGATTCAGCAGAGGCGCAGATGAGAAATGCCGAAGCTGCTTTGTAACAACGCGGCCCAATTAGAGATGTTAAAGGGAATGACAAGCAGTCATTAGCGGTTAATCCCTCACTGCTGCACCTGCATGGTGACATCATCCTCGCCACGGGGAGGAGGATTCATGTGGATGGGCTCCTACACAAATGTTTGCATCTGTTTCTCTGTGTGGGAAATTCGCCGAGTGAGCGTCATCTTTGCGTAGGCTAATATTGGTTAGCTGTGGCAGCCATCTTGATGTGAGTTAAATCGAAGAGCTAATCAGCTGTAAATGTCAACCCAGAGATCACTTTCTGAAGGTGCCATTAAAATTTGATCAGAGATTCACGGGATATTTCACTAACAGTACACACAAACACACCGCCTTTCTGCAGCGGGCAATAATTACATTCTGCTCCTTCTAAGGCTTAATTATTTAGTCTAATAATTAGATGATTTGGATAATTTGATCTAAAAAAAGACGAGATCCAATGTGTTTTTGTAATCATTATACAAACTTTATGAGACATGGATTATAGCTTTTTCTATTTGTTTGTTTGTTTTATATATCAACATGACTAAAAAATCTTTGAAAATGACATATATTTTTAAAATGTGAACTAAATAATAAGATTTTCCTGACAATAAGGACTTATAGGAAGTATTGAGTCATTAATGCATTTTATATTTATTGTCAAACAGACATTAATTATAGTTTAATTTTTTCTGTATTTTTTCATCTATTGGTGTTTTTAAATACATTTGTTTGTTAGTAACACAAAAAAGTCAAGATCAAATGTTATTTTTTACTTTTTCTTCTGATATAGGCTGATAAACTGGTTTATGAAACCAGCAAAGAACATTGGAAGAAAAAAAAAAAATGCTAAACTGAAAAAAATGCTGTAAACATTGTTGCCCTGCTCATTTCTCTCTGCTTACATCTACACTTTAATAGGTCATAGCTCACAGCATCAGGTATTACCTTAGCCACATCAAAGTCCAGATTGTTTTTTTCAGATCAGCTCCAGCTATATTTAGACTTGCAACAAACACAATCTCTGCTTAAAGCCGCTGCAGCTGGTCCACGCAGCTTCCAGCATCTCTGAACCCTGTCATTACCGAAGCCATTGTTGATTTTTCTGGTAATATTGGAGAATCTACCCACAATATTTGAGTCAAACAGAAAAGCATAGTTATATATAATTAGAAGCTCATAAATAAATGAAATATAGTAAGTGGTTGGACTAAGTTTGAGTACAGAAACTGTAACATTTTACCAACCAGATTAGCACCAGCGGTTCGGATGAATCAGCTGCTATTATCTGTGCAAGACAGTATTTTGCTGTGGTAATTATGTTAATTATGTACACTGTTATTAGAAGAAGTACACATCAGCTGTGACGTCAAGCCCTGAGTTTGGCATTTAGTCATCACCGTTTTTAGGTTTCTTGAAGACAGGTTTGAAATACCTAAGATCTGAGGTCAAATGCAAAAAATATATATTTCTATTGATTAACTCGTGATGATTCAGCTCATAGTTTTAAAAAGAAAATAATAAAAAGTTTGGTTTATTTAAATGTTTTTCTTATATTAAGACTGTAAAGTTTCACCAAGACACAAATTGTCTTTCTCCAGAAAGCTTTGCTCAAAACAGCGAAACAATCACGATAAAAGTAAATTGTAAAGTCAGAACATGCTACAAACAAGACTAGAAAGTGAGTTTCTGCACATCATTTTACGCCCTGTCTGCACTACTCCATGTTATTTAAAGTTTTTTTTGTTTTGTTCATACAAATGTCCACATTATAACAAAAACACTGCAATACCCATGCCGGGCCACTAGAAGGCGAAAATTTCCCACATTAACAATATATCAAAACACAGAGAAAGAGACTAGAGATTCTAGATATTCTCCCAAAATTTGTTTTTCTTTGATACAATTTTTAATCTCCTCCCAGTTATTCACCAGTTTAGCACACAATCAGATTTTATTAGCAACAGGATTAGGATAAAGCAAGATGGATCCTAAAACAGAACGGCTTTGCTGTTGTTTGGGTTTATAGAGCACAAGATAGTTAGCAAATGTCACTGTTATTGAAGAGCACCATGTTTCCTGTCCACACAGAGGCAACAGAAGTTTTTGTAATTTTTTTTTTTTTTTTAAATCTCCACTTTGTAAAGCATTTTTTCCTTTTAAAAATATCATGGTTTCTCAACAAAAGCTCCATTTGTGCATGGCAATGCAAACACAGAAAGAAAAATACCTGTTTTTGATATTGTGGATGGGGCCTAAAAGGCACAAAAATGATTTCTGAACTCACTTTTTAAATTTTATCTTTAGATAATTTAACCGTGGCTCATCGACAGGGCTGGCAAACAACTACAGATGCAGTTAAATGAAATAATAAAAATAAAAGCATAATGGACAGACAGAACTGTTATGGTTCGAGTCAATTACGGTACAGATTTTTCCAGTGAATTGCAGTAAAAGTTGCGCACTGAATACACGGTAAATGGTTCTTCCCAGAGGACGCAGTGAAAAACACTGAAAAACAGGACAAATTTATGAACAAGAGACATCCCTCATCTTCAGTCTCCTCCTTCTCCTGTAAGGGTTTCTTGTTCCACCGAAACGGAACAGCCAGTGGCTTTATCAAGATTTATGAGCTAAATCATCATTGGAAATATAAGACACTTGTTGGGGAACAAGGGCAGATGGGAAAAGGAGGGAGCGGTCAGACAGGGAGGAAAAAAAGAGATGGTGCTAGTTGAAGAGGAAAATGAGACAAAAGGAGAAAAGTGGGAGATAGCATAGGAAAGGAGAAACAACAGGCCAGAGAAAAAAGAAGAACAGATGTCTGAACTTGATCCTAAACCATACTTCAGTCCTGACTATTATGCTCCTGCTGTTTTGCTTGATAAATATACAGACGTCCCATTTGGAAGCTGTTAGGAAGTGAACGACAACCACGACTGAATGAACCGAGCTCAGACACAGATGCTGCATTACGTGACCCCCTCCTGATGGCACACTAATTCTTCTTCCTCCCTTTGTTTCCCTTCCTTAAAAAACAAAAACAAAAACAACCACTTGTGAAAAATAGCACAAACAAGAAAAAGCTAAAAGATCATGCTGTTAGTTATATTGACACATCTTCAGTGTGAGTTTGAGAGTTTAGCTGCTGATGATGATGATTTTTGCACTTGCAGACAACCGTAAATAACCACGTAACAGAAAGTGGCAGTAATGTAAAGGCTGTTCACAAGAAACATAACCTTTTCACAGAATCTCTAAACTACCCTGTAAGATGCAAGCTTTGCTTTTTTTTGTTTTGTTTTGTTTTTTTCATATCTATAAACCAATTGCTTTGTTAAAACCTAAACCTTTAATGACAGTCAGGAAAAATAAACTGCAGCTGAGGGAAAAGTGAAGTTTTATTTTCTCAGCTACAATAACAGATGGTTTTATAGGCGATGAACTTGGGTCTTCTGGTTGACAGCACATTAAACTTCACAGTTATATTCCAGCAGCCCCTAAACTGCTTTTTTCTGCCTGTTGAAACAAGGTTCCTCCTTCCTCCTTTTGTATTAGACTCTGGTTTTATTAGGTTTTTATTCTTTTGTCTTGTTTTTCCTGTTCCTCATTCTCCTGGACACTGTTATCAGCGCACCTGCTCTTAATTTTGTGATTATCCCTCAGCGAATTTAATACTCCCGAGTTCCTTGCATGTGTTTCCACGTACTGCTTCTCAGGTGACATCATGGTTTCTGTTCCTGGATTTTGCCAGCTGCAGCAGTGTCTTTTATTTGTTTGTTTCAAATCTGAAAATCTGCAGTCCTCATCAACCTGTTTATTGCACTTTTGATGTGCATGCCAATGCTCATTTAGCAGATACTTTTATCCTGTACAAACACATAATGGAAAAACATGAGGTTATCTTGCCCAGGGAATCTTTAAAATGCGAAGTTGGAAACCAAACCTTTAAATGAAAGAATGACTTCTACGTGTCCTGAGGTGAAACCATGAACTGCATGCATTAAATAATGCATATACGCAGTTTCACGTGTTTTATAAAAAAAAAAAATCTCCAGAGACCGTGTTAGTTAGCCTCAATAAATCCGCTGAATGACTTTAGTTTGTTTCTGTGGAGTCAGCTCCTTTTTTCATCCTGTGACATGCAGAGAAGTGAAAGACGTTTTTTGTTTTGTTTTTTCTCACCTGTATCTTTGCTGGAAATCCCTGATCCACTCATGTAATTCCCTACACTCTAACCTGTTGTCTCTGCCGGGATCTGCTAAATAAAATCAAAATTCAGCTGGCGAAGTGCTCCATAAATGTCAGCTTTTATTATTCTGCAACGTGTGCCACCTAATGAGCCTTAGCTTCTGTTCAGTGAACGGAAGAGCACTTTATAAAACGACTGCCGTGTGTCACTTCAAATTGAATCAAGTGTGCCTGCTACTATCTAATTTTAATATGATTGACTAATGAATTGATTCACGTGACGCAGTAAACTGAACCAGGCCTCTCGGAGATTTCGGTGATAAGAGTTTACCTGTTGTCGGCTGAGACAGGGTTTTAAAGGAGCAGTTCAGACCATATCGGAAAGTTCAGAGGGATGAGAGCAACATAAGTTGCTAAAGGAGGCAAGAAGAGTGTCAACAAACATAGTTAAGATAGTAAAGACAGAAGTTAAAATCGAAACAAAGAGGGATAAAAACCTGAACGTTGGTGCAGGCTCCAACAAAGCATTAGGAGCCGGCACAAGAAAACACTGGGGAGGCTGAGCAGGCAGCAGAACAGAGCCAGGGAACGAGGGATGGGCTTTTGATGGAGTCTCATCTGGAGTGTTTATGACGAGGCAGCGCCAGCAACGTAATGAGTTGACTGATCAATCTCTCCTCCAAGCCCCGCTGGATCAATAGCACTGTTTTGACAGCCTACATTAAGCTCTAACTAATTGCCAGATTGCTAAATGCTTTTAAGAAGGAAGGGAAAAAAAATAAACATATCCAGGACAATCAATAATGTAATCACACGAGGAACTCTCTTGTGCTGCCATGGGCGGAGGGATGTGCCGGTGTGTGTGTGTTTATAGTTTGTTTGGACGTGTGTGAGCGCGGTGAGCGTTCAGGGCCAGACGGTCACCTGCTTCATGGGTTGCAGGACTCGTGGACGTCCACCATTTGTTTGGGAGCAGCTGGGACTTGTGGTCAGGGGATGAGAGCAGAGCGGTGGTGTATTTAGGGTTTGAACTTCGTCAGCCTCAGCGGGACAGTTAGTGGACTTGGCCCACAGTCTACTAACTAAACTAACCACCATTTTAAAAAAAGGCTGCCTGACATAAATGAGCCTTAAATGGACAGTTCAGATCCATCAAAGTGAGGCTCTGTGGAAAGGTTATGAACAATTAATATCTTACCTGTTGTAGCTGTCTTAACGAACGACATCTATCAGGAGAAATATTTGAATCCATGCTGGATTGATGACTTCATGGCTAGACTGAGCGGGGCCAAGACCAAAGTGGATCACTGTTAAATAAAAACAGTGGTTCTCAAACTTTTAATGTTGCACCCAACTTTAGAGGGAGAAAAACTTCCAGGCCCCCTTCGGATTAACGAGACCAAAAAAAAAAAAAAAAAATGAGTCAAATTTATTTGTAATCAAAATAATAAAATTAAAAAACCCAAGATTTATATAGTTATTTTTATTTTTCTTCTTGGTAAATTATTGCATCAATGAAATAAGTGTTTTAGTGATATTTTTTCTAAAATGTTCTTTTTTTAATGTTTTATTTAATGAAAAAAAATCATGTAACGAAACTTTAACTTTGCTAGAACAATAAAAACAAACTGCTTCAGCCTCTGATTATTCAAAAATAAAAAGAAATAATGCAAAATGTGGACTCACTTTTAGAATCAAAATAATGAAATTTAATCTGTGCATATGAACCTAATAAATACATGTGTTTAAGACTTCAATAATATCACAGTAATAATGGCTACAATCAGTCTATTTTCACTTTATTAACTTTAAAAAGAAGAACAATACAGTTCAATCTGTGCAAAACAACAACAACAACAAATAAACACAAACATGTGTTTGACAGAAATATTTAGTACCTTTAATTAGTAACGCTGGAATCATTTTAAAAGTGTTGGAGGCTTAATTATTTGTCTTCATCAGTGCTGATTTTTAAAATCATTTTTCTGTTTGGGTTGTCAAGTTTTCATTTATAAAACTCAAGGGGCCTAACATTAAAGGGGTGTGATGTTCAGTGTGGGCTGCCATTTTCTTAAACTTCACACTGTCAGCTGACAGCTGTCAAACACACGAACGGGTCTTTTTTTAGTCCCTCCACTGTAATTCCAACAGCAGGATATCGCCCATCTCTGTCTTCTTTGATTTGAAACAGCATTTTTCCCCTCCGCCTCGATGACATGTGGGCGCATGTCATGTGTGAACAGTTTGCACACCGTTTATATGTCGGATGTCCCGCTCAGATTAACCCTTAAATGGACAGGCACATAGAAATACATTTTTTTAAAAATGTCATTACCATTTTCTGATTAGTCTAGGCTACTTCTTCTTCTTTGCACCCCCCAGGATAAAATGCCTGTTTGGGGTTACAAAATAACATTTCAGCCTGACTGTTTGTCCCTGATTTGTCCCCACCCCCTCCTCTCCAGGGGGACGTGCTCCACTTTACATTACCGTCATTTGGAATATTACAATATACAATAAGCTTTACCAGAAGTGCTACAGCAAGACGCTGCTGTCACTATTTTGCTTTCCCGCAGGATTCTGTGTAAATAAAGATGTAATAAGAAACTGATGGCACTGTAAAGGTTTCTAAAACAGTGCTGGCTTGAGCAGCTATGAAATGTTCGAGATTAACGTCATTTGTGGTCAGTATTAAACTCTATTTCTCCAAACTGAGGTTGTTCAAACAGCTATGTACAACAGCTAAGATATTAATTGCTCATAACCTCTCCACAGAACCCCACTTTAATAGATCTGAGCAATCACGTTAACAGCTGGTAGATCGTGATGCACTGCCGCAGTATATATGCTAATTAGACTGAGTCATATAACAAGCTCAACTAAAGAGAGAGAAATGAACATATACTAGTTAGTTTTTTACTATAAACAATTGACATTTTGAAAAAACCATCTTATTATGGGTGAATCCATCAACTGACACCACACTACAAGCTCTAATTCTTCTCCACTTTCACAAAAAACTCAGATAAGGATCCTTTTTAAATAAAAAAACAAAAAACAAAACACAAACTGTAAGTGCAGGTATAAGAGCAGCTGACCTGGCATCATTTTATTTTTACAACTCACGCAATGTTTTTCACAGCCTGTCTTCAGAGCCAGTAATGAACTGTGAGGAGAATTGAAATGAGAGGTCTGAAAGAAAAAGCATAGAGGACAAAACAGACACACACGCACACGCACACATCCTCTATTCAGAAGCAGCACACAAAAAAAGTGGTTATTTTAGAAAATAACAGGTCATATTGGTTTGGTGAAATTACACTAGAATAATTTGTCTCTGCAATCACTTCCACGAACTTCCAGACCTGAACTTTTATCCATGCTGACATTAATTTCAGGGCTGATTGCAGGTGCAGTTATTTTGTGTAGATGGCTTTGAATGTAATCAGGCATCATTAGTCTAATTACAAAACAACTTCATTATATATTTTTTTTTCAACACTGATGAGGCAAATTTAAATTTGTCTACCATAAGGTGCACAGTAGTGTGGATATATTAATCACTGATTATTTACCTGATGGGAGCTGAATGAAATGTATTGACTGTCTTAATCAGTGAGTTATGGAGTAAAATATTGAAATAAACACTCCGACAGGATTTTATTGTTTATTGACTGGAGATCAACTTTCATCCTTTTCTTCTGAATGTGATATTTCCAAAATACCTTGAGGGGATTTCTTTGACTTAATATTAACTTAAATTAAGGATTGACCTGGTTAGATCTTGGTGGTCAAAGGTTAAGTTAGCTGTCACCTCTTATCTGTTCTTTCCTGTGAATGTGGTTTCTCAGAAACACCTTGAGGGAATTCCTTCCACTCCTTTGCACAAATGTCCTCGAGCACTTAGGGATGAAGTAATTAGGACGCAGTAGTCAAACGTCACCGTGAACTCACAAAAAAATAAAATAAAATAGATAAGCCTTTTAAGCTAATTATGACAAATTTTCACAAGACTAAATGATGAAACAGTGACATTTTCTATCCTAAAGGTCTGAGGTGAACATCATTATTACATTAAAGAGTTCTTTGAGAGTAATTATGGGGCTATATTTTCATACCACACAAAGAAAAGGAGAAGTTTTGACCATATATCTTATTTATTTAAACCTAATTATGATTATTGTGGCTTATTTAAAGCAGCATTTGTAGTTGACGCATAGTTCTATGTAAAAAATCATAGCTTTTCATTGTAAAAATCAACATTTTGGCCAGTAAAATTATTTTTGTGAAGTTTAACAGATACAGGATAAATACAGCAGAACAAAAATGGTGCATGAGATATTTTGCTAACAGATTCATTTGACTCAGTAAAAGCAAAAGTCCCAACAGAAATCTTGTGCAGTCTGTTCATGTTTAAGATATTTTCTTAAACACCGAACTTTAAGAAAATATGTGTAAAACTGACTGAATTTTAGCCATTTTTGTGTTTGTAAAAGTTCAGTTGGCTGTGGTGGAAATCCTAATGTTGGCTCCAAAGGTTAATCAGCCGTAGACGTGCAGCAAATGATTATTTCCTGAAGAATTCATTAAAATCTATCCAGAGGTTCACAAGATATTTTGCTAACAGACAGATTGGGTTGACTCCAAAATGTTAGTCGCAAAGTTTTACACAAAGACATTTTTATTCACTTTTACCTTTTGGTGGAGGGTAAAAGATATTCTTTTTAAAGAGAGAGAGAATGATCAAGATGTCGGTTTTCCTTTTAAATCAGTCTTTGGTCATTAATTTGAAGTTCCTCCAAGCTAATTGCAGACTATTTCTTTTCTTTTTTTTTAAATCAAAGAAAAAAGACTAATGTTTTCAGCAGCTCAATTGAAACATTAACATGTGACTGTAAAAGAGAGATGAAGATAATTCATTTTCCTCTTAAACTCTTGTAAAAAGATCCTTTTTTGTATCCACATCTTCATCTTTATTGATTCTTATTTCACACCTGTCGTCTCTTAACAACTGGATATTTTTATGTTGCTTCTCATGACGTCTCCTTCCTTACCTCCGTCCCTCACCTCTTTCTGCTCCACCTCTTTCCCGGTCTGTTCACTTTCTCCTCCGTTTCCACATCTCTGCTATTAAAACAACTAAATTATTAAACCCATAGTGATAATCAATCAATAACACTTTTTCTTAGAGGAATAGAGCGCTCAATAATTCACTGGTCCTAAGGGTACCTCGGCCCCCAGTGAGGACGTGTAGGAGTGTGTGTTTATGTGAGTAAAACCCTTCGGAGGTGCCCATCCCTTTGCATCCGAGCGCACCTGCGTGTGGTTATTGTTCACAGCGTCACTGAGGGAGGCAGGCTCTGATGAGGGTTAGGAGGACTAATTAAACCTTTAGCTCCTGTTTTTGGAGAAGCAGGAAAAGACCAACATCAATGGATGCAATCAGAACGACTAAAGCACAGGTGCAACGAGGTAAACAGCACATTCATGCTTTATCCTGAGAACTTTACGAGTAACATACCTTTAAAAATGCAAAAAGAAATAAGATTCTCAGCTGAGATGTTCTGCTTCAAATGTCTAATTCCAAGGCAAGAAAGTCAAAAGCTGGGACAAACGGTTTTATTTTACAGCCACTAATTTGGTTATTTGGTTTATGATACTCTTGGTTTAATTACTGTTGAAATATGAAACAGTGTGGTGGTTTTATTTATCATTTACTTGATTTACTTGATTCTTGATGAATGGAATTCATTGCAGCATCCACAAAATCAGGTTATACTGCTAACATAAAAAGAAAGATATATACAGTATATATTTGTGCGTGTGTGTGTGTGTAACAGATCCATCAATGGAGCCCTACAGTAACAACTGAAGACCTCTTAATGGTTTCCATGTTCATGTCAGCAAAATTATTGACACAATGTTGACATACACATGCTCATGTTCATACTCTTTAAGGGTCAGCTGAGCACAAACTGTAGCAGTGATCATCAGCTGCTGGAGTGTGACATTTGTCTTAATTTCTTCGACATCAACAAAAGGTCCGTCTTCCTGTTTCAAACCTTTTCCAGCACTTTCCAGACTGGATATGCATTAAAGCAGGGGAGCGCTTAACAAAAGGCTCGTTGATTCACGGTTTAATCTACATTAGTCATAATAACACGAAAGGAAATCTTGTGTTAACAAGTTGATTATTTAATACTACAAATGTCTTCAGTTTAGATCCTCAAAGAATAACTGATATAGCTCAGGAAGGCCACGGAATCAGTTTGAAAACTAAACGTGTAAAAAAAAAAAAGTCAAAAATGTACACTTTATTCTAAGTACTATTTATTCATCAGAAAATGTAAAGTGACATGATTGACATCTGATATTTAGTTGATTTAAGGAATCCATTATTGGCTCACTGTATTGAAACTAGTTATGTTGAACACAAAGGATAAAGCTTGGAGGGATGTTGGGTGATGGGCTTAACTACAGGAGGGCCTCCAAATAAAATTCTGCTTAGGGTCCCCTACAGCCCAGGGCCAGCCTGGTGTGTCTTTTGTGTATTTTGTGTTTAGTGACATCTTCTGTGAGTCTTTGCTCTTTGCTCTGTGATGGACTTGCAACCTGTCCAGGGTATCCCCCGCCTCTCACACAGAGATGGATGGAGATAGGCACTGGCTCCCCGTGACCCGGACAGGAGAAGCAGGTAAAGAAAATGAATGGATGGATGGAGTCTTTGCTCTCAACATCCCTGAGACCTCTGTCAGTCAGGAACTCACAATGCAATTCATCTCTGCTTCTTGCATCAATAACAACTCTTCTAAAAAAAATAAAAAATGCAGCTTTAATCCTCAAACTAACGCCTAAATCCTCGAGATCTTATCGCATTTTGTGTCATTACTGATGGAAATGGAAGGGTTCCTTTTCCCTTAAAACATGGCTTAACAATCTCTCTCTGAATCACTGGGATCACGCAGGAGGTCAGAGTTCACCTTTTACAATTATTTTGGCTGGCAACACGAGGAAAAAACAAAGTTTAGAAGAACTGATGTACTGGTACAATTTTAACCTTCCCACAGCCTTCGGGTCAAATGAACCCAAAGTCACAAGGGCATTTCTTCCTCTCCTCAGTTACGAGAGCTTCAGGAGGGTTAAAGACATGATGTTTGTATGCAGAAACTGTCATATTAAATCTAAAAACACACGTGTTGTATTTGATTAATCAGTTCAGGGATGCTCAGGTCCTAAAGAAGCCCGTTTATCACCTGTCACACTGAATTCCCACATGCTGAGGCATCAACTGTTTAAGATTGTATCATCATCCATCTTTGCTGATTGTGTCTTAAGGAAAAAAAACATTAAACAAGCACTACAAATCTTCTGTAAAAAAAATAAAAATAAAAATTGAATGAACACATACAGTAAAGTATCCCCAGTCCCCTAAGTAAGATGTTTAAAAATGGATGATAAAAGTGGAAAATCACCTTCACTTTGAGAATGGCGCAGTGCAGGAAGCTGAACAGTATGTCCTTTTGGCATCACCAGTTAGAAATTAACTGGATGCTGTCGAGGCACTTGGACTTCCCAGGACACCCCGGAGGAAGAAGCAGGGAACCCTCACTGTTAGCACCACAAGCCTAAAACTGATTTTTAATACTGTATTTTTAATGTCACATTAACATCTCTGACAATGTCTGTCATGAGTAATTGTATCATCATGACCAACCAGCAGGAAAGAGGTGCTATTGCTGAGTGAGGTCACATTAAATCTTCTCTTATGGCTGCCAGTGCAGGATGGTGATTAAACAGAACACGTTGGAAGATAAACACTCACTTCAAAACCCAACAAACCACAAAAAAAGAACGACAAAACCAAGAAAAGCACGAGAAACTATAGATTGTGATGACCTGACCTGCAGCACCAATGCGTTAAACAAACGTAAATTTTGGTAGAAACTCCTACGCTCGCTCAACTGGCAGGTGAGCGGTTCAACTCACCTGTTAATCTCACTCCTGAGACAGAGTGATTCAGTCTGTCATCAGCTCTGACCCTGTTTAACCTTTACTACCCTGAGCGACTCTGTTCGGTTGTCCCATGAACCTCACAGGTTTTATGTGTGTGTGTGTTTATGTGTACAGTGTGTGTGAGTTCCCGTGATTGTGCTGGCGTCCATCCATTGACGCCTTGGTCTGGGGTCTGACTGGACGCTGACGCAGGACTATCACAGCTCACTGTCTCCTCGGATTATTTTCTTTCACCGTCTTGACCTGACAAAACGCTGACAGCAAAGTAAGGGATCTTCCCCTCTTTTGATCAGCATTTTCTTTTTCCCTAGTTACCTTTTTTAGACCAAAGTTTCATTATATTTTTATTTTTTTGACTTTATTTATATTTTGTGCTCTCATATTTGTGTGACTGCTTATTCAGCATTTGGTTTGTGTAACTTTTATCCTTTACAAAATGTTTACCTTAACAAATATTTTCCCCATAGAAAAATCACTGATTTCTCCTTAGTTCCTTTAAAAATATTGTTTGAAATCTGCGTCAGCATACTCGCCTTGTTTTTGTCTTCTTATGCTACGTTTAACTTTTAGCTACTTTTTGCTTTCAGCTATCATTTTGTTACTTTTAGCATTTAGTTGGCCTTTTGCTGCTTTTACCTTTTTGTTAGACTTTTGCTTTAGTTTATGCTTTCAAATAGCCTTTTTATCCTTTCATTTAGCCTTTTGCTACTTTTAGCTCTTTTTATCCCATTTTCTTTTAGCTAGTGTTCTGCTTCTTTTAGCATTAAAATCTCAGTTTAGCTTTATCAGCAAGCTGCAGCAGTCATTTAGCACCCACCATCCACATTGCTTTTTTACAGAAAATGACATTTCCCTAGCTTTTAGAGTATGCTCTGCCACTTCACAACACAGTCTTCCTCTTGTGTAAAATTAAAAGCAGGTGTCTGAAATTTCAGATCAAAGAAATGAAGCCGAGGTTCTTCAAAGAGTTATCCACAACAGGTAAGATGTTATTTGTTCATAACTTTTTCAAAGAAACCCACTTCAGAAGGTCTGAGCCACCCTTTTAAGGCATTTCAAAAAGTCCTGTCTTCTTTATACCTTTTCAGAGACCTCAGTGCAGAACCTCGCCAAGGTTATTCAGGATGAACGTGCATGCATGTGTGTTATGCCATCTAGTATCTCCAGAGTTCTGTCTACGGGGCACTATATACTTCCTGTTTCCTGCTTTGTCGGCCAGTGATAACCCGATACACCCAGGAGAGAGCTGTGGGGGCAGCAGTGGGGGGAAGTGGAAGAGAAGAGGCAAAAGATGAGAGATTAAAAGAGACGGGGAGCACAGCACTGTTTGAGATTCAAGCGAACTAAAGACGGATGAAATTAACGACCTGCCTTTCCTTGAAGGAATGCATATCACCCGCTGCCCTTCATGCCAGAGTTTGAGACTAAGATCATCTCATGTTAAAAATGAAAATATAACTCCTTTGATCAAATCTTGACAACATTTTATGCATTCTCATACAATAAAACAAGACGATACGATGAGAATATGTGTTGGGAATGACTCTCAGCTACTACCACATCAAATTTCACCTCAGTTATGATGAAACCGACTGAGCTGTGGCCATTTTTTGTGTCGGCTTATGGATTAGCTGTTGGGGCGATAACAGTTCACTGCAAACAAATAAACCAAGATTTCTGTTTTTTAATTACGAGAAAAAGACACATTCTGACCGTCTCATCTGTCAGAAGTTAAACATACAGACATTAGGTGTCGTGTCAGTGGATCTGAGTCACTATTTCATGTGTCCAGCTGCTGAGGACACAGTGCTGTTTGTTATTAAATTCTTTTTAATTGGTGTCAAGTCTGCCCCATTTGCATATGCATACCGAGAGGACATCTCATTGGAGGAGAGGTGGGAATGGAACTGGGCTGAAAAGCATCCAGCGAGCGAGGAGGAGAGCGTTGTACAAAGAGAGACTAAAAGGAGGAATGAATGAACAAACAAGTGAATAACAGACGGGATGTGAGTAAGTGCTTACAGAAAAATCAGTCTCTCCGGTTACCACGGCAACGAGAGGTGCAAGTTGGCTCTGCTCCCTATGTAACCAATTATGTGTGTGTATGTGTGTGTGTGTGTGTGTGTATCTACTATCTCGGACTATTGATATGCAAAAGAGGAAGCAGGCCCACGTGAGCCTGTGTGAAAATGTTTGCAGGGCATTTGAGTTGAACATGATGTGTTTCCATCTGTTATTTGTGACAAGCTGTCTCCTGTCAGTCCCGCTTGCAGCAGCCGTTTCTCTTATTCGATTGCGCGCACAAAGCGAACAAACCTTGGCGTTTTTTGCACCGTTGTGTTTGCTGACTGTTTACAAAATCTGCACAAAGGGCTCGAGAGCACGATCACAAGTGGCTCCCCTGGCAGGAAGATACAATCCACTGCACTCCTTCTTACTTGAAATGAGTTCTTTATCCCGCATGTTCGTCCATGTCTTCATTTGCAATATCTGCACTGGTTTAGACGCAAAACAAATTGTTTATTAAAATTACAACAAGATTACCATCGAGGCCCTTTCTGCACGTTTGGCTTCAAATCAAATTATGATCATATTTTGACTTCTTGTATCACAGTATTCTGTAGAAGAGTTTATTTCATGCATCACAGTTTGACTTTTTATACCAATTTAAAAACATAGCTGATGCCAGTACTTTATAGGGGAAATGATCCTTTATTTTTAATTTCTGTAACTGTTGGAAAGTCAGAAAATGTGTAATTTACATCTGGAACACTGAAGCTGCAGCAAAACTCCTCTTAAACCCTTACAACTTTAAACCTAAAATTTGCATACTTGCTGCATGAAATTTCTCCTAACCCTTGTTAAACTGTATATATTTTCAGGAGACCTCAGTTTGACTCGTTTTAAATCATTTCACAACACATTTTCAACTGATTTGATTGATCGGTTGCTGCATTTTCAAGCACTGTTTCCTATGATTTAACACAAAGTGTCTTGGATCTGCTTACCTTCTTCTTGTCCCCCATCTTTGTTTTTAGATTGGATAGATAGATAGTCCTGAACCAATGTAGAGAAGGACCTGAGCTGATTGTTTTTTAACATTTCTGTGAATTTCAGAGCTAGATGTTCTAAGCCAGTGGTGTCCAATCGTAGTGGGCCACTATCTTGCATGTTTTAGTTAATCACTCAGTCATTCAAATCAGGTGTGGTCCCTCCAGGACCAGGATTGGACACCCCTGTGCTAAGCTTTTATCCTAAAAATGGATTGATTTTGTTGTTGTTTTTATTTTATGTATACTTCATGTTTTCATAAATGTATCGTATGTTGTCATGCTTTCACATTTTGAAATCCCAGTAACATTTTAACTGGATGTTTTTACTGGATACGATCTGTCTTGTTTCATTACACACCAGCACAGTGAGTGGTCAGTTAAAATACATCTGTGGGCATTTTTAATTGGCATTTTATAGTTTTTAATGGAATCGTTTTAACATGATGGTGACTCACCCTTCACTCAGACAAACTGTGCAAAAGTCTTGAGTCATCAAAGAGCCAGAGTCTCCTATAACCTATAACCCTTTAAAATTGCCTAGATCAATAGTTCTCCTGGTTTCTGAAGGTCTTTTCCTGCTTTTCCCTAGTCTTTATTTTAATTTTAATGTAGGGAAGGGATGTGAAATTTGAGCTTGTAACCTAACCTTGAAAAACAAAACACTGTTCTTTGTCATATGATATAAAATCATGCTGCTGTCATGTGTTTTTCTAGCACAGTATTGATTTCCCACTTCTTTAATATCATGAATCTTTTCAGTATCAGAAATATTATTTACCAAAGTTAGATACATTCCAAGACCATTTTTTTAAATAAATAAAGAAGCTGCCATCGTTTATTTGTCGTCTCCTGAGCATTTATAGGGTTTGCGCTGAAAAGACCTCAGTGAAGTTTAAATTTCTTTAAGGAAAAATAACAATGTCAGAATGAAACAGAGCCTTAGTAGCACAATTTCAACCATTTAACCTCAAAAAGCACTTCTTCCTATCATAACATATAGTGACTTATTCTCTGAAGTCCCTGTGTTGCTGAATTACAACCAGATCAAACTCACACAGCTATCCTGTCGTCGTGCGCTGCCGTGACACACAGCCTTGTACACACACGTCTTTGTCGGGCCGTTCTTTGTGAACTTGTACCTTTTCAGGGAGTCATTCTTTCCCTCTGTGGGACCACCAGAGAGTTAGGGAGGCTGCCAAGTCAGACTCTGGCACTAATTGGCTACACTATTAGACGCCCACAGAGCCACACTTTGACTACAGAAATGAGCTCATCAGTGTGAGGATGGAGATCGGGCATCGAGCCCACGAGAATGCATGAGACAGGGGAGAAGCAGGGGGAGAGAGTTTTCTAATTAGTGGGCTCTGAACATGAGAAACCTACAGAAGCACTTCAAAATCCTCAACCCTGTAAGACTCATACATTCATACAACCACAATAACCCCCCCCCCCAAAATCTTTGACTAGTATACTTAATAGGTTGGATTGTGTTTGCGGCAGGGGTTGGATGGAAGAGGGTAGTCTTTTGTTTGATGCACTTGAGCTGCTCTGATTGACAGCAGGGACAGGAAGTGAGGGTGTGGAGGCTTAAAATGGAAAAGAGCTTTTCTCTCCGCACTGCCTCGGATTAACATGCTCCTCCACCTCTCCAAATACCTCTCGTCCTCCTCTGTGCTTCCACTCGGCTCTCTGCATCTTCCTGTCCACTTATAACCATTTGCATTGAGCATCGTTCAAGCAGTTATTTTCAGGAAGTTTGTGCTGGCTTTTTGTCACCCCTCCCCTCCTCCTCCCTTTTTGCCTTTTTCATTTTCTGAAGAGCAGAAGATTAAGTTACTCAGGGCTCTTAAGCAGCGGAGGTGCACTGCTGAACAAATGCCTGTACAACTGTGCCACTGAAATGGAGTGACTGAGTAGGCTTATTAGCGTAAGACAGCTTTAAACTAATCTAGATAGAGTTGCTGATACTTAGAATGCCACATCTTTATCAGTTAATTGTGGTTTTATCATCACTGTTGGTCCAGACGAGGATAGATTTGTTGGCAGCCTTTCATAAAAGAAAAAAAAAACCCACAGTGGTCACTGAAATAACTTGAAACTGACAAGAGTAATATCAAGAAACAATTTACTAAAAATCAACTAATGAAAATCAGTCATTGCTTTTGAATTTTGGTCCACCAAACTTAAAAGAAATAAACTAACAAAACTGGATTTGACAAAAGAGATGTATTGAACTAAGATGTGTCTTCAGTCTTGTAATCAGTCCATCACAGTGCTGTTTGGTATCATGGTGTGTACCACACTGAATGTGGACCTCAGAAAACTAAAGACAGAGTTGTCTCAGAAGCTTAGAAAGACAAATATTGACAAGCATGCTAAAGGTAAAGGCTGTAGGCTGATGCTCCTGTGATTACAGCTGCACAGATTATTAAGAAGTTTCAGGTCCACAGGACTGGTGTCAACATCCTTGGACTTGGCCACAAGAGGAAAATTAATGACAAATGATATGAATATTGACCAAAAAGCCTAGAACAAAGAGATTAGAGTTGAACTCCAAGGTCAAGGTTCATCAGTGTCAGATCACACCAACCATCATTCCTGCTTAATGGATGATCGGTTCTGTTCTGGGGCTGCTTTGCTGCATCTGAACCAGGATGTCTTGAATCTGTTCAGGTTACAACAAAATGTCAAGACTATCAAGGCATCCTGGAGTGAAAGGAGCTGCCCAGTGTCAGAAAGCTCTCAGTCACAGGTCATGGGTCCTCCAACAGGATAATGACCCAAAACCCAACTAAAAACATCCAAAAACAAATAAGAACAAAAACATTGGACTGTTCTGAAGTGGCCTTCTGAGCCCTGATCTGAATCCTACTGAACATCTGTGGAAGGAGCTGAAACCTGCAGCCTGGAGAAGGAACCGATCAAAACCAGAGACAGATGGAGCAGTTTGCTCATGAGGAGTGGGCCAACACACCTGTGGTCAGGTGCAGAAGTCTCAGAGAGTTACAGAAATCACCTGACTGCAGAGAACGCCTCTAAAGGTTGTGCAACAATATAATTAGGTTCCTTTATGTCCATCCTTTCTGTCAAGGCCAGTTTCATTAGTTCGTTTTTTAAAAGAATTCTGTTGAAGCAACTTTCAGAAACAATGACTGATTTAGATCAGCTGATTTTCTTATTATTACTTTAGTCGGTTTCAAGTTGGTTCAGTGACCTTTGTAGGTTTTTCCTTTTTCAACAAAATTGCACAATTTATTCATGCCTGTAGATTTTAAACCTCCTGTCTGCAAAAAGATAGCAGCTACATTTACCTGAAAAAAAAATAAAACATACTAAAATATTTGAAAGACTTCAGAAAGCCTGAAAAACAGAACAGACCACTTTAAACAATTACAAGAAAGTCTGACTGCTTGGAAGCGAAATATGAAGAAATGAGGGATGACTCAGTCCAATAATGTCACTCCAACAGCTAAATTAAAAACACATTTGTGAAATTTTAGATGTTTTATCCTCAGGTTTTTGTAGACTGTTCGCACTCATCTAGGATTAAGGAGAAAACTTGACAAGGACAAAGCTTTATATTTGTAAAGTTGAGGATTTAGGAAGCACATTATGTTCTGCAGTAAAATGTTTACGTGAAGAAAATAAATAAAACGCTGCCAGTTTTTTTTGTTCACATTTTATTTCCCAAGCCTTTCCTTTCACCTCCAATTTTCCGCCACACAGTCAACTTAAAATAGGCTACCATTTCTGCTTCTTTACTGCCAAACGAATGAAACAACACAACCAGGTACAGTGTAAACAGAACCTGCTCCAAACATAAATATAATAGCACACAGTTCTCATAAAATAACAACAAAATGAACTCATTCACATGCACACATACGCTCACGATAACTGCTCTGGGTGTGTTAAATGTAAAGGAACATGAAGCCCGGAGAGAAAACAAAGAGAGAAAGAGAAGTAAAAGGGTTTAAAAGAGGAAACAGAAAATGTTTCAAAGGAGTGAAGGAAAGTGAAAAAGGATAATCAAACTGATAAAAGCATACTTTAAGAGCATTAGCTGAGCTGAATAATGGAATAACTTAAAGTCCTGGACACACACTGTGCTTTCATACATCAAAAATGACTCATACAAACGTGCAGGATGCATCTCAAAACCTGCATAAATTAGGAATAATTAAAAAAAAATAAGAAGCCATGCACTATCTGTACAAATTCAATAAAAACACATTTACATAAATTTGAAAGCAGAATTCAAAACTATTTCATACTCTTGATACACAGCACCATCTGTTTTTATGCATGGGACTCTGCAAAATGTACACACAGAAGAAAAAAGTAAAAAGGAGGCAAAATTCCAATATAATTGTTGAAACGAGACAGCAATCGCTTTCTGCTGAGTTCTGAGAACTTAAAAGAGTTTTCTTTTTGTGACATGTGAAATGATTTTTACACCCATACAGTTTGTTCAAGTGTTTACTCTTTGTACAAAAAGTGCAAATAGGGTATCACTGGTCTCTGACACTAAAGCTTTTCATCTCGTCACTAAACGTTCAATACTGCTTTTGAATACTGCCAATATATAAACAAAGGCAACACTGACAGAGGGTGTGGATCCTGTACATTCAATCCAACTGTGGAAGTGTAACTAAGAAAGTCTGACAAGCCTGGGTTAGTAGGAGGCGTTGAGGTCTACAATTTGTGTACAATACAAGGTCCGTTATCCTTTTACATTCGTGTGATATAAATACTTTTGTTTTTTGGATAAAGAAAGGCAAACAGCATATCAGAGGTGGTGAATGAGTGAGGGTTTACATGTGAGAACAGGTGGTTTTAATGTAGAAGACACGCGAGGAACAACCGACAGATGCTTTGCCAAGAAAGTAAGTTGGTTGTTCTTTCGGCTCATCAGAAGAGAATCACTTAAAGGGGCGTTTAAATCAACGAGAGGGGTTTAAAAACTTAAAACGTTGCCTGCTGCTAGAGCTTGGGTTGTTTATATGTGGATCTCAGAGGCTATATGGTGTCTGAGGTTTCTGAATCTGATAGTACGGTGACTAAAGGTGAAAACATTCACTGAAGTTCATTCTGATACTGAAACTAATTTAGCTGAAGAGAAAGGCAGGTGGTGTATGCACCTTTAGGAGCGACAAGTTGGCTACACTGAGCTGACAAAATGAATTCCACGATTCAAGTGCGACTCTAAGCTATTTATCTGTGAGAAGTGAGGCTTCTTTCTAGTTCTCCTGTGAAATCTTTAACTTTGTTTGCCTGATAATCCAAACACTGACTAGTTACAAGGTCAACCTGGCATGTACGAAGGAAACTGCCACTAGTCCCTGTGGTTGGTTTCAGAATCCGACAGCTGTTCCGAATTCTCCTGAACTTCACAGCCGAGTTCATTTTCCGGCTCTGCCTCCTCATCGTTGCTTTCTGCGCTGTAGTCTATCGCCTCCAGGAAGGACGGCTCATCCTCCTCCAACAGATAGGTAGTTGTGCAGCTGCTGCAAAAACAAACAACAACAACAACAACAAAAAAAAAACAGTTATTATTAACGGCGATGTCCCACATGATGAACATTTTACCTGCACTTGAATAAAAATACTTGAATTATATTGCTTTGTCAGGATTTCAAAGATATTCTGCTCAGCAAACCAAATCAGAGGCTGGATGGTTAGAAAGTGGACACTATTGGTCGTTCATACGGACCAATGATTTCAAACATATCAAAACTGGTCTCTGATTGGATAAAAACAGGTAGCTTCTCAAAAAGCTTTCAACTTTAAGGGACATTTAATCAATTATTCATTGGTGTGTACGTAAATATTTGAGCCTGTAGGTATAATTTTGACCTTCTGTGAATTAGAGAAAATTCTAAATAAATTTAAAGATTCAAATTTTGTTTTGAAAAATCATTAAAATTGTATGTTGTTTAATGATTCCACCATAGAAAAGAATGGGTCACATAAACCATTTAAAGGGAAAGTTGAGTCATTTTTTGTCAGTCATGACATCAGTCATTGAGCACTGAGTTTGGAGAAAGAGGCTAGGCTAACGACTAGCCTAACGAGGACCCGATGTTTATCGCTTCTCAGGCTTAAAACAAGTCCTTCAAAAACGACATTCAGGTAAGAAAAGAGTCGTTTTATAAGCCTGAAAAGTCTGGACAAAGACTTTTGCCACTTTCTCCATACTTCGTGCTCCATGACAAAACTGATAACTATTTCATATAACATCACTTCAAAACTGACTAGACTACCCCTTCAAAGCCCAAAACTGATACAACATTCATGTCAATAAAAACAGAATGACAACATCCGATTGACACAGAATGCAACCCTATAGATATTAACGATGTTTTACATCATAACAAAATCCAGTCGGCTAACAAACGGTGCTTGTAAGCTCTCACCAGCGAGGCTGGTTTTTTTCCTATGGGTCTTAATGGTTAAATGGTTGCTGGTTCTTTGAGGTTTTAGTGGCTTTTTAATGGTGTTAATGGTCTGAAATGTGATCCATGGGAGACAGTCGATCGGGGGCTCAGACAATGAGCTCCTAGCGAGCTCCCCACAGCGTGAGTGCATAAGAGAGGCAGAGATACAGAGAAACTGTGCGTTAGTAAATGCACGGTAAGCGTATGAGTGAGTGAGTGTGTGTGTGTGTGTGTGTGTGTGTAATGACTGACAGAAAGTAGTCCAAACATATTGTGGAAGTTGTGCGTCAACCATTACTGGGCATTTTAAGAACATCAAACTCATTTAACGTTCCCGGGATTTACAAGCTGCAATCATTTTCTTACAGTCTGCATATAAATTCATACGAAAGCATTAAAAAAAGCTTTCAGTCACATAAAGGCGGCTTAGAAATGTCGATGTATTTTTCTTTCCGTCCTTCTTAGACTCCCACTGAATCTGCTCATCTACACACACCAAGAGATGCCTCCCGATGGTTACAATCATTGTTTGCATGCGCTGGTAAAATGGTTAAGTGCTATTATAAAACCATAACTCAGGGATGAGAGCAACCAATTCCAGAGGGCACCCATATGAACACTTTTGGAGTCCCTTAATGATCAAACACATAAATAATAAATTAATATATCAATATAAGAGCAGAGTATGATACTAAGAAAGACACACTGGAAATACCAGCAGAATTTTGTAAGCATTAAGTGAGCTTTGTGTATGAAATCATTCCCTTTTCAGAGAAGAGACTGCTGACAATCTTAGATAAAAAGAAACAAAGATAACCTCTGTGGTCACAGCATGTGTTTGACCAAGTTTAATAATTAAGTGGCAGTGCTGAATGAAGAACATCTTGTCTGGACCGCGTTTTTCTTGACTGGTAATTTCAATCAAGGCAATTAGATACCCTGCGAAGCTCTGTGGTAAGTTTTTTTTTTTTTAAAGGATGAGTTGTGCTGACTCAGAATTTAATTCTACATTTAGGGTGAAAGGATTTAAATTGTCTGTTTTGTGATTTTCTCATTGAAGCATTTGTGTTAACTAAAAGAAGTACTGTAGCTGGAAGATTTAACCTTTTTCAAAGTATGTTGACAGTGTTGTCATAATTAGGAAAACTAAAGAATTACTATCTTTACTCAAGCACAAAGCAACTATGGTGAAACAGAGATATAAACACTACAAAGATGTGCATTATCATAGATGGAACAATAAGATAAGTCTTTGTCATCCAGCTGAATTATGAACACAGTTAGTGCAGTCGCCTTTGAACAGACTGGCACTTAAGCCTATAATTGCATGCAAATTTATTCTGCTCATGCAGGGGGGCAGGCTAGTTTACATGTTCAATGTCCATTTAATCCACACTGTGCAGCCCTGTGTGCCGACCACAAGACGTGGCCCCGAAAACCCCCCACAGGGGAGTAAAACTGATAGAATTCCAATAATGTTCATTCCTGCGCTGCACAAATGCAGGTCTTCATTTGTTTTTTCGGTGCAATACCGTGGCTGTATTTACAAGTCCCACATTACTGACTGTGCAAACTATAACTGGGTTTAGGCTGCACGTAAGAGGACCCACACCTAACCACAGGCGCATGCATGTCCCGTGTTAATGTGCCTTTTAGATTACAGACCAATGTACAAGCATAAGAAAGAAGAAAAAAATCATCCAGGATTTTAAATTTTAACCCAGAATAACAGGGAATGTTTACACCAGACATAAACATGCACCCTTGGCAATCAGATGTGAAGTTTTGTATATTTTAGTTCACACTTGGCGTGACAATATGGCTCAAGTGATTTTCCATCTTCACACAAAATGAAAATAATCACCAGTGCTTCACCACAAACATCAGGACAGGACAGTAAAAAAGTCTGAGACCCTCTGTGTTCATCATTCAGATGTCCTGAATGAGGTTATTACAGATTCAGAAATTAACATTTCTCAGATAAGCTGGAAATGCAGTGATTGCATATTCTGACAAACACTTCAAGTAGCCGTGTTTTAGATGCAATATGGGAGAAAACTAAATAATTAGTATTTGAGGGTTCTGAGTGAGCACATTTCTGTTGACTAAAGATATGCAAATTCAGACCTCAAAACTTTTCGATTTACTCCAAGTTTGCAGAAA
Source organism: Kryptolebias marmoratus (assembly GCF_001649575.2). NCBI lineage: Eukaryota > Metazoa > Chordata > Actinopteri > Cyprinodontiformes > Rivulidae > Kryptolebias > Kryptolebias marmoratus. The sequence continues at coordinate 20,420,691 of NC_051430.1, read as the reverse complement.
CGCAGAGAAAAGTCTGGAAAACAACTTTCCTGGCTGTAATACTCCAGATTCTTCCATTAACTTTGTCCGAAGCGAAACAACAAATTGCATGTCTCGACAAATACCGTGTTAGTTTAAAATAAAAAATTTAAGAACGAGGGTTTCATTAACAGAGACAAGCTCAGGATCAACTGGATGAACTCAAAGCCTTTTGTTCAGGGTTGCTGTTGAAATTAGGACCAGTGAGCCGTGGGGCGTTCTGTGTAAACAGCAGTTCAGATACGCAGCATGTAGCATTCGCAGAATAATCTTCTTACTTTAAGGAGCATCAGGTAAGTTGGTGGTGATTCACTTTGGCTTCGAATGCATTTGCATTTACCTGGTTTAAAAAATGTGATCACATCCATTCCAGACCATCACTGAGTGCAGTTTGTGGAATTGTCGAGATTTTAAAAATATATCTATAAACATCCGTAGATCTCATTCCTGAGCTGTGATGCAGCTTGTTCAGAGAACCTCTAAGCACCTGCATGAGTTGTGTGTTACGGTACACACAAGTGTTGGACTTTGAAACAGGTTCCTCATACAGACCTGACTGCTTTTGACTGTGTCCCAATGATATCACTCTCCAAATCCAGCAGATGTTGGTGATTATGAAGCCCCGTCAGCCTCTTCAGCCTCAGCAGGGCCACACAGAACTGAGCTCCCATCTCCTCCAGCTCCCTGGTGCCAATTTGAAGCCCCTGGAAAGAGCATGCACGTCAAATGACTCGCACACAAAATGCAATCACATAAACCCGTATGTGCCTTTAATTTCAGATACACTTCAGAAATGCTGGTTCAAACTGAAATCCATCTACTGTGGGATTTTAGAGCTTGTCCTGATCCAGATGATGGAGTCACTGTTCATCTATAAAAAGCTCAGTTCTCAATGATGCAAAGCATTAGTTGAAGGAAATCTTTTTTTATGTAGAAACATTCATTCTCAGAACACACACGTTCAAACACAAATGCACACACAGCTGCAACCCCAGGAACATCTGTCCAATACTGTTCAATATTACAAGTATGAAGTCGTACAACCCCACACTAAGCTGACTTCTAGCTCAACCTAAAAAGAATATTGTTTCTTTATTCCCCGGAGCAGAAATAAAAACATCTGAACTTGGCCTGGCCAAATTAAATACATATATATGTAGCCAGAGTTCAGTGGACAATAGCTCCTGCACATCTTGCCAAATATTTTCACACAGAACGGTGGGGACCTCCTGAACTGTAAATATATTAAATATTGACTTTGGATAAATTCAGTGGGAAAGAAATCAGCTGGGACAGAAAACGTGGAAAGGAAAAAAGGAGACACTGAAGCAAAAAAAAAAGGAAGCAGTAGAACAGACAGGGACAAATCAGAGAGAGAAGAGAAAAAATAAACAAATGGAACCAGAGCTCCACCTGGTGGACATAATGAGATTTACAGGGATATTCCCTTTAACTCTCTCTAGTTTCAATAAACTGTTTATTGATTTTATTTAGGAAACTGGCAAAAAGATCAGCTTGATTGTTTTGTTTTGCCATATTATGATTCATTTATTAGTGGGAACACATATAATAAAACATTTCTTGATTTACTTACAACAGAAGCTGGTCAAAGAGCATATTTACCTATGAGGTTATAGTTGTAAAGAAACTAATTTTATACACCAACCTTATATTTGCCCTGGTCACAGCCACAGAGTGTGCTCTCCATTGTATAACTGCGCTGTACTCCAATCTCCCTCCATACCACCACGCGGGCGGTCGACTCTTTGGAGCGCTCGACAACAAAACTGGAGCTCGCCATGCTGAAGGCTGGGGCTATCTGGGACAGGATCTTTGGGAGTGTCTGAAAAACAGAAAAAGTTTGTAAATGTTTTTTTGTGTAGATGAGCTATGAAGTCATTTTTTACTCATTGGCCTAAATGTTTAAAGCTTCAATGTGTATATTTCTGATACCCAAATTTGTTCACTAGTGGCTCGTGTTCCAGTTTCCTTTGCCAGAACTAAACTTGGACTGCTTGAAGAAAGGATAAAAATGTAACCGATCTGGATGAATCCGTAGTAAGTTGCTTTGGTTTTGGTTTGCAATTTTCTTGTCTGTTCTCCACATCTTTTCACAGAATCTAATGCAGAATAAAAACTGCAGATATCAAAGCTTCAGTTTATTTTATTTTTTTTAAGTCAACAAAATGCTGACACAAATCTGCTAATTTTATGTATTGGCTTCTTTATATTTTCCCTCAAATTGTGTCTTTAAACCAGATTATCAAAAGGTTTATCAGCACGCAGCTATAATCCAGACTCGGGCAAACTGGACACATGATAATCTACTATATGTTGTTCAGATTACTGAATGTGACAGAGGGTTTTACATCAAAGTTTGGAAAAAAGCAGCTTTAGAAGAATTTTAACACAAAAGTGGTAATGAGTTGTTTTTAAAGTGTGGAATGACTAAAATTAAACAAAGCTGAATTACTAAACAAAACAGTAAAACAAAAAAATCTTTGTGTCAATCAAATAAGACTTCGTGATGTAAACAGGAGGTTCATTAAAAACTGCTGCATGTGCGGAAAGTTAAGCAGGGAGCAAAATATGTTATGCAAAACTGAGATAGTTCAATAGAAAGCAGCTGACTACATACAAAAATAATAATTAAACAAGTGTAAGAACTTTCTCTTTAGTGAGGGACACTGGAATCTGATTTAAATTTAAACTGAATAATAAAACATGAGAAGAGTGGCAGAATAACTTTAATGAAATAGAAATAAAAACGAAGGTGGCCTGATGAAGAATTAGATGTTGACTCTAGAGGATTAGAGGATAAGATTTGGTGTCTATTTATGACTTTTATAGAGTTACAAGCATAGTTTGTGCGCCGTGTGTGTATGTTTACCCTGTATCCAAGATCCTCCTGTAAGTCACTTGAGCTTGCACTGATGTTGGACTGCCACACGGTCTCCTTCACGCTGCAGCCGTACATGAACACATTCTTCTTCCTGGAATGGCCATGGTAGTCGCAGAACACCTGCGCACAAACACACAAACAGAAGAGAAGCAGAGCAAATTATGATGCATACTTTGTATATTTTTCCCCACAAATTCTGTGGAGTTTGTAAAGAAAACAACTTTGCTGATTAATGCAAAAGTAAAATAATTTAGAAGGGACTGCATTATCAAAACAGAACTAATTGTTTTAGTTTTAAAGATTGTGTCTGCCATCTTTTAGATAGTAAACAAATCCCCCTTTAAAGATATCCCACTTTATTCAACCTGCTGACACAAAATGTAGCACAGAAGCCAGCAGAGGGTGTTGTTTGTGGTGAATGCATTAATGTCATAAAACTCGCATTGATTTTTAAATACTGTGGGCATGCAGCCGAACAGGATGTGCAGCTGATCAGCAGGAACTGACACCAGAATTAAGAGGTTAATGAAAAATGATGCTGCAAAGTGAAAAAAAAAGATGCCCCCAAAGTAATTCAAGCGCAGTTAATTCGAAGTCATACCAGTGGCGCCCTTTGTGTGTATGCAAGATACTGCAGCAGGCTCTTAGTGTGGTAGATGGTGGGGTGGTGCTCAGGATTGGGGTTCAGCCACTGGCGATTCAAATCCTCTCCGCTCAGAGAACAACGATGACTACAGCAGAAAGGAGACGGCAGAGGGGAAGGGCACAGAGTGGAGGATAACTAAGCCACAGCGACAGAATCCTTCCAGACAAGATTTCATGTGTGGTGATGTACATAAAGCTGTGACCACCGTGCAGGCCCAGGTACAGGAGACGAATGGAAACTTGAAAGTTGCGAGCGTGTGTAATCTCATTCCATCACTGTGAACTTACTTTCCATTGACAACTCCATCAGGGTTGAGCATGGGAACGATCTTGAAGATGTAGGCCTCTCTGAGGCTCACTGCCAGCGGGCTGGAGCCCATCAGGAACTCCAGCGTGCCCTTCATTACCCAGCTGGCGTTGGTCTCCCCAGGGTGCACTCTGGCTGACAAGAAGATCAATGGGCGATTCCCTGAAGAAGAGGTAGAAAGAGAAAAGGCAAATAATAAACATATGTACAAAAAAAATCAGAATAAAATACTAAACAAAATAAAATTATTCAATTTAAAGTTTTTTTAACAGCTGAACAGTATTAAAAAAAAAGTTGGACCAAAAAACTTATTTGGGACATAAAACATACTCTGATCGCTCGAGGCTGCTCTTATGTAGAATTATTTATCCAGATGTTTCTAGACTATTACAAAGAAAGGAGCATTTCTGCCACATATTAGGTTTTTTTTCTTCTAAACAACCTATAAAAGCTTTAACTAAGGACAGACTACTACAAACAGCATCCAAAATCCATCAAATTCTTGGTCAGAAAAAGCTCCATTTACTGGACTTCTGCATAGAAATAAAAAATGAAGTCCAATGCTAAACATGAAGTTTTCCCTAAAGAACAATAACAAGACAGAACATATTTATGGTCCAGGCAATAAAGACAACAGAAAAAATATAATTCTTCACAATAATTTGCACTCATAAAATCATAAGAATTTCCTGTGTTCATATTTTTATTTTTATTGTTTTTACAAACTCAGTCTTTTATGAACCATCTCAGCTATTTGAATAATTTTAGATTCTGCACTTACACATTTCTAGAGTTCAGGGAACAAACAATTAAACACTGAGCAGTTCAGTCACAATCTTGTTACTTCGTTCATCTGTTTAAATCATTTAAAATAGTCACAACACTTTTTGTTTTTCCTAGGATGCACTACAGGAAATAAAAAGCAGAAAGTGCACAGATCAACAGTCGGTTACTTACTGAACTGACAGATGTGATCATTGGACTTGGACTCGGGCATGGCAGTGATGGTGAGAAGGGGACAGCCATTTCCGCTGAGGGTCTCACACAGCTCGTCCTGTCTCAGATAGATCTGAGGTGTCCTCAAATCCTCCAGTTTGGACAGATGCATCTGAATGCAGAGATAAATGACTTTTATTTCTCTCTTAATAAACACACCTGCAGTATTCAACCACAACCATTTACTAAAACTTCAAGCCTGATGGACATTTTTAAGACTCATTCTTATCATTGCACTGACGGTTTATCATGATGGATGCAGATTGTAATATAAGAAACTCTATTCTAAACTATTCTATTTTGACTGGACTGACAAGCTAATGTCTAGTTCTATTTGCAGACCAAAGTGGATCACTGCCATCGTAAAACAACTCAAATCTTGAATATTTTGTAGAGACTCCAGCAAAAGTCATTTTATAAACCTGAACAATACTGTCAATTTCAAATGACATCATAATAAGGCAGAAATATTTCTGCAGGTAGTGCCCCAGGCTGCACAGAAGTGCTTCAGCTAGCTAAAATTCAAAACTGAAAATGTAAAAGTTTATGAAATATCATTCACATGAACTGCTATTAAATCTTTTGAAAGTAAGAGCTGTTTAATGACAGCAACAATCTACTTGGACTAGCTTTCAGATCATCAGTCCAGTCAGAATTAAACTCCATTTCTCCAAACTGAGGTCATTCAAAAAGCTATGTGCACCAGGTAAGATATTGTTTGTAACTCCTCCACTCCTCCTTTCTGAAAGGTCTGAAGTAGCACTTTAACAATTCAAGGCCTCAGAGGTTTTTAATGTTTTCCAAGTTATCTAAATGTGATTTTCAAGCACCTAAAAACATTAAATTATATTGAAGGTGCAACTACAGGTTCCTTATACAGAGCATATGATGAGATTTGAGATTTATGAAGTAAAACAGTTTAGCAGTCAGACTACCAGAAGATAAAGTTCAAAAGTACAAAAGACATTGGCACAGGAATATTACCTTCAGAGTGGAGTATGTATAAGGGTAATGGTAGGCAAAGTAGCAGACATCATCCTTATGGCTGAAATTTATGCTGAAGGTCATGGTATAATAGGATTTTCCTTTCTGTCCACCAGATGCAATGGAGCTCCTCGCAAAGTGATTCCTGTGGGAAGGGAGAATCATTCCAGCTAAATATTACACAGAAGAAACTCTCAACACAAACACTGAATGGTAGATTTATTCAGTGTACTTGCACATCGCTCTAATTATGCCAAATGCAAAATTTTCACATTTTGGTGACAGTTTCAGAAACATTTAAATGTGTGACAAATGAGTTCATTATAGCTCAGAGTATTCGAATGAGTAGATGCGTAAAATCAAAATAAATTGTGTAATACTATACCTACTTTTTACATTTGTTTATATTTAGAAAGGCTATCTAAGAGAAGAGAGACTTTAGAAAGTAGCTCTCTGCTAAGGATCATTTAAAAACAATAGAGCACTTAGTCCATTAATACAAACTCATAACAATTTTTGTCAATGCAGCAAGCTATAAAATATATTAAGGAGTAAAGTTTGTGCTCTATAGCTTATATATAAAGTATAATAACATAAAAGATACTCCATTAATGCATTAAATTGATTTTATCTATAAAGTTATGATACTAATTGTAAAGTTTCTTTTATAGTTTTTGCTCATAATATTTATCTGTGCAGATCAATTACATGGTAAGTTTATATACTTATAGTAACAGATGTCTGTTCCTGTTCGGACCCAGCAGGGCCGGCCGCTGATGGCCTCCTGCACCGAGTACATCAGAACCTGCATGCCTGCGTATCAAAGCACAAACAAAAAAAATATTAAAGTTAAGCTGCTCTGTCTGTCTGTTTAAATGTTTGTTGTATTCAAAATGATCCAATTTGATGTTGGAAGTGAAACTAAAACATCATCTGTGAGCCAGATGTTTTGACACAGATGTTTGTTGGGCATCTCACCGTAGTTAAACTGGCTGTTTGACTTCTCACAGTTGATGATGTTGAAGCGGTAGGTCGTCCCAACGCGCATGCCACTCACTTCAAAGTAAAACCACTGATGGTAGTGATTACTATTGATATCCGAATTCAGCACCAGGTCATACTCATATCTGGAAAAACAACATAAATATGGACTCAAACATCAACCATAAATAAAATTATTTTCTATAATGTCTTTACTTTAATCCTAATTGTCCAACAGTGCTGTGACTTCTCCACTGCATGTCAACTTTTAATGTCTTCATACTTACTTTCTAACTTGGACAGCCTTCCTGAGGTTGCCCGACTCAAACTGAGAGTTGAACTTCAGTGATTCACCATTTTCTTCAATCACAGGACAACTGAAACAATATTTAGGAAGTTAAATAGCTGTCAAAGCTCTCAACATTATCAAAGAAAAAACAAACTAGTGGTTGTACTTGAAATAATGCTTAAAGGCTAACATAATGATAAAAAAATGTTTTTAAAATTACCAGAACCATATAAATCATTAGCAAGCTGAGAAGAGCTCACCTGGGAATGTCCAAGTCATAAACTACTTTATCCAGGATATCATTAGGATGAATCAACCGCTCAATGTCCTGAAATATTTTTGACCTGTAAAGTTAGGCACAAAAAACTAGTTTACTTCATTCAAAGAAGAATATGTATGTATGTAAAGGCTAATATATACATGTATTTGCTGAATTAAATGAAATTCAGAAATTAAGATAAATTTGATTTCTTTTCCTGTGACAATGAATTAAAAATGTAAACCGTAGAGGATTAACAGACTAAATGCTATTTAGAAATCACAATTTACAGAAATGTTTTTAACTTTATCCAAACTGTGGCAAGAAATACTCAACTCTTATTAGTTTAACAGGATTTCTGAAATTCTAAAAACTACACTACGTACAGAACTGATGTTGTGAATCAAACTTTTAGAAAACCTTGAAAAGCTTCTGAAAGCAATAAATGTTAGCAATTTTTTATCTTCCTTTCTAGAAAACACTTTGGTTAATGCATATTGGATGTGTTTAGCTTCATTCTATTGTTGTCATTGTAGTTTCTGATGTATGTACACCACATTTTTTTTGTTGTCGTTTTTGCTGAATGACTTTTTCCAACAACTGGAACAGACGCCTCACCTTTGGACACCATAAACTCTCTCCAGAAGAGGTTCCTTAAACGTTGGAGCCACGTGACCAAAATAATCTGGGTAAGCCACTTCGGCGTACTGGGGCACAGAACATGTCGCCTTCACCATCTCTACGTAAAGGTCGGGGTCATGCAGTGGGAGGAGCTGAGCCGTGTCCGGAACCTCGAGAACTGCACCTTCCCCTGACTCATCCTCGCCCCCCTCTGAGCCACAGTCCGAACCCCAGTTGCTGCCGCCTCCTCCCACGCGCCGGGTTGGAATGCCCCCCAGCAGCAAAGGCGACTGGATGTGCCTTGTAGTGTTGAGTGGAGATCCTTCTTGTTTCACCCTCTCTGACCCATCTTCTGCTTTCAGATTGTCCTCTAAAGAGAGACATTCCAGTGGACTTGTTAGTTCCTGTTCTATCGCATGAGTCTGAGAGGGGGACCCGCAGAGGGAGGGAAATGTGGCGTTCCCATCTGGAGAAGGAGTGTTGGCCCCCTCTTCTTTATCTTTATTCTTGTTGATATGGATCGAATCCAGGTCTAAAGGTGTTTGAGAAGCAGTTGGGGTTGAAGTGGGAGCAGAGGGAGACAGCTGGGTCTGATGTCTTTTGACAGAGTTGCAATCCTCACGAGAGTTCGGTGAGGGGATTTGCTTTTGTGATGGGGACTGAGCTGTGGGCACTACAATTGGCCGAGCGAGCCGAGCTGATGCCGATGATGAGGACAGGGATGCTGAAGATGATGTGGTTGAGGCACTCTTTGAGTATTCAAATCTATACCCCTAAAGAAACAATGCATGTTGTCAGAAACAGTCAATTCTGAGTGATCACGTTACAAAAAAAGTGTCTCAAGAAAGCTTCACACGAGCCAATAATATCTGCCACAGCCTGCTGGCATCTATATCATAGAAGTTCTAGCAGTACAACAGGGTTTACATGATCTTAGATAAGTAGTTTCATGATAAGACTATTGCTGAACAGCTACACAACTGAAATTACTGTCTTAGAACAGAACATGATTAAAAATGGTTGAGACTTGTGTGGTTTGAAAAGCGTCAGAGTGCCTCATGTCTCTTTCAGATAGCAAACCAAATCAAGTTTCTCAAGCACAACGACCCAACACGTACAGCTGGAGCTGATAAAAATCATCTGTGACAAGTAAAACATAGCTCTTTATAGTAGAAAATGCTTACCTGAAAGTCTTCAGTCAACTCTAAGAAAAATCTCTGGTAGACCTTCAGCTCCTCATACGAACGTCCAATGGTCCTTTTGGGATGGAGCTTGTTCAGGTCTGTTTCTATGTCATCATTCTGTTTGACAGAACAAAAAGAAAGCAAAACTTTACAGTAATCAAACTACATTTGCATTTGAGTCACTGATTCTGGCAGAGTGCATGGCTGATAAATGTTTTAAGTGTTTAGCGGCCGACTGTGAACTGTAGCGGCTGAAATATGACTGTCCTCTGCTGGAAACTAGAAGTGCAAATATGAATAAGTAATCCATAATTAAGACAAGTAGAATATTCATCACAGTGTTCCTCTGTTTTAATCAAAGTGAGTAATGCCATAGAGTAGAAAAATCATTTATGTTTTACTGCTATTATTAAAATATTTATTGTGAAATGTGCTGATTACCAGACTGCAATGATCTTTCTCATCTTCGTCATTTTCGGTGTCTGCATCTGCTTCTGGCTCCTCGTTATCATCGCTTTCATCCACCACGTCGTCCACTGAGCACAGCACACATAGACACACACGCGTTACCGATCTATGCTGCTCTTCTAAATCAGGGGGTTATCCTGATCCATAAAGTGCGCACAGCTGGAGAATAACTTGAAAAGTAATAAAAAGTAGTAGGTATCAGGAGTAAAAAAGAAATTCTGAGCCTGTTTCTGCAAATGCTAGTTGATATTGAGCTGACGATCTTATTGACAAATCAATGATATCTAAATATAAACAATTTTATACACTACACCCCTTTTGGGTCGAGTTACTAAAGCCACAATCATGCTTTTAGGGCTTAACAACAGATACCACTTTGCTGATCAATATGGTGCACATACTGTAACTAATTTCCTCACAAAGTATGAGAAATTACTGTGTGTTGACACCTACATTCATAATTTAGGTAAGCAAAGAGCAATATTTAAAAAATAATGTAGTAGGACACTTTCTACTTTAGACTGAGGGAACATTTCAGCAACAATGATGTCTTTAGGTTATAAAAGGATGAAGTTTAGTAGCGATGTTTCCCAACAAAATAGCTGAAAGACATGTGCAAATAGCGTGAAAGTTGTGCACATGCCAGTGAAGTGTGTGTGAGAGTTTATGAATGCATCTGTTCTCACCTCCAGGCGGCTGGTTGTACAGCTGTGCCACAGGCCCTCCAGCAGGAACATTAGGTAACTGGAAGTGGAAGGCTGACTTGATGGTCGCTAAAGGCAGACGGTTCTTGGGAAAACACTTCCTCATGATTAGACTTGAAGTGTTGATCAAAGGATCCAAAGTGCGCACGGGCAGACACTCCTAAAAACAAAATCGCAAAAAGAAAAATAAAGAGCAGCTGTGTCGCGGTTTGTGTGCTGCTTGATTTAATTCCTTTTTATTCATATCGTCTCACTTACAGTGGACGAGTTGTAGAGAATCCTCATGCCGTCAGCCTCGAGGAACGCCTTCCTGCCGACTTTGATGTTAGTAACGTTTCTGAGGCAGACCAGCAGCCCTTTACGAATCAGCATGTGGCGGTGGCGAGTGTCGTTGCGGTGCCAATCCAGGTACAGAGCCAGCAGGACAGAGACGAAGCCTCTGTCCACTGCACGACGGGCATTTGTTTCTGAGCAGGGAGGGAGATGAAGAAGCAGATATATTGGTATGTATCACTTTGCCACTTTGAAATAGAATGATGAATAAAAATCAAACAAAGTGTACAAATTATATACAGAACAGCTGGTGCTTTCAAATAACTTGAATAATTATTTACAGTGTTTTTGTTCAGACAAAGTTGATCAAAGACAGGGCTAAGACAAAGATGAGCTGTGCTGCATGACACAGTAAATAAAAGATCACTGAATAGAGTAAATTTAAAGCTACAAAGCTAATTACTCACTGGATTTGAGCAGAGCTCCCAATGCGTCCAGAGCTACCCTGTTGATTTTGAAACAAGGCAAACGGGTTACATGGTCTGTCAAACAGACATCAGTAACAGATGCTCAATAACTCTGCTGGAAAAAGGCCACGGTGATGCAGCCTCAGCAATCCCTTCATCTAGTTCCAAGAGAAACATACTCACTTTAGCAGACTGGTGTTCTTCTTGCTGTACGGTGCGACAATCTTGAACATAAGCTCCACCACACCATTCTTCCCCAGTGAAACTGCATTCACAGCTTCACATAAACAGACCAAAAAGAGATGCTATCTTAAGAAAAAGTAGAGTTGACAAGGCAAAAACCATTTAATATAAAAGCTTTCTTTTTTTTTTCTAGGTTTTAATTGACTCACAGTTGGTGGAGTAAACCCTGAGAACCTGCAGACAGGGCAGAAGTAGTTTTGTATTCAGGAGATTCTGTTTCATTAGGTTCACAGTGACGTTCAGAGCTCCGCTTAAACGGGCCTTCACTCCAAACTTTCTGTCTGAACACATTCAAGAATTCATGTTAGTACAGGAACAAAAAAAAGTCTTCGACCACAAACAGCATCAATTCTTTTGTTCCTTTTGCTGTATCATAAACAAAAAGAACTATATTCGTGTAAAGCACTGTACAGACTTTTCCCAACTTCTTTATACTTTGCTTCCAATAAGGCAGTTTTTCTTGTAATATGATAAAGTGGCCTTGATAACTAATTATTCAGGATTTCTGAAAGTCTTCAAAAGTTTTTCTTTCAAGTATAAGAACTCCTTTATACCATATTCCATCAAACTATTAAACCGGAGGAAGAATAAATGGATTTACTAGTGCCGATTACATTTTAGCTCTGTTTTAAATGGTTATGATGAATGTTTATGATGTTATGGGTTTTTTATGGGTTTTATGGGAGGCATTGGACAGATTACGTAAATAAACTTTCATTTCTATGGACAAAGTTTTATCTTATCTTATCTTCAACATTGGCTGTTTTTTTCACTCATTTTCTGCCCAGTCCTTGCAGCTGACCATGACATATTGTGCAGTGTGTGCTCGATATTGAGGACTGTGGACAAGCAGAGGACAAAAGTAGTATAAGATGTGAAACTATCTACAGTAGGTAAACGGTATCTGAAAGTCATCACTGAAAGAAACAGACATAAAAAGCAAAGACCTGAGAGATTCATCAGTTGATCATCTAATGTATGACAAGTTTGCAGCTAATAAGTCTTTGGGAATCGTCTTGTTGGCACCAAAACATTATTTTATGTTTCAAACTGTGTTACAACCATTTTGGTATTTTTCCATTAGTTCAAGACAATAAATAGGTCGAAAAAAATTGTCTTTGTGACAGGCTGCTGGTAACAAAGGACCTCAAGACCCAATTCTTTTTTGTTTCTTGTCTGATATGTCTTTACACAACACTGGTTTATTCCATAAATTTAAGAACCATTTCATACCTACATGATTCATAGGTCAGAGATACGTACAAACAATAAAACATTCCTCTGAAAATGATTAGGTGCTAGTCTGAAAAAGAAAAAACTGCAAAGAAAAGTTGTGAAATACTTTCAGAAAGCCTGAAGAACTATTGATCAAGACCACTTTAAAAGACTCCAGGAATGTCTGGCTCCATGTATAAAACAACGAGGACTGTATGCCACCATCATTGGTGGGATTCATGCCCTGCTAATAAGAAGCTATTTTCACCAATCCATTAATAAACAAAAAAACTGTACTGGAAGAAAATAAATCTAAACAAAACCTGAAGAGAAAAATATCTGACTGCAAAGACATAAAAACTGCACAATCATTAATATGCCTTTGAATATTATGATGCAAGTAATGCAGTAAAAGTGTAAAAGACTCAATAGATGATCAAATATGACCTCAAGTATTAAACTGGTGTTCAAATCAAAGCATTTGTTTGGTTTGTATCAGAATAACTCAACTTTAAATCAGGTTCAATATCATTTGGCTTCTATAAGGAGATGTGGCAGAAACCATTTAACATGTGTGCTCTGAGGGAAATGAGAGTTATCAGTCACTGGTGTTGTCAGAAACTCATATGTTTTATAACAGACTAGTGTCAGAGCTTTATATAATGTTACAAAATTAGTAAAAAACTAAATGTAAAAACTAGGCTGATAGCAAGTTGACTCAGCTAGCCTTAGCTAGTTTTTTTTCTGTACAATGTTTGATATGTTTTCTGATTTGCAGCAGGAAAAAAAACATTTTTTTTCTTTTAAACACTAAATAAAAAACTATGAATCAAAAGCCAACTTCAAGAGGAAGATTTCTAAAAAAAAATAAATATGTTTCTGCATGACACCATTAGGGTTAGGGTTTAGTTACAGAAAATCAGTGGCTGAATTCGTCCGTCTGGCTCAGCAGCATATTGCTATGGTGGAGAACATGATTTTTGTTATCTTTTAGAACTTTAAAGCAAATGGAAGCCTTTCTCTTAACACTACTTATGCAACAAAACACTATCTGAGCTATAAAAAACTAAATTATTAAAAAAAAAAATCACTTCAGTTAACAAGCCCTCTTATCTGATGTGACTTCTATTGTTAAAAAAATTAATAAAAAAGACCATTGAGAAATTCTTACTTGTAGTAATAATGTTAACATTTAAAGGCACATGTAAGATTGCAAATGGCACCAAAATGATATTAAACTAAAGATAGACAAAACAATCCGATGAATATAACAAACAGAGATGGGAAAACTGATGGGAACTGATGTACTCTTGTTTGTTCGAGTTAGAACGTGACAGGAAGGATACCTTTGGGTCCGACCTTGGCGAGTAGCGAGTGAAGCTGTAGCATGAGTTCCTCACTGGGAGGAAACTCTTTGCTGGCAGTGATCAGAATCTGGAATAATATTCCTGTTCCTCCCTTGGAGACAAACACTCCCACTCTGCGGCCTCTGCCTAAGACAGAAAACCAAGAATAGAACAGCATTAATTGCAATGAAACTTAATTCAGGACCAGGATTAGAACCACTTGGCAAAACACTGATTCCATCAGCCAAAGCCAAATTCCATGTTTAATTGGGGAGTCCAATTAAACAGTTTAGGACTTAGGAACATGAATGCATTTAAATGCATGTAAGTGCAAAAAGCAAGAGACTTAATGTGCTGCTTGATTTTCTATTTTTAGAGAAGATTTTAAAGGGGAATTAAAATAAAATATCAAAATAATGATTTTCCCTGTTTTTTTTTTTTAGTTAAACACTATCATAAAACAGTCCAGTGGTCCATTTCTCTGATTTAAAATGTTAATGACTTGTTTTTAGAGTTTTTCTGTCAAAATCCCAAAGTGGGGTGATTGTGTGGGCGGTGTTACCTCCCTGGTTTGTGATGTAAAAAGGGTCGCAGCCAGCTGTGGCAGACCGCTGTAGGACACTGAGGAGGTTACTGTTGCAGTGTTTATCAGCGGAAATGGAAGCAGGAGAAGAAGCAAGTTTTGTTAACAAGAGTACTGGTTTGAAAACGCATTTCTCCTTTTGGTCTGGACTGATGCTGACGGGAACTGGAGCCCCACATTTCACAAGAGGAACCCCCCAAGTCTTACAGTGATGTCACACCGTCTTCGAGGAGTTCAACATCCAGACACCTAGAGGCTGCCAGTGTTGTTCAAACAGTGGGAGATAGTCAGACAGCGGGAAACGGCAGGGGCCAGTCAGATGTTGGGAAACGGTCAGACTGTGGATGCTGGTCTGACCGCTGGTGCCGCTCCGACAGGCGGTGGATCTTCAGTTGACGGTTTGTATTTCAGGTGGTTTTCTTCAAACCATTATTAGCTGCACAGTCAGTCTCCAGACTTTGGGATGTTATTTTCACCAGGAGTCAAACTAACCACATCCATCAAACTTTCTTGTCCTTTGGGAAGCTGAAGAATGACTCAGCTGTTGGAGTTTTGGGTCGGTTTACGCAATTAACTGCAACACACTGAAACACTTCACCCCCACACTATTCATATTTGCTATTTACTGTCCTGTTTACGTTCCTGTGCTTGGCACATGATGCATCACACTTCTGAGTGATCATGGAAAATGCCAAAGAGACCCTAGTAATATTTTTAATCTTTAATTAATAATTTTTATTTAGTGTAATTTTTTAAAATGAGAGACTCTGAAAACAAGTACCTTGTATGACTTTCTTTTGATTTACGTTAGCTTCAAAACACTTTTCATTTCCCCTTCAAAAAGGACAAAGGTCTCCTTACCCACAGTCAGCAGCTCACTGAGGATGTACAGAATGTTCAGGGAAGTCTGGACATCTCTGCTATTCTACAAGATACAAACAACACATAATATATACAATGCAGCAAGCCGTTTCAGCTTATCAATCTTCTGTGATTAACGTGACATCTGCTGCAGAGTTTCTACTTTTAGTGGAAACTCACAACCTCTAAACCTGAGCTGAAGAGACAGTCAGTGAAAGCATGAATCAATATGCTCAAATGAAAGCCTTTGCTGAAAATAAAACAAACAAACAAAAAAAATTTAAAAAGTGAAAAGTGAAGCTACTGTTCAGATCAAACTTTAATCATGGATGCTTTCAGGCTTAAAAGGAAGGTGCCTTAAAAGAAAGAAGATACTTCTGTGATAGGCAATAATATTGTTTTTAATTGTTTTCCAAAATCTGCAGGTTTACAGGAAAGAATATGCCTTATGCATGGTATTTAATATTCATCTTCAACAAAGCTCTTCAGGAGTTCACTCACTAAGAAAGATTATTACACTTACTAGAAATTATTCTATTCTGATGCTGCTGTAATGTAAAAAGTCCTGTTTTGTGTTGTGTTACAGTGAGCAGCTAAGTTGTGTCGTGTTGATGTGAGCTCACCTCCAGGGAAGCCAGGATGACCTCCATTCCACTGGAGCCTTTGGACATCACCTCTTTCCCACTCTTCTCTGTAACACACCACAAAGTAAAACGGGTCAGAAATGTGAAGAGCAAGCAATGATGTCAGCCACTAGGTATTATTTTAGAATGTGTGAAAACCACCACTGAAAAGACTTGACATCAGAGACCGGCCACCTGAAACCCAAACGGACTAATGGTTTCCAGTTGAATGCTTCAAGTTTTCAAAGGACAGATTCATATTCAAAAATATTCACTGCAATCACTCTGGTTGCCACAACACAGAGCGGCGAAGCTCCCATTACAGCAGACAAAGAGGGAAAGTGACTTCATTCTCTGGTCGGGACACCTTTAATCCATTGTATCTTTACATAGCGAAGGGATGTTTGCTGCTATATTCACTGTCAAGATCACACAGTAACATGTTGGCAAAGCTTCTGCACAAATATGAGGAAAGTTTTAAACAAATGCTGAAAGAAGAAGAGGACCTCAAGGACTCATAACATTCCCCCCCAATCGGATTTTGCTTCTTTTGCACAAATCAAAGCTTGTTGTGGACGTTCAAAAAACAAGATTCATGAAAAGATTAAAGGAGCCTTTACAAAATTAAAAGGCGAGCTAACTTAAACATTATAGTATTCTGTAAATTTTTAAATTAAGACATGGCAAAACAAGTAAAAAAAAAAACAAAAACCCAAAAACAAAAACTTCAACATCACATTAACGACACTATTAGATTTCCTGTATGTAAGCATTTTGTGGCAGAAATGTAGACGTTACATAACAAAAAACAAACTGCCAAACCGGAGGATTAGATTACTTGATGGTGATCTTAGTCTGGACGTCTGATAAGATTGAGAGTTTGGCACAACATGCAATGCATCAATAGCATGTGGGGATGAGATGTGTTGAGTGCACAGCTCAGCCACAAGAATTATGCCAGAGTTTCATTATAAACTGAGTGATGACTGTTCAGTCAACCTAGCAACACACAAACACTAAACAAATATATATATATATATATATATATATATATATATATATATATATATTTTTTTTTTTTTTTAAAACAACAACAAACAAACAAACAAACAAAAAACATATGCACACACTTTAGAGTGTTGGAGAGAGGACACTTTGTCAAACATTTCCGCCATGCCAGACTTTTTAAAGCTCTTCAGAACAAATCAGTCTTTCAACACCTGCAAAGTGATCACTGCCCGAGCAGAGACGCACGCTCGTAAAACTAAACTTAAAAACTCGCCACAATGACCTGCCGCGTTTAAAACTTACTTCAGAAACTGCACACGTTTCTATCTAAAGAGGATTTCAAGCATCCCAGATGAATTAGGGAAGCTGCAGAGGTCAAGTGCTCGTTCTAATCCATCCTCTCACTTTAACTCAACTCGGCCAAAGTCAAACATCCAGAGTATTTGAATCTTAAGCACACACTGAAACGCAATCAAAGATAATATTGTGAAAGTCTAGGCTTTGGACAGTCGTTAAAAAACTGACAGCTGATATATCGCGTCACAGCTTGTTAAATCATTTTCTTGTGTACGTTACCAGTCCGGTCCCTACCTGCCGAGTCAGAAGAGTCCAAGGATGGATAGTACCTCCTGGTGTAGCGATACTCCATTTCAAAACAAAGCTCTCAAAGATCACAAAGGCTTTGAATGAAAATGGGTCCTATTCTCTAAAATATCAAGTTGGTTTTGAACGGGTCTGCAGTAAATCAAAGTGTTTCAGGTTATAGTATTGCCAAAGGGTAAATCACTTTTAAAGCTTCATCGGCGTGTCTCTATCCCCCTAAAGCTTGAAGTGATCTCCTCAGCTGGTCAACACAATCCACCCACTTTTGTACCATGTGTGCACACAGCGGGCTTAGCGATAAGCACCTCCCTTTGCACTCGCCCAACAACTCAACCACAGCCTGCTTCTGCTCACAACTGTTTGAGAACCATCTCTTAATGTGGAGGGTCTAATATTTACAAGCATACACTACTCCAAAATGGATTTTTTTTGTTTGTTTTTTTTTGGTTATAAAAAGTGCTTACACAATTCAACCAAAATGCATTTTTGCTTTGAATATGTTTTCACCAAACAAAAGTTCATGGCTCCTCCATTTATAAGTTCTGGCTTCCCCTTGTTCTTTTTTAAGGTATCTCTTTACTGCCTCATAAGCCCCTAAGGCTCTAAACTTAAGACAGAGTACAGCAAAGTCCCTCCTGGAGTGTATGGTTACTGTGAACAGGGTCAAAGACCCCCCCACACTCCCCCCCACTGCTTCCCTCTGACCAACGTCACACGAGTTGCAGGTTGCAGGCGAGGTTCTGACAGATGACTAAGCAGTAGATGAGAGAGGAACAGCTGTATATCATGATTGATAGAGTTACAGACAGACGCTTTTCCACTGTGCCCATCAGTCAGAATGGATTAACAGCTTCACTTTGAAGAGGAGTAAAAAAAAAAGAAGAAAAAAAAAAGGCTGAAATTAGGAGAAGAGGAGAGAAGAAACTCAAGAAAGGTGAAACAGGAAGAAGGTCAAAGGAAACTCAGAGTAGGAAAGCAGGTGCAGAAGACTCATTCAGCTCCATCCTTCAATTTACACCCTGGCTCCGACTGGGTGCTGGAGTGGGTAAAGTTTGTTCTCTTTTACAAAAACAACAAACAAACTCCAGGGCGACAAAATGAAATAACATCTGCAGAGTTTTTCTGATAGACAGAATCCATGACTGGATCGTCAATACATTTTGTCTGTAGGTGTTGGCTTTCACGATTAATGAACATTTGATACTTTTATTTTCATTTGCTTTTACTTAACTAATGGGGGATGTTACAAGTAAACAGCAGGACTTCAATGAGCCCAAGATTAGGGTCTTGTTTTGTGTAGCCAAGATACAGAGATTTACTATTTATAGCGATGTCAAGTTAGGAATAGCAGGAATACCTAACATTTCAAAAGTAGTAAACTGAGAATGCTCAGCATATCTGCTTGATAAATGACCGATACAAGAATCATAACTGACAGGTAATTCACCAGTTTTACAAATGCTTCTGTTGACTAGACATCAGAGCGCTACAACAATGTGAAACTGATATTTAAACTAATCCGAGCTTACAGTAGAGGCTCCCTGCTAACAGGGACACTCATGTTTCACTGTGTTTAACACTGTGATGTGGCACAATGCTGTCTTCTTCCGCTGTGAGATCAACACTCCTCTTAAAGAGTAATCAGAGACTCTGGACCCGTCAGTCTGCACCTTCAGCTACTGCTTCCCCCGCCTGTCTCCATTTCCACAGCAAATAAACGACACAGGCTTTAATGAATTAATCAGCTACACCGGTGTTTCACACGAACGTCTGTTTAAAGTTGTAAAGGGGAAAGTTCAACATGAAATATTCTGTTTTATATCTTTAGGGCTTATGTAAACAAAGATTTAACATCATTTGACATTTTACTATAAAGCCAACAACAAAAAACATAAATCCGAATTAGACGATGTGACGTTAGAAAGAAGGAAGCTTATCAGATCTTACCGGATTAATAATCTCTGCTAGAGAAAGTTGCTTAATTCTAACAAAAAAGTCACAAAAAGTCATATGGTCAGTTTATATACATTTATGAAGATGTCAGTATTTATGAAGATGCCAATTTATTAACAATGCAAAGGTAAAAATAATGTAGAGTAAAAAATCAGCCTTAGCAGTAAGCATCAACTTTCTGAAGTTAGTGAGTTTTTCTTGTTTTTTATTTAAAGAACATATTTTTCTGATTTTAAAGGATTCAGTCAGTCATGTTGTTATTCTGACTACCTCATTTCAACACATGGCAGCTTTAACCTTGTGTTAAATGATCATTCAGTTTACTTGCCCAGAGAGAAAAAAATTATACTTGAAAAACTGAAAGCAGCAACAGTAATAAAGGTTAATTGGTTGCATATAATCAATTGGTCAAATACTCATCAGCTATATTTGCGAGTATGTTGTTTTTGCTCTTTTTTGAAACAAATAGTGAATTTTGGATCAAAGTGCAAATGTGCAATAAAGGGCAGTAATTTATTAAACCTAATATGTCCCTAATTTTAAGATGCTTAAATTTATAGCTGAAAAACCAGAAGTTTTCTTGGCATGCAAATTCTTTGACATGTCGTGAAACTGTAGTAGTAGTGAAACTGCAATATGCTACTGCAGGTGATGTCAAAATCAAATTTCAACTCATTGTGCTATAACTTTTCAATTATATGATAAAAATTAAATTTGTATATATTCTCAGGAGTAATTGGAGATAAATACAAGACAATTGGACTTACAGGTCTTCTGTAACTTTCATTTAAATAACATAAATGAAAAAAATAATTGCCAGAAGTTGCTGGTCAGTGATTTGCAATTTTTTTTAACAAGGAGAAAAATGCCATGAAGGAATAGTGAGAAGTTGCACATTTTTTATTCATGTGAGCAACAGTGGAACCATCTGTTTAATTACTCTTTTCTCAGACCCAGAGACGGGAAGTGAACACCTGAATGCTCACACAGGTGTTCTCATATCCAGCCTCGTGAGGAAGTGCTTTATACTCAAACTGCTCTTTAAAATCTCTCCAAACAACAATTAATTTAGTTACATTTTTAATTACAAACAACACAATTAAGCAATCAGAAATGAGTGCAGTAGTCATTTAAATACACCTGATAATATCTGTGTCTGCTACAGTTTGTTTTTCAAGCCAATTTGACAGACTAATACCAACTTAAACCCTCAGTCAGAACTTCATGTTATACATCAAGATAACATTTCTATACCGATCTTACCTGTTGGTCTTTGAAGAAATACATAACAATACGTAGAGGAAAATGTGCCTTTTCTATTGTTTTATGCTGATTCTGTGAGTCCGTGTGTATAAATGTGCTCTCACCCTGGGTCTGTATGAGATGAAGGATCTTCGTTGTGACCTGTCTCGCCATCTCAACGTCCCTCAGCATGGACTCGCTGTTCATCCTCTCCAGCTGGCCCAGAAGCATCAGTACCCTGGAGTTACTGGGGACACTGGAAAAACGCAGAGATTTCTACTTTTAAAAGTAGTTTAGTGCAAGCGTCGGCAGAATTCTGCTTCTTTCTGTAACGAGGACGCCCAGAGGAGGATAGATTTGTTTTCTTATGTACAAGAATGTAGTAAGTCCTTCAATATACTGAGAAAAATCTTGCTTTAAAAATACCTTCCTATGCTCAGAGTCGTTTATGCCATACTTAAAAACAAAAAAATTAAAGAAAAAAATAAAATTTGCTTTAATGTAGTGCTCATCTAAACACAGTTTAAAATTATCTTTAAAATGCATTTGTTTTTTTAATAAAGCTGATTTATAAGCCGTCCTCTAGAGCTTAACTATTTATGGGGTAGTGACCCCTCGTTTTTCTAATAATATTAACTTCCCTGGCACTCGGCTAGAAGTAAGAGATTAAGGGTCAGTTGTTGCAGCAAGGGCAAACAATGGAAAGGGAATCACAACTCTGATTATACCCAGTGGAGCAAATATTCTCATGCCCTTATAAAGGGAGAGTTAGAGAAAGATGGAAAGAGAAGGTGGGTGCTCAAGACAGGACATTTTTTTAAAAAACGAAGGGGGAAGTGATATCAGAGTGGACAAGGGACTTGCACACATGAACAAAGATTATTTTTAGTGGTGACAAATTCATATAGGAAGGTCGTGTAATTATCTCCACACGGTGCTCTTTGACAGAAACACTTTCTCTCTTTCACACACACCCACCCACTGACTAGAAAATAAATAAGGTGATCAAACACCGGTATAAAAGGAGTTAAAACTGAAGTAGTGCAAGAGCAGAAAACACAAATATCCATGAGATGCATTCCTTGTGTGTGTCTGTGTACTACCCATCAACTCACCCCTTCTCTGTGGCCATTTTGGGTTTGTTCATTTTTCACAACATCAAAATGTCATGTCGTCTGCAAGAGAGACAGAGAGAGAGAGAGAAAGTCCACAGTGAATAAAAAAATAAATAAACCAAAAAAAATACATGCCATGTTATTTAAAGAATGATTACCCTTTCCCCCCCAAATGTCAAATGAGTTCCCACTGGACTCCCACTTTAGCCAGCGAAGAAACTAAGCCAAAACCAGCTGACAATAAATCTCAACTGTCCCTTTGAATGTACTTGGCTATAATCATGTCTCGGACTTGTACCAAACAGTTGACCTGTGTGACATAGGGTGTTAATGCTTGTGACATTTCCCCAGCAGGATAATTAAAAAATATTCCAGTTTAATATTGTAATATTGTTAATGTACTATTGTTATAAGCTTGATTTTTTTTTAAATAAAAATAAAACCAGTCTGACAAGCAGTCAAGGGGAAAAAAGATGATTCATACCATCAATATCTTAGAAAACTACATTTATTCTAAATGATTATAGTCAATGTACCTTTGAAGACTTTGAGAATGTAAATGAGAGCCGGGTGCATCTTTAAACTAAGCTGCAAACAGATACCTCTTACTGCAGGGCTAGGCAATCCTGGTCCTGGAGGGCAACTATCCTGCATGTTTTACATGTTTCTCTGCTCCAACACAGCTGATTTGAATCAATGGGTGATTAACAGGCTTCTGTAGAACATGAAGAGGTAATTTAACCACTGAATCAGGTGTGTTGGAGCAGAGAAATGAGGAAAACATGCAGGATAGTGGCTCCGAGCACCAGGGTTGCCTGAATGCTCCAAAACAAAGCTACTCTTAGACGCACAAGGCCTCCAGACTGATATTACACTAAACAAGGCATAGTCCTGGAGGCAAACAAGTTGTAGACAAGGTCACTTCGCTGTAAGGGTGACAAAAATATGCAAAAGGCTTACTGCAGCATTAAGTATACTTGGGTCACATTTATTTGATTATGCCACACATTCACAATTACACTGTTTTGATAAACATACGCAACTTTGCAACACGTTTGTTTTGTTTTCAAAACAAGACCAAGACCATTTCAAAGATTTTCAATACAGGTGGCGGTCCGGGCTCTATGATGGTAAATATTAATGTATTTCTCATGTTCCCCGAGACAACTTCTTCCACAGTTTAAGCCCAAACAAACATGAAATTGTTGTTCAATGGGGACAACAAATATGGGATGGCTGTTTAATTGATGTTAAATTGTATCAGTTAGTTAATAACAACTGTGGTGCTTTTATAGCAGGAGGACCCTGCTTGTTTGTTTAATTGAACTCAAGTGATGAGTTTTTTTTCTGTTTTGTTTGGTTTCTTTTTGGCCAGCCTTTAAAAGAAATCTAACAACGCAGAAATCTGCAGTAAGTCCAAACAAATCTGTAACCTATAAACTTGAACAGTTTCACTTCTACCATCAGGCCTCCACAGCCCACCATCATCATCATCATCCTCTCTTGTAACTGATACAGCAGGACGACCTGGTGATAAGGTCAGTGGGCTGAGGGGGGTAACAGTTGTCATGGCAACAGGTCAGAACCGTCGACGTGAACAATAATAAACCTAATGCATTAAAACATATTACACGACTATGGTCAGAATACGCTCTCTTTTTTTTAAAAAAAAAGATGAAGCTGGCAAGTTATAAAGAACGGCCGCTGCTGCTAATGGGCTGAGATAAACATGGAAACACTCCGGCGCGTTTCTTGCGTGTATATCCAGGACGTTAAGCCTGATAACCGGGCTGGAGCGTGTGGTCGCTGCACCTGCTGGGGCTGGTCACTCATTAACGGCCGCCGCTGCGCCAACGGCCAGGCCAGCGAACAGGAGGGACATGCTAAGAGTGGAGCCCAGTGCTGAAAACACAGCTGCTTTAACCGAAGACAAAGACTCGAGCGCTAATAACAAAAAGAAAGAGAAAAAAAAGAATTTTACTAACCTGTTTAAATAGAACTGTCGTCCCGATAAGACTGGACCAGCAGGAAGATAAGGGAAGTCAGCTACTGTTTGTTGCTTGATACGCCCTGATTATGATGTTGTGCTGCGAGCGGAGACGCTCCAGTAAATAACGCGAGAGTGGCGATGTCTTTTTTTTTTTCCAGTCTTGGCGTAAAAACAAATTTCTGGACGAGAGCATTTGCAGTTTATAATATCTTTTATAAACCGTTTATTATCTCCACCGTCCAGTTTCATGAACTGGGGGCATTTTCTCGTGTTGGATTTTGGTCGTTATTTTGTTTGGACTACAAGTCCCAGGTTGACGGTGGCTTGTTCGTGACGTATAATTTATGCGCCAGTCTGTACAGTTCGAAGGAATTAGTACTTAATACTAAGGTATGTGCTGATTTATAACGATTCGGTGATTTATGATCGACAATGTTCGCGTTTTCTATATCACATGAAATGTAAATAACAATAAAAATACAATTATTCTGGCTTTCGTTCGCTATAAACACGCATTGCGGCAACATTAGCTTGTTTGCACACACGGTGTTCTAGCTAACTAATTTTGATATTGTGAGAGCATACTAGCAAGAAGTTTATTAACTTCTTGTAACAGTGTATGATATATAAACAATCGTTTGACGTTTTGGATGTAATATTAAAAGGGCATTTGTGTACCTGCGTTTGTAGTGCGAAAAAGAGCGCGTTTACTTTGGTATATTTGTTTGACATGCTGGTTCTGGTTCTCAGCATCAGTGTCGTTTTTAAAATGTCATTGTTTTAGAGTTAGGGTTAGGGTTAGGCCACAGATTGCAGGTATTTCATGCTGTAAACTCTATGTGAATGTAAGTGTGTTATTAAGTTAAGAATTGATAAATCTGTGTTACAGAAAGTCTTTCAAAACCTATCCTTACCTTTTAAAGTATTGACACATCCGTTGTGTTTAGGGTACTTTTTAGATGGCAGTCTACACCCTTTTAGGCTATTACCAAATCTTCTTAAGTCAACAAACAAAACACAATACTATTTCTGATGAGCCACTAGATTATTATACTCTACATTTTCAAATCTCATTGAATTAAAGTCTGATATGTTTCTCAGACATATACCTTCACTGTCAAATTGACCCTGAGGAATATATTACTATACAATTACACTTTGTTACATAAAGTATTTTATATACCCCATTATGTGCAATACAGTATAATATTTACTCTTAACTTCATCAGAGACAACTAAAGAAATGGGCCAGAAGTAAAGTTGCTTGTCTGTTTTAAGTTGTCCCCTCTTTATCAAAGTATCACGACTTGTAAAAGCTTGTCACGACTGTAATTGCCTTTCAGCGACTGATTGGAGGATTTTTGTTCAATCTTGGGCTGGTTTGTGTCTGCACGTTTAAAAATTCTGAAAAATATTTAGATCCTTGGGGTTTAAGAGAAATGTCAGAACTTTAAATCTGTACATCCTGAGGATAATTATTGTTTCAAAAGAAGCAACTCTATTACTGAAACGTTCCTTGTTTCAGCTGTTGCAACACAAAACCAAAGCATAAAAATGTATATATAAATCACAGAATAAATCTTGTTTTCCATAAAATACTGACCTTTTTACTTGTAAGCTTAACCTCCGCTCATTACAACCCAAAGGTTTTCCTTTTTTTAACCTTCATCAATCCACAGGATGCGTTTCCTAAATGCACCAGGCTTTTCTAGACGCTCATTTGTGAGCTTTTTGACTCTGACATTTGGGGTCAGGATGTTGGAAAAGTTTTGTTTTGACAACTTTTCTGTGAAGGTCAGGATTTTTTTCTCACGTCACTGACTGTGCAGCAGAACAGTTCACTGTCTCTCCAGAGTCTTTTGACTCCTCTTCAAGGTCATTTGTGGACAAACAGGGAGTTTTGGTTTGGCTTCCCAGCAGTCCTACTTAAATTGTATTTTTAATAGATTGTGTATTGGCATTTGTAGTATTCTTCTTTTTTGTCTTTTACACCTCAAACATCATGTTGATGTTAACTGTCATCTCTTTATTAATTACAGATTGAATTTCCTGAAAAAGATTTTATTAACATTCATTTTTCTTCTTTGTGGCCACATTCATTTTCCTAAGTCACTGCCCACAGTTGGCCTTGGCAGATTATGGTTTTGTCTAGATCTTAGGAATATTTATAAGTCTTTTGTAAACTCTGATAATGAACAAACACAAGTCCTAACAAGTTAACAAGTTAATTGAAGGATGAGTCATTGGTACATGTTTTCTGAGCTCTCAGATTTCCCAGCTTGCCTTAACTTGAAAAAAGGAGTTTATAAAACTAACCCAATAACACAATTTAGCTAAAAATGTTTGAATTGTAACTTTTTTATGCCACTTTGGAGCTCTGAACTTTTCCTGCTTACTGTAACATAAACCTTGTCTTGTTGTTTTCATTTTATTAGGAGCAGATATTTTTAAAATGTGCTTGTTTATCAACCTTAAAATCTGGCTTAAATCTGGTCAATTTTACCAATTAGACAGGTTTAATAAATTGCATCAGTTATTTACGTTTTACAGAGCTATAGCTCTGGATTGTATAATTATTCAAACATCCTAACATTTATACTCACACTCATCAGAGTCATTTTGAAGGTAAATTAGTACCAAAATAAGACAATCTGCTCCACACTGTAACATCTAATGCCTGATTTTCTTTGGCTTTTCTTTTTTAGTCACCATGGTGATGAAATCATCAGTGGAGGATGATGATTCTGGCTGGGTGCTGGGCATCCCAGAAAAGATGAAGAACAATGCCAACTGGGTTGATATTACTCATGAATTTAAAGGAGCCTGCAAAGGTAAAAAAACAAAACAACAAAAAAAGGAAAATAAAGAAAACAGGCTTTGTGCCTTCCTTCTGTTCTCATCCTTGCTGTTTTCTTCACACAGAGTTGAACCTCGGAGAACTGCTTCATGATAAACTGTGAGTAATGACCAAAGGCTCTCTAAGGCTACATAAATGGGACCACCTTTAGACAATAAGCTGTAGCTACTTTAAAATCGCAGAAATACTGATTTTATTTATTTATTTTTTTTCCCCACAATTTTTGTCAATTTTAATTTTTATTTGCCGCAAACATCCTCATTGCTTATACTTGAGAGTTGATCCGAGCAAGCGTTTTGTTGCTTTTTGCAGGTTCGGCCTGTTCGAAGCCATGTCAGCTATAGAGATGATGGATCCAAAGATGGATGCCGGGATGATTGGAAACCAGGTCAACAGGAAAGTGCTCAATTTTGAACAAGCAATTAAGGTAAAGGGGGTTAAAACACAAAGCCAGATTTTCTGGATCTTGAGTCATCCTTTTACGCATCACCTAATCTATACTTATTTGTCTTCAATATAAAGAAACACAATGAACCAACAACTTTTAAGTGACTAATATTACTCTCTTATATTACCTGTAGGAAGGTGCTATAAAGGTGAAAGACCTTAGTCTTCCTGAGCTCATTGGGATCATTGACACGTGTTTCTGCTGTTTGGTGAGTTTGGTTTATTTATTTTTTTCTTGAATCAAATTGCCTATTTTTAAGTTGCTGTCATTTTTGGGCCTCTAAACCACTGGTTAGGTAACTGCTGCTGTTCAAAGATTTTCTAAAGGGCCACTTAGATGTATATAATATAGACTGTATTAGCAGAATCACCTCACACTGAGAGATTCATAATGAATTTTGGCTGTTTTTATGTGTCTCATAGGTGGTTTTTTTTAAATATATTAAGCTTTTTTATCTTTAGATGTTAGAAATAATTAGTTATTTGGAATATTGTGTTATCAAATCTATAGTAAGCCACGATGCTGTTGTTTGTTTGTGCTTTTATATGTGTATATTTAGATAACGTGGCTGGAGGGTCACTCTTTGGCTCAGACGGTGTTCACCTGCCTGTATGTCCACAACCCTGACCTGATTGAGGAGCCGTCCCTTAAAGCTTTTGCCCTGGGCTTACTGAAGGTGTGCGACATCGCTCGGGAGAAAGTCAACAAGGCGGCTGTGTTTGAAGAGGTGAGCCGGTTTCTGCACACGCTGTGCCGCTAAATGCGAGACTCCAGGTCGGAGAAGTTAGAGTGGAGGCTGCTCGGATAAAGCCCGGGTGAGCAGAATAAAAAGCTGGCTGGAGTGAACTTAAAGCTGTCTTTTGGCTCACCTGTTAACAGCGGAGCTGCTCATTGACAGGCGGGCCCGGCCGCGGCTCTACTTGGCAGCTCCCAGGTGTGAATGTGTGACACTGTGTGGATATGTTCGGGGTGTTATTTCTTAGAAAAATAATCCCATAATGATCCAACATTAAAAAAAATGATTCTTTGAAGATTCAAATACATAATTTTATTAGCTAAACAAATAATTTAATATTCAAGTATGTCAGAGTGACCTATTTTTTAAAGAGATAACATTTTGATCTTAGTGTTTTAATGATAATTTAACCTTTTATTTTTCATACAGGAGGATTTCCAGGCCATGACTTATGGTTTCAAGATGGCTAATAATGTCACAGACTTGCGTGTGACAGGTCAGTATAATTACAGCATACACACTGCAGACAAGTAGAGTATAATATGCTGATTCAAACAGTTGTTTCAGACAAATAACAAAGTCCATTCTCATCTTTTTTCGCATCTCATCAGGTATGCTGAAAGATGTGGAGGATGAATTACAGAGGAAAGTTAAGGTACGTGCTCTCTATAATTACCGTTTCAGTAAAACGCAGACGATGAAAGTGAAGCTTGTTCATTTTGTTCTCCCTCAGAGCACACGCAGCCGACAGGGGGAGCAGCGAAACCCGGACGTCGAGCTCGAAGTAAGTTTGAAAACTTGTCAGCGTGAGCTGCAGCTTTAGGGCACAAACCGTTCAGATCATCTTAAAATGGTCAAAGTCTACATGCTAAAATCAGACTCCAGCAAAAACACCTTTTGTTGTTGTCAAAACAGAATTTTTAAGTCTTTTTTTTTATAGTTTCTTCTTTCTTGTAAAGCTTTAAAGACCAGTTCAGAAACAGCTATTTCTTAATGATGTTTACAATGTTGTTTTATGTCTTTTTTTTGTTTTTTGGTCCAGCACCAGCAGTGCCTGGCACTTTTCAACAGAATCAAGTTTACTCGCCTTCTACTGACGGCTCTGATCGCCTTCACAAAGAAAGAGGTAAAACAGATCAGGCAGCGCTGAGGTTAGTGGCAGCTCTCTGTAGAAACATAACTACCTGGAATGTAGTACTCCAGACTTTCTGAAGGTCTTTCAAAGTTTTTCTTTGGCCTTTCAGACCTTGCACCTTACCATTCAACATATTCTGTAGTATGTGTTTTAAAAATCAAAATGTTGGACTAAGGAAAAAGTCTCGAACCCAAAAAAAGTATTTAAAGCACACGAGAGATGCATCATCCTTTAGTTGATCATCTTCTGTGTGTGAAGTTTTCAGCTACGAGCTCTTTGGCATTGCCATGTTGGTGCTAAAATATTATTTTATGTGTCAAACTGTGTTGTCTTCTGTATTTTTCATAGATTCGCCTAAAGAAAGGGAACAAATTGTGTCTCTGTGATAGGCTGCTGGTAATAAAGAGCCTAAAGATTGTATTATAGGTTGGATCTTTGGTGTTGAAACAACACTGGTGACTCACTTGAGTCTAGGAGGTTTTTTTATGACATAATTATTCACAGGTCAGATTGGTGCTTTTACTGCTGAGCAAGACAACTTTAAAAGATAATAATTCTGGCTTTTTGGTATCAGAATATGAAACAATGTACTGCGCAGCACTGCGTGTATATACATCTTACCGACGTGGAAGACGGTGTTTCATGTTCCGGTGCTTGTGTTTGTGTTTTTATCAGACCAGTGCAGTCAGTGAGGCCCAGAAGCTTGTGGTTCAGGCGGCAGATCTGTTGTCGCCCATTCATTCCAGTATCCAGTATGGCATCCAGTCACAAAATGACACCACTAAAGGAGGTAAAACGCACACACACACACACACACATACACACGCACACACTTGTAAACCATCAGGTCAAGCTCATATTTTGGAGGTTGGATTACGAGCTGCTATCTTTAGGACTGCAGCTGCAACTTTTGTTTATAGAATAGTTTTCTAAAACCATTCAATGTAAGTCTGACACATGCCTGAAACTGGATACACATTATAGATGGTTTTGTGCTGCACTCATCCTGTTTTGTCAAGGTTATTTCTACCTTGTTCCTTTTTTTTTTGCTAGGTTTAATTTAAATATGACATGAGTTTTTGGTTTTGTGTTGTCTTGTGAATCTTCCAGACCACCCCATCATGATGGGCTTTGAGCCTCTCGTTAACCAGAGACTCCTGCCGCCTACGTTTCCCCGCTATGCCAAGATAATTAAACGGGAAGACATGGTGGCTTACTTCAGCAAGCTCATAGAACGAATCAAAACAGTGTGTGACGTCATCAACACCACAAACCTGCACGGCATACTGGTAAACATCACTGTGTTTGAGCTGTGATTAAAGAAGTTAACTATGTTTTTAATCTGTGTGTAATTGTGTTTGTTGAAATCAAGTAGGTGGAAAATATTTTAAAATCTTTCTTACGGGCATAAACATAGCTTTTAGTTTCTATATTACTCCATGCTGTATGTAAAAGTTGTGTGATGATGAAGGCTCTCTGATTCAGACCTGAATTTTGTCGTTCCGTCAGGATTTCTTCTGTGAGTTCAGCGAGCAGTCGCCCTGTGTGCTCTCCAGGTCGCTTCTCCAGGTGCGTGGCTTTCATACCTCTGAAGAATTGTTAATATTTATCCAACTCAAACACTGAAACTGTTCGTTGGTGGCCGAGTTTCATGCTGTCGATAAACTAAACTGTATTTGTTTTCTGTAAATCCAGACAACGTTCCTGATAGATAATAAGAAAGTGTTTGGCACCCACCTGATGCAGGATATGATTAAAGACGCACTAAGATACTTTGTTAGCCCACCTGTCCTCTCCTACAAGTAAGTTTACAGTTAATTTATTGATTAATCTGGGATCTTGAAATCAGCTATTCTTTATTTTTTGTCCTTTTTTCAGTTTCCTAATTTTGACTGAGACTGTTTCACCTGCTTTGCTTAGTTTTAACCTTTGAGAGAATTATTTTAATGCTCTAATTAGAACTTCTAAGCCATCAGAAACACTTACACCCTCAGTCCATTGGACTCAGCTGAATCTGGGCCTCTTTTTGTGATTTTACTGTCAGCCTGAAATCATCTGAAATGCTGCCCACTCTGTTAGCTGTTAGCAACGAAGCGTTACCTGTTATACTTGAGCATCTTGTGTGTTTTTGTGTCCAGGTGTTGTCTGTTCAACAACCACCAGGCCAAGGACTACATCGACTCCTTTGTTACTCACTGCTCCAGGGTGTGTTACCTTTACTCTTCAACATGTGCAGATTTTGAGCGTTTTGGACCTGTTGTTTTGTCTGCAGCTTTTTAGGGATTCCTGTAACTTCAGGGCAAATTGTCAGATGTTGTTTTGCTCACAGAGAAGTTAGTGAAAGCCGCACGTGGTGAGATGTGATTGCATTACCTAACGTTTCCAGCTCTGCTTGTTGTTTATCGATGTGCGTGCAGCCTTTCTGCAACCTCATCCAGATCCACGGACACAACCGAGCTCGGCAGAGAGACAAACTGGGACACATTCTTGAGGAGTTCGCCACGCTGCAGGACGAGGTGAGCTTCAGCTTTGTGGTTAAACGTAAAACCACCGATTCACAAGTTAGTGAAGACCAGATTCCAGAGTTTTTGTTGAATGATTATAAATTCATTGTACCTTCACCCATACTTACAACAGTAATGAGTTAGTTATTTGTCTTTTTATGTTTTATTTGTTGTGTTATCTGCAGGCTGAGAAGGTGGATGCAGCGCTGCACAGCTTACTGATGAAACTTGAGCCTCAGCGACAGCATCTAGCCTGCCTCGGCACTTGGATCCTCTACCATAACCTGAGGATCATGATTCAGTATCTTTTGAGCGGTTTTGAACTGGAGCTGTACAGCATGCATGAATACTATTACATCTACTGGTAAAAAGACTTTTTGTTTGTTTATTTTACCGGTTTTATCTGGGAGCGTCGAACAAAGGTGGTGTTAAATCTGCCTCCCTTTTGTTTGTTTCAGGTACCTGTCTGAGTTTCTTTATGCATGGCTGATGTCAACTCTAAGCAGAGCCGACTCCTCCCAGATGGCAGAGGAGCGCATTTTGGAGGAGCAGCTGAAAGGACGTAGCAGCAAAAAGACCAAGAAGAAGAAGAAAGGTGCGTTAGATCTCAGCGTGGAAGTGAGAGCTTTATTTCTGCCTTCGGCCTCTGAGCAGATACTGATACTGACGGTTTGAGGTTATTTTTCAGTTCGCCCTCTCAACAAGGAGATCACAATGAGTCAAGCGTACCAGAACATGTGCGCTGGCATGTACAAGGTAGGCGCCCATTAACGACCCCTTGTTACCCCGTTTTTTAAGTACACTCAGAAATAATTCCTCCTCCTCTGATGTCAGACCATGGTGGCTCTGGATATGGACGGGAAGGTGCAGAAGCCTCAGTTTGAGCTCGACAGTGAGCAGGTTCGCTACGAGCATCGCTTCGCCCCCTTCAACAGCGTCGTCACGCCGCCGCCTGTGCACTACATCCAGTTCAAGGTACCGTTTGCTTCCGGTAGACCCGCTCCGTTTCCCGTTGTTTCTCCTCCTCACATTTTGTTAACGTTCTGCTCTGATCGCTGCTCCTCTTCCCTGTTTCAGGAGATGTCGGATCTGAAGAAGTACAACCCTCCACCCGGCTCTGCAGATCTCTACCTGGCAGCTAGCAAACACTTTCAGCAGGCTAAGCTCATCCTAGAAAATATGCCCAGCCCCGACACTGAGGTCAGGAAGGGAAACTGTCACTAAAATGATTTATTTCTCTTACAGGGCAACATTTTGATGTCCAGGACTTTAGTTTTTTTGTATTATTTTCTTGTTTGAAATCGTTTTGTTGAAATAGTTAAAGCACAAAAGTATAAAGTAGTCATGTAATGCCCAATTTAAGACAACTCTTTAAAGATGGAAAAGGACATTGATAAGCATCTGATGAATTAAAAATACAGCTAAATAATTAATTATAGATCCATAAATAATTTCTAAGTTTTTCTAAACCCTTTGTTGTTTTAACCCATGCAGCTATAATAATGTAGAATTCCACAATATATTTTTTTTTCTTCTGCTGCATCTTTTTTTCTGGCTCTTGACAATCAGTAACAAAGTACTGATTATTAATTACAGGTGAACCGCATATTGAAGGTGGCCAAACCCAACATTGTAGTTATGAAGCTCCTGGCTGGAGGTCACAAGAAGGAAACCAAGGTGACGCGACACACACACACATCACACACACATTACCTGCATTAGTGCCACTTCTTTTAGCTTCAGTGGTTACACATAATGTGAACGTATTCGGATGCGGTGATGATTAATTGCCTGGCAGTTTTAAGTTATTAGCACTTCGTTGGAGAGAAATTGAGTTTATTTTCCTGCATTCTCAGGTGCTGCCCGAGTTTGACTTCTCAGCTCACAAGTATTTCCCTATTGTGAAGATCATCTGAATCTTCCCTTCTCCTCCGGGTGGCTGTCTCCCTCACGTGAATACAGTGTGCAGAGGTTCTGACCCTGTCCACATCCGAACAACCTTTTAACGTCCTTTAAAGGAGCATCTGACACTTGTGTTTATTGTCCACATGGAACCAGACCAGGAAACTCAGCTGGACCTGAATACGAAACAATATCCACACACGCATTGGTGGAAGTTTGAATGCGTGTGTTTACGTGGGTGTGTGATTCTTACAGTTTGTCGGATGGAAACTGCCCTCAGAACAGTCCTGTAACGAGTGTTTTGACGACGGGTGCGCATCATTAAATCATATGAAACCTTTCTTTCTGTCTGTTTTTATTTTAACGCCACTGCTGAGTCTGACACGGACCTCAGTGAGGTTTTTGGACTTTAAAATACTAGATTGAAGTGTATTTTAGACACTGACAGAACAAGGTATCAAGAAAGACCTCTGAGTGTTCGTGACTTTTTTTTTTTAACCTAAAATTAGTAGTTGCATTTTCTTGGTGTAAAACATGACACATTTTTTAATGAGTGAGAAACTAAAAGTTATTGTTAAAATTAGTCATGTTTTCCTGACTGTTAGGTATTAGGTTTGCTCAATAAGAGGACAAAGGAGACTTTTAAGACTTGCTGGGAGAAAACTAACTTCTGCATTAATCTAAAGCAGGGGTAGGAAACCCTGGTCCTCGAGGGCCACTATCCTGCATGTTTTCCTTGTTTCCCTGCTCCAACACACCTGATTCAGTGGTTTAATCACCTCTTCATGTTCTGCAGAAGCCTGTTAATCACCCATTGATTCAAATCAGGTGTGTTGGAGCAGAGAAACAAGTCAAACATGCAGGATAGTGGCCCTCGAGGACCAGGATTGACTACCCCTGATCTAAAGAAACGCGTATGAACAGTGCTTGAGTTTTTCTTTTAGGGTTACCTGGTGCCTTGTGTTTAACAGTATTAGTCTTATGCAAAAGCATCCTGCTTTATTTTCCTCTGCATGTCTTCCTCTGCCTCCGTTCTTAAATTTAAATTGTGGTATTTGTTCTGTGATGTGATGCTGGACATCGTGGTGTAATTTGTGCCTGACAAAGGTTAAAGTACAACCTGAATTTGAAAGTGGTTTCTCAGTTATTCAAATACACTCGATAACATGAACTCTGGTCAGCTGTATACTTGTTTTATTTCAGGAGGGGGGGAGTGATTGTTAAGTAGATAGTTGGACCAAAATAAGAAAACAGGCATAAGAGAAATTAGTAGGGGGCTTATATTTATGAATTTTGACCTCTGTGGTTTTCTTATTGGTTCTTCTGCATGGTTTTAGAAATCCAGTCCTGGTAGCCACAGATACTCAGCATCACGATGGGGTTTGCACATTTGTCCACGGGTTCACTGACAATTATTCCATATAAGTCATGATTGAACTCCACTGCTGAGCCTGCATCACTCTGAAGCACACAGAGCATAGGTGTCATTGCTTTACATGTTGGACAAAAAACAGATGAGACGTATAGAAAGATAGCAGTTTGCTTACAAAGCAGGAGGCCACTCCACTTTTCGAGGCACACATGGTGCTAGTTTCATCGCTGTGGTACTTCTCTCCTGGTTTATCATTCTCGCCACACTCAGAAATTTCTGTGACCGCACATCTCACTTCTTTGCTAAGCTTTGATGATCCTGGGGGTTTAAAAAGTCAGAAATTCAGCAAACGCTTTCAAAAAGTACTTTTTCTTTTTTTTTTTTTTAATTTCTGGTTATTTTCAGCATTCACACCTAATTCAGCTGGTCCCATGCCTCCAATCCTTACTATCTGTTCGTTATTCAGCTTTGTGCAGCTTCCTCCGGTAGGAAGACTGATAGTGGGAAGTTTTGTAGGCACTTCCTTTTTCAGTTCTATTTCATCCCTACTGACCGCCAGAGGGCGGTGCTGAAAGCACTGAATGTTCCCTTCGCGCATGCGCAGTTCGAGTAATAGTATCAACAGAGTCACACTTGTGACACATCGGATGATCAATCAGAGGCTATATAGCCTGACGTCATCCGAGGCTCT
Organism: Kryptolebias marmoratus; assembly: GCF_001649575.2. Classification (NCBI taxonomy): domain Eukaryota; kingdom Metazoa; phylum Chordata; class Actinopteri; order Cyprinodontiformes; family Rivulidae; genus Kryptolebias; species Kryptolebias marmoratus. Next base: position 20,385,166 of record NC_051430.1, on the reverse strand, counting down.
GTTCCTTTTTTCTTCTCGCATGCGGTT